>NW_020799115.1:42858-124706 GCF_003259725.1 Athene cunicularia | reverse complement strand
ATGGGATGGGATGGGATGGGATGGGATGGGATGGGATGGGAGGGAGGGAGGGATGGCTGCCCTAAGGGATGACTGTCACAGTCCACTCGGTGGACTCATGATGGTTCTTTTGCTACGATCTCGAAAGTGCAAAATTAAGGTGACCAACACCAAAGGGGACAGCAGTAATCAAACAGTGAAACTTTATTGTTTTGCCCGTGAAGCGGCACGTGATAGTTAGAGATGGGTGAAAGAAAAGGGAAAAGTAAAACTAAGTTTAGAAAGGAGGGAGAGAGGTTATAGCTGCCACCGCTGATCTCACGATGTCCTAACGGTCCCAGGTCCAGCTCATGCTGCGTCGTCAATCGTCGTGGTCCTTGGTGGGGAAGCTTCCAATTTTCGTTGTCCAGAAGTCATCCTTATATGCTCAGTAACACACCTTGCTCCACCTCTGCCTCAGGGGTGTCCGCACTTCCCGAGCGAGGCCATCACACATGCGCAGGGGGGAGCGTCCAAGGCATGGTCAGTCTTGGAGGCAGGCAGCCTTCCACCAGGAGGTGTGTTTTGGTATTAGAATGAAGCAAAGTTTGTCTAAGGTTCATGATTTCTTCATTGATGTTACGGCAACAGTTGTGATCCATCTTTTCTGACAGTGTCTACACGATTACCTCTAACAGCTCTGGCTTGGCCCAGGTACCAAACAATATCCCAGCACTCTTTGTACTGCACGGCTCAGGCACCGAAGAACATCCCAGCACTGCCTGCACCCCACAGGACAGAACACCTCAGGAGAACAGCACAGCACTCGCTGTGTCACACAGTTCTGCATTCAGGAGCCTTGGCACCACATTCCACTCCAGGGATCGGCAACTGTTCCGAGCAGGCCGTTGTCAGGTACCTCAATGTCCATGTCACTGGTGACAACGGTGAGACAATGCTGATCTTCTGACCAACTCTTACAATGACTGAGGAGCCACCACACTCAGTTCTCCTGAAGCTACTTAAAGCTAGTTAATAAAAGTGATCTGATCATTCTGGCTTTGCATGAGTGATAGAGGGAGAACAACTCAGTCTTAAAAATGCAACTGTACTTTACCAAGCCACAGCTCTAGCGAGAGAGCATTCACACCTTGGCCTGCCAACCCATCGCTCCTCATGGAGGCTGCACATGAAGGGGAAATAAATCCCCATCCTACATCAGTTGTGCACAGAGCCTCATCCATCCCAGGTGTTTCAGCAGTCCTGAGGTGGGGGACCCTGCGTTCTTCATTTCGAAGCTACTCTTTATCCACACAAACTGCCAGTGGCAGAAGAGAGCTCCAGACCACCCCAAGCCCCAGCAGGAGGTGGAGGTCAGGGCATGAGGCTGGCTAGATGCTCTCCCCAACCACCAGCCACCTCCTGGCACCTCAGCACCAGCATCTCCTCGGCAAAAGCACGGATGGGGACCACTTCGGTTTAGCCTCTTCCCCAGAGCACCATCAAGGGGATCTTGTATGAAATCAAAAGGCAGAGGTTCTTAAAAAAAAGTAGTGTGGCGCTCACTGCCACTGACAACAGAGCCTAACTTGTCAAGCTTGGTTCAGCCAATAGCAGACTGCTGAGTGAGCTAACAAAGCTTGTCTCGATTTGTGTCCCTGGTCCATAGCTCACCCCTCCAGATCCCATCTGCGCTTACTCGCTGGGCTGGGGAGATCAGGGCCACCTCGTTTGATAACCAAACCCCTCCTACTTTTCCTCTGGGAAAAGCACCTGGCTGAGTCACTCTTGCTTGCAGGAGCATAATTGCCTTGAAGATTCTACCCTTCTTTAATTCAGTTAACCAAAAAGTGCAGCATGACACGACAAGTTTAGTTTCCTTAGACAAGCAGAATAACAATTTCTTCCATTACTGAAAAACAGCAATTCTGAAAGGACGTAAACTCATATAAGATACCTTATGTGATAAAAACCAAACTCTTCCCTGTGGCCAGGTTTCAGGCACCTTTTCCAAGGTCTCCTCCACACCTCTGCTCCCCTTTCTGAGAGCCACATGCTCTGGACTTAAGCCTGCTGGACCTAAGCCTGGGAAAGCTGGGAGGGACATAGCCTTCCACCTTCCTCAGGTTTTGGTACAACCAGTCACCAGGGCAAGACAGATGACACGACCCCTGCTCATGACTGATGCCGTGTGTTTCCAGGCACAGTTGGCTACAGTGAATTGTTCCCTCCAGCTCTGTCAAGACCAAACTGGGTGGAAATCAGCAAATTGGTACTGCTGTATTAGCAAAACATGGCCTTTAAAACCTAAACTAATGGTTTAAGCCTAAAGGTGAGCTTTTGAAGCACCATGAGGCTCTGGTGGGACAGCTCTGCAAAGAGTTAAGCCTGTGTATCTTCAAGTTTTGCTCACCTTGGAAGAAACCACATATTCAGGGCCAGTGCTGCCCATATCCTGGAAAGTTAATTTAACACTCATTTCTAAATAGCATTGAAGATATCATTTGAAGGGCACAGCACTGTCTGTCTGTCTGTGTCTTGCTATGAGCAAACACTGACAGGCCAGCTAATTATTCAGATGCTTGGGGCAGGGGGGGGAAAGCAAATTCCAGTAGATTTAAAAGCCAGCCCCTCTTGCCAATTCAAGTCTGCTCCAAATTCAGTTGGAGAGAGCTACAGACAATGTCAACATGCTCTTCAAAGCCTTCCCTCCCCACAGCCTTAACAATTCGCTTGGATATCAGCAAAACTGCCCACCAGCCAGAACAGGAACAGAATCACTAAAGCAGCATCCCTTTACTGGCACTGTTTTGCCGTCTCTCCATATGACCATTTCTTTAATAAAGGGAATGTTGTCAAAAGCTTGAGATAGTAAACAATGAAATTAGTAAATGAAACAAATCCTGCACTAATAAGGAGAGAAGCAAGTACAGGAATGGGAACTGTGTGTTCTCCCCTTGCTTACATCATGTTTGACCATAAGCCTTTATGCACTGCCTGAAAATCAATTGACTTTCCTTCAGTGAATCCCAGGGAGAAGATAAACAGTTACAGTTGTTTTTTTGTTTTGGTTTTTTTTTTAATAAAAAACCCTGGGTCTCTTCTGCAATGACAGCTTCACATGAATCTGAGGGCAGCTCGTCCCTGGGAAGGTGAAAGGGAACTCACCAGGCACCCTCCTGAAGAAGACAACACATCTGGCTGTACGACCGCTGCAGGAAACCAGGCAGCAGTGAGCTCCACCAGCAGCACAGGGCTCTGGATTAGGGAGGCCAAGGATCAGGTCGAAGGAGTCAGGACCCCAAATTAGGACTATCATAAGAAGAGGAAATCCCCAGAAAGGTCTTCTCCCTCCTCCCTCATTACAAGGGACTGAGAGACCACCGTTTGGCTCCCTAAGGTAGCACCTGACAGACCCATGCAGGCAGAAGAAAGCTGCCACTGAGTAACAAAAATTACACCTCCGTCTTTTCTTTCCTGATCACACAGGCATGATATGCATCTGCCTTCCGTGGTGCCAAGAGGTGTCATTCTTAGTAGCTGAATAAAAGATCCTGAAGAAGACAGAGTGACAAAGAACAAGTAGAAAATGATAAAAGAACAATGCTTTTTCCTTTCTGCTTGTCTGCAGGGAAAGTAAACACTTCCATTAACCAATACAACTCTTTTGCACTTGCCAGTATGGCAAAAAAAACAGACACTTAGGGAAAGAAGATGACAGCAGCAGCAAGGAGGAGAAACTGCCATCTTTTTCAGCAGGTCGCATCAGTCCCCAGCTAAGTTGCAGCAGTCCATTCATGCTGACGTGTTCCTCCAGTCTTTATGCCCAAAAAGGCGCAAACCCTCCCCTTGAGGATTTTCTAACAGCGCTGTCTGGCAGCTGGGAAAGCAATCTGACAAGGAAAAGCACATCAGACACACACAGGATTCAACACGGGTTGACACACTTGTCCCAGGGGTCACAGATCTGTAGACACCCTGGCACACAGGGATAAGCCAACAGAGGACAAGGCTACGAAGTCCCTGTGCTCTTCTTCAAACCCAAAACAGCCCCATCTCAATGCACAGACTGGGAGGTTATTTATTTATTTATTTCTGGTGGCAGAGATGCTCAGTGCTGCTCCCCACAACTCAGAATATAACAGACTCAACTCATCCAAACAGAAAGGAGACGGTACGGGGAAGCCTGTGTACAAGGGGTACTCCAGGTAATTCCTTAAGTCACTACCCCAAAGTGAAGTTATCCACAAAAAAGCATCTTGGCTTGCTCAGATAATGCTCTTTTCTCCCATAGAGGAAGAAGAAATCTTGACTTGACAGGAAAGCAATTTGCATGTGATGGTTGATACCACCACCAAGGTGGCACCATGGCCATCTGCAGTACAGCATTTTCCTTTCCTGTTTTGAACAAGATACCAACCTTTTACTTGCCCTGTTGCTGTGCCTTAACTTAACCTCATTTGGTTTATTGAGCTGCCAGTCAGCGTGCTGTAACATTGCTGATCCAATGCTGATGTGAAAATTTCAATCATAGCTCCTTCCTTTGAGCAGGTACCGTGATCTCTAAGCCTAACTGCAAACAGCCACGGTTTCGAGATCAGCCATCAAATGGGAGGACAGGGAAATCACAGCTCACTGTCCTGCAGCAAATCAAAGCAGCAGCTTTTCTGTCTTAGAGAACACAAGACTTGGGCTCAGGGGCACAACTGGATGCAGGATGCCCAAGTCACCCACCAGCGAGGCTAAGGGACTGCCTCTGCTCTCAGATGTACGTGTGCAGTTCATCTTGATGCCCAATTGCATCTCAAATTTTATCTCCAAAATTATTCAGTCCTCTCTTCTTCCCCTCAATAAATGACCAGGCAGCCTAAGGCAGCAGCAAAGAGCAAAACTTCAACTGAGGCAGCAAAGCAGCACCAAAGGAGGCAGCTGCTGGGGGCAGGGAGCAGCTGGAGCTCAGCATCAGGGGGATGAAGAGTCTAAAGAGCCCTTCCTGAAACGACTGATTGAGAAGGTTCTCGGGACCTGCTCCCTTGAACACCCCCGTGAGAGCAGCAGCTGTTCTGAGAAGCCAAGATGCTCACCGTGGGGTAAGTCAAGCCTGTGGGGTAAACAAGGGGGACTACGGAGCAGCAGAGCCCACCCTTACTGCAGGGCAAGAAACCATCCCTGACCCACCTGCTATTATTGTTCTATTTATTGATTAGCCACAATATTTGCAGAGATGGCAGTGAAGCAGGACAGGATTTATTGCCCAGCCCCATGCCTTAGGGCCCTGAGGCAATGCAGAGGCAGATACACCCTGCGAGTCCCCCAGGCACACCCAGGCTGCCCGGGGAGGGAGGGCAGGCGTGAGGCCAGACAACAGTGCTGGAGCAGCTCTGCGGGTCAGGGCATGCTATGAGCACGCAAACCCCGTCATTCACAGACCAGCACCACCCACCCCAGGTGGCTTGCTTTCTGCAGAGAAGGAAAGCAGGTTTTCCTTGTGGAATCAAAGCAAGCTGCCCTGAGAATCCCCCACTTAGAGGCTACATTTATCCCCCAAACAACTGGAAAAGCAGCACGAGGGAAATTCAGCCCCGTCCTCGGCCCAGGAGGCTGAGCCTGTACTCTCACACACTGCCTGATGCTCCATCCACAACACCCAGTCCACAGTGCCAGGCCTGGGCTAAGCAGCCCAGTCTGACCCACCTGGCATGGAAAAGAACAAACCTCCTCTGAACCCTGTTTTCAAGCCCCTCACAGATCCCCCCTGCAGTGGGGAGCACACCCCACCCGGCCACAGCACATGAGCCTGTGCTGGCTGCATCAGCCCTGCTCCCCCTGCCAGGGAGCAACCCACCCTCCCTGGGCTGTGCAGCTTCTCACCCTACGCAGCCTCCAGGAATTCAAGAGCCTTTCTCTGCAGCCAGTCTCCAGAGGTGCTCTGCAATGCGACAGACTCCACTGTAGGTACACCACCCTTACATGTATATTCTTGTGCAACACTCCAGCTGGCTTGACCCCCAGCAGGTGTGAAACTCACCTCACTTCGAGCAGTTTGAGGCCAGACCTCACACCCCAGTCTCTACCATTAACAGCAGTTCGACACAAAGCAAATGCATATCTAACAGGGAAACCGTGCGGAAACCCATGCCCTTTCCCTTGGTCTCAGAGCTCCAAACACATGACTCTTAGAGCTAAATACCTTCCACAAAATAAAGGGAGAACTTGCAACACTGATCCAGACTAATTTCTGCTCAAACATCTATGCAAATTCTCTGTTTTACCGAGTGGTCCCCCAGCTAAAACTGCCCCCAGACCAGGCTCCTCTCACTGCACTGTGACAGAATACATTCCTTTCTCAATCATATAGTCATATTCAAATGTTGCGTATAAAAATCAAGTCACAGGTTGCTTGTCAGTCAGTTTTTATTGGAAAACAGCCCCACAGATACTTACCATCTTTGCCCTGAAGGATGCAGGGATGACACTCTGATTGGAGAGGTGAAGAGTTCGGGAAGCATCTTGTAGAACTTGGATACTGCTGAAATTTATCTTACTTGGATGCACATAGACAACTGGTCCTTCTCCAGTGCTCACTAAATGTATTTTCTGCTCCAGGAAGCAGGTAGGAAAGATCAAAAAAACAAACAGGGGAAGTTTAAAAAGATTAGAAAGCTCTAAGTGTACTCCCAGAGTGGGGGATAATTATGGCTGTTTGAAGTTTTCAGTGTTGTGAGACTGAAACAGAAGGCCTGGAGCAAGTGTGGGACCTGGACTGATCCCATCTGAAAGCTCCCGTTATCAGGGGGTAAAGAAACCCTTTTTCCCGTGCTTGCTTTTCCACACCTCCTCCACACTGGTAACTCTCCTTCCTCTACCTTGTGCCTGCTCCCACTCCTTTTTCTGCTCAATTTTGCCCGAAACCACCCTCACTGACTTATGCTGCTGCACAGCACACAGGGACAGTGACTTTAGTCTCAAAGCTACACCTGCGAAAGCCAGTACAAGTCAGAAGCAAAGCAGGCCCTTTAGAGATCACACAAGTTAGTTGCACTGATTTGCACATATGTGTATTCCTGGTATTATATGGATAATGGGCATTAATTAATAATTACATTATTCAAGCAGTAATTTTTTCTTTTGACAGTCTGAGACCCAAAAGTTTTGTTCTTGCAGAACTGGCATAGACTCTTGGAGGAGGAATGTGGATTCCTTTGCTAAACCACCTTCTCACATAATTAAAAACATTCAGGAGGCATTCAGGAGATTTAGCAGCATCATTTCCATTCGTCTTATTAAAAGTTTAAATCCCTGTAACTACTTTCAAAATGTCAGCCTTTCTCTCTGTTACAAAAAGCTTAAGGTTCCCAGGAATCCTCTGACATCCTCTTTCATGCTCAGAGAGATGAGAAGACGTTTTAAAACAGCTGCTTCAAAAGTTGATATAATTTTAAATTAAAGCTTAATTAACTATATTTGTTCTCGATTTCAGCTAGATGAAGCCAGGACACTACAGACAACATTCTCTTTGCCTACATTTTGTAGTCATTGCTGCTGTTGTGTACCTGACTCTGAACATCAGCTTTCAGGAGGCTTTAGGCCAGAAATGCTTTGCCTCATCCATTTCCAGGTTTGGTAGAAAAAAAAAGTCTCTGTGCTCCAGGTGCAAGCAGTGTGGAGACTCATGAGTCTTTGGCTGGGGCTCTTGGCAAAGACCTATTATAAGTGTTCCTCAGACGTGATGGGCCTGACTTTCATCACGGTCTCTTACACAGCGCTTGCATTATCAGGATTCAGGGATGTCCCTGTGTGCTCCTGAACAAAAGGCCGAACGAAGCACCAGAGCTGTTCATCTAATAGCACAGCAGAGTACGAGACCCAGGGGCTGTTCTGGGCTTCAGACTGGCCTTCTTATTCTGTCTGAGCTAGCTGTGATTAAATGCTGTGTCAGACATTTAGATTACCACCTGGGATGACACCATCCCTCCTCTTCTCTAGGTGAAGGGGAGTGGCCACAAGTATACTTGAGATTACAAGACCTCCTGACCTTGTTAATGTGTAAAAACCAGTAAAGTTGGATGTTTAGTTTTAACATTAACCATTACTTGTTTTTCACTAGCTTTTATTTTTCCTGTATTTTAGCACAATATATATATAATTTCATTTATACTCTTTTCCTAACTACCCTTTGAGATCTTACCCACTTGTAAAAATGAAAACTGTAATTCCTTGCCTAGTGGAGATAAAGCAGGCCTTGGACAGTCTGGTAAACTCCCTGAGTACATCCCTGATAACAGGGAACCTAAAAACGCAAGACAAGTGTCTGAGAAGACGCCAGTGTCAAGAAAAGCGACTGGAAGCTGGTTTAAACCAACCCCTTTGGAACAAACAGGAGCCAAAGGACGGGTGAGTTCACTCCATGACCACGCGTGGACACGGGAAACCTACAGTTCAGCCAGCGGGCAGTGTGAGGAAGACGATGTGAACCACCAAGGGGGGAGAAGATCCTCACTATTTTTACTACTCATGTTCAGACTATGTAAATGAATTCTGAGAACCCATTAGCATACTGCCTTTTCCAGGAAATCTGATGCATATGTGTGCTTTTTGTGTGTATTAGTCAGAGAGTTTTGTTAGTAGGTGCAGCACTTGTGGTGGAGCAATACCCAGTGCTGAGAATAAAGAATCCCTGCTGAGCAGTTCTGCTCAGTTCTGACTGTGAAGTGAAGCTCTTTGTTTCACAGGCAGTAGTTGTGTATGCCACAAACCCCTTCTTTCCTTGTCCACACCAGCATATATTACAAGTTCTTGTTTTCCCGGGAAGAATCCCTGGAAATTAGCAACCCTGCCTGAGGCTTCACACCCCACCAAGAGGAGTCGCACCAAGGCCCACGTCCCCTGGAACTCACCAGAGGGGATCCTTCACTCCCAAACACTGCAACATGAGCAACAGTGTCCTGCTCTCCCGTCACCTGGGCCTCCAGCGTCAACGGGACCTCCACCGAGCTGCGAGGCTGGACAATCCCCCACGGCACAGGGCTGGAGTACCACACAGAAGCGTCCTCCTCGTGTTCCTGTAAGGGAGAGTCAAACGCAACACACAGGAGTGACCTTGGAGGAAACTTTGAACTCAACATCTACCACAATGGCAATTCACACACATTTTCAAAAATCCCTAGGAGAAAGCAGAAAGGTACAAAGCAAGATGCAAGACTATGTGGGCTTAGCATCCTCAGGGGGTCCAAAAGCTGCTGCACCCACAAACACCCACTCCTGTGCTGGCAGCCTCCTTGAAGCAGCTTTTCACAAGCCTCTAAGTTCTCCTGCATGAAAGCACCCCAAAGACTAGAATATAAACTGCTTCCTAAAAAGTTTAAACTGCTTCCTAAAGTTTATATTCAGGTAGGTTCCTATTTAACTGCTTCCTGAAGTTTATATTCAGGTAGATTCCTTCTCTCAGCAACCTTTAGGTTTGAATATAAACTACCAAGGTCTTATCCAAAATCCGTTCTTTCCCTAATGAACCCTTGATAACATCCGAGGGCAGGAGGTGGATGCAATGTCAAACCTGAGGAAGAACCCTGTAGCAGCCTGGAAGATCGCTGTCATTCACAAGGGTCAGCATCTGCTGGTAAGGGAATTTTAGAAAGCACCGTCCAAACATCACAACAGGGTTGAGCACTCGCAGTGCAGGAACCACACATCTAGCAAAGAGATGACCATAAGGGAATCAGAGATATGAAGAGAATGTGGAGTTTGTTTACTCCCCAAGTAGTGTGAAACAGCATAACACATCTGTCAAATAGACACTTAATACCCCTACAGCGATAAATGGACTTTTACTGCTTCTGACTCCACCCCCCCCGTAAAGGTGGGGCAAACCCCAGGACTCGGCCTCGCAGAGGCTGCCAGGTGCCCGGGCGGCGCACGGTGCCCTGTGCCAGAGCTGCCTGATCAGCTCTGCCCGCTCTTTGCCCCAGGAGGCTTGCAAGGACCCTCCCAACAGTTCTGGCAAGGCGTGAGCTGTGGGGGAGCCTTCCCCCGAGTGCTCACCAAGGCTCAAAGGGCATAAGACCCCAGTGTCTCAGTGAGAACGACTCCCTCCTCTCCCACACCGCTGTTGCCCCGCCTGAGAACTCAGCCCTTTGCCCAGTGATGGAGGGCACAAGCCCGAGGCAGTGGGGGATCACCCTCTCCCAGCTCCTGCACCCCACAGCTCCATGCACTCTCTGTCCCCATTTGTACTTGTTTTACAAAACTGAAGCCCAGGCACTGACTGGATGACTCTGCCTGGAGAGGAAACAGCACAGTGAACTCATCCCTCTTGGAATCAAACCAACACCCACTACAGCACAACAGGATGGAATCTGGCTGCAGCAAGAACAACTTCTGGCTTAAGTCTGAGAACATTAATGCTCAAAAGAACCAGAGGGAAGCAGAGAAACCTGAGCTCACCTTCCACATCAAGGACTATTTTCCCCTTCATAAGATCTTGCTTTGAGCTTCCCCTCACCCGTCCTCCCATAAGCCCCTTTCCCATTCCCATGCACCTTCATTAACTGACCCAGACACCAGCTCTCAGCAGGCTGCTCACCGCAGCCCAAATGGATGTTGTATTTTGGCTGCAGCCCAGCACAAGTCCACCACTGTCAGGAAGGAGGAAAGATGGCCCCTTGGAAATTTATTACACCTCAAGCACCAAAAAACAGGCCAACAATGAATATAATTACTGTTCCCTTTAGAAAAAGGCTCAGGGTCATGCCTGTCCGTGGAGCGCAGGTGCTGCTTTCAGAACACTGCCCATCTCACATCTAGCTGGGCAGAACTACCTCATTAAGCAATACTTGTCATTTGGATATGGAGCCAGCAAACCACGTGCAAGGCAGCGTGGTGCTGGATGCACGAAGAGAGACGACGAGCTGCAAGGAAGGCGCCGATACCTGGCTGTGAGGAGCAGTGCCGACACCGCCCTGCCAACACCGCACACATCCACCACCAGAGCCAGCTCGTATCTCTGCAGAGTGTTGGAACACAGGGTGACCTGGTGGAAGAGAAGAGCATCAAACACTTCATCACTCCCAAAAGCCATCGTCCACCTGCTGTCCTCCGGTTCTTGTTCCACAGGCAGGAAAAGGAGGATTCTGCCCCAACTTCTGCTAGTCCATGGACAGAGCACAGTTGCTAGGAGTAACAAAAGTCTTCTGACAAATCTGCTTTGTTAAATACACCTTGCACTTACCGGGGCATATGTAAGCAGGGTTAGATTAATGATCTACTCCCCATTGTATTAAAATTAAGGGATTAATTTTTAATCTCAACTACAACAGCATAAATGCAGAGACAATCTGTTGACCTCAACAGATTCAGCGTTACACTGGGAAGCTGAGGGCAAAATGCAGCCCAGCTGTGCACTTCATGGCTGTCAGAGCTTTTTCAGTCCCCACTGGAGATCACCGCAGTGAATACAACTCATTCTGCTCATCAGGAGAGGAGAAATAAGACCGGGAACAAAAGCAAAGTGCTTTATACAATGACATCCGTCTTTTTAACAGCCACCTTCCGTCCTCATCCTTCCTCTGCCCACTTTAAACCAAAGAAACTGCTCCAAGCAGCTCTCAAAAACAGATGAATGGCTTCTGCACTTGACCATATGGTACATGATCTTCACCTTACAATTTTAGAAACAAAGCAGTGGTCCTTCAGAAAAGCCCCAGAGTAACCCAGCTAGCAAAAGCCCAACACCAGTGCAGATATCCTATGCATGTTACGCTCAGAGCTAGCGGTGCTAAAGCCCTCCCATCCCTCAGTGATGCTCCAGCTCCACCTGCCAAGCACGTACGGCCGGACTCTTCCCATACCTGGATATCCAGGAATCCCAGGGGGCGGATGGTCCCCCTGTGGGGCTTTATGGTGAATTCGCTTGGCCTGAGGCGATGTTGGGCTCCCTTTCTCTGGAGTAGGCGAGTGCTGTTTGTCATCTGAGCAAAACTGCTGACACTGGGCTCTCCCAGGCCGTCCCCAGGAACACGAAGGTTGAAGGTCAGGGGCACCAAGGAGGTGTTAGTGAGGCGACATGACAAGGTGTGAGGAAAGCCTAGGAAAATGAAACAAATATGAATTTATGCACCAACTGTCCTGTGATTTCTGGTGTGAATAGCCTGTTGTGATAAAACTAGGCTTGGAGTTTAGCTCTTTTCAATCTGAAGTGCAGCTAACTGAGAAGCTACACAAGAAATTAATTGTCACTTAAATTCCATTTTACACTGATCACAGACATTGCTTCCTTGGAAATGCCCACTCTTAGCGATGCTAAACACCAGAAGGTTCTCTCTCTCTTACTGTGAGGAGCTCTCTCACCTGCCCCCAAACAAGTACCAATTAGTTCTCACGAGTGTCTACCCAGACAGACCATTTATTCTGAAAATTCAATCTGTAAAATGCCCTGTGAACTCTGCGAACAGTCCCAGTTTTCAGTATGTAAGAGCAGGGTATTGTCATCGAGGAGAAGCTACTGTAAAAGAAAGGAAGGATGAACTGGGAACGACAGCATGATGCAAAACACTCTAATGCAGTTTATCTAGGCAGGACCCTTAAGGCATCTCTTGTTTGGGGCTACCAGACTGAGCACATGACAACTGAGTTTGGTTTAAGCCCTGTTGGGACCAGATACCACGTTGCTGTTGTCCCTCCCCCACCCTCAGACACAAGTAGGGCACAAACCCCAGGTTGAAATAAGAAGAAATTTAATACAACAATGTAATAAACAATCTGAACAACAACAGGAGCAATGATAACAACAGTAAACAGTAATAACAGTGAACAAGACAAAAGATACACAGAGAAATACCGCAACGATTACAGACAGGCCCATGCTCCCCGCCACCAAAGACACAAAGGAAAAAGTTCCCGCACTCCCGAGCCCAGACCTGACAACCTGCCTGGAGATCCCTTCCCCCTCTCTGCTGGGGAACCTTAACCCTATCCTAGCTGAACCAGGACACAACGCACAGCCCTGCACTGGAGGCAAACCTGATGCTTGCTCAAAAATCAGCAGGAGCCATGTTAGACCTCACCTAACAAATGGGACACGGCTTCCACACTGTGCACTGCGCCCTGCAAAGTTCGACATCACTTGAGCTGTGAAACTCGGCTTCCCTCATGGAAAACCAGTGACACAGTCACATCTGGTGGGGTGTTCTGCAGAGACAGGACATCAGTCCACAGCCTGCTCTGGCCTGGACATCTGGCTGGGCTGGCCAGCTCTGCAAGAAGGAGACATCTCCTGTGGCCTGCTCACCAAGCATTGTTTGTATACAGATGGGAAGGAAAACCAACTGCAGCTACAGTGGGGGGGTCTCCATGTCCAACAACAGTGACCACTGCCAACCTCCAGCAGTTACTGCAGCAGGGAGGCAGGAGGGGCACAAAAAGGACACAAACTTCACAGTCCCAAATGAGACCAAAGTCACCAGATGCAGGTCAGTAATCAGCAGCACAGTTAAAAGAAGCAAAAATACAATAGCTGCCTTCAGCTGAAAAGGCCTATTAATGAAATGAGATCAAGGAGGATGAATCCCCTATTACATCTGCCTGCTGTGCTTCTTGTTGTTTCATTCAAAAGGTAATAAAGAAGTGGCAGAGTGGTGACGGAGGGAGGGGAGAAGCAGCTCAGGAAAGGTAATGAGTCTTCTTAAAAAGTCCATGAACAGCATGAAAACACAGAGGCATCCTGGGCACAGAATGATAATGGCCCTTCAATCAATCCACAACTGATTTCACATTTAAACTGTAGATCATCTCAGTAAAAAGCCTTTTGTGAGCCTGAGATGGAGAACCAGAAGCTGCATTTCAACAGAGGCGCTCCTGGATGCTCAGCCACAGGCTCTGTCAGCAGAGCTGGGCCTGTGGTGTGGAAGGAGGAGCCCATGGTCCAAGGACATCAGTGCCTGATTCAGAGCTACTGCTTGGGCATGTTACCTGGTGGGTGACAACGAGGGGCCCTCACAGCGTTAATTAACATCTGGCACTAAAGGTCAGGAGGGTAACTGGTATCCTTGCCTTGCAACAGGAACATTTACCCAGAGCAGCTACAGGCTAGTACGTGGCTTAAACTCCCTTCTGCTGCAGTCCCATCCCCTGGGCCCTCTGGGCCAAGTCATTCTGCTGCCAAGGACTGGGAGGTTGGGGCTGAACAGACTATGAGGACACCAGAAAATACTGGCTTAATCCCTTGGTCCTATTTGAATCTCACAATGGCACAAGACAGCCTAAACAACCAGCAGCCCTGGCTTTAACACCCTGAAGGCTGTGATGGAGGAGCACATGTAACAGATGGTCTTATGTTAAAGTGCTCAATTTTGGTAATTCACAGAGCTCCCAACCTGTGGCCCAAGCCCAGGGCACACTCACCGAAGGAGACATCACCGAAGTGGAGGGCAGGGACATCGAAATGAAAAGTCGGTCCAGTGACACAGCCCCTGCAAGGACAAAGACAGGCAGATATGGCATTGGCTGGGTTAGAGAGAATGGCAAAGCCTTCAGCTTTCCTTATCACTGGGGTGGGTAAAAGCTGCTCTCAGAACCACGGTGGGCTTCAAATCAACCTGTCAGCCCTGTGCTCAGCACAGCACACATGGGGACAGCAAGCAGCCAAAGCAAAGTGGTCAGCAGCCGACAGCTGCTGCTGAGGCTCAGGGCACCGCGGCAGGATGTGCCACCAGTCAGGTCCCTGAACAAGTGATGGCTCTGTGCCTCAGTTTCCCCACCCGTCATGTGATGGACAGAGGTGTCCACACACAAGGGGACTCACTGTAATGAGCCTTCCCAGCCACAGGTTCCCTGCTTTGGTATTTCCTAGCTGGAACTGGTATTTCCATGGAGCATATGAACACCTTTCTCAGAAGGCCTGATCCACACAATCATTACACATGCAGGACTTTCAGACATGAATCCAAGGGAGCCCTAAACATCCACTGAGAAGAGCAGCAACAGTTCTACGCAGGGGACAGTTGAATCTTGGAAGTAAGTATCAGCTTGTCACCAGTGCACCAGCTGACACATCCAAGGGCAACATGTCTTAAACAGCTGAACACAGGTGTCCTGAACCCACCTCATCACCTCGCCCATCCTTCAACTCAGCAGACAGGCTCCGAACTCCAAAACTCACTCACATCCACTGAAATCAGTACTTGAAGATGCATAACAAGCATCAATTGACTTAATGGTTGATGACAATCAATGCCAGCTCTGCCTCAGTTAAAAATCAAGGGCCACAGTGAACAGTGCTTTCTCATTTTATTCACAGGACTCCTACTGTCATTATCCACATGTTCTGCACATGAACAGACCCCAGCATCCCACAGGAGGGACCTGTGTCCATCCGTGGTGTCCCATTTCCAGCATCCCTTTCCAAACACCAAGGAAACAAGCATCCAGCACTTCGTGAGGTTGGTTTCCAAGTAACAAATAATCACCTATGGTCTTGGCACCTTCTGACTGCATATTCAAAGAACACTCAAAAAATGACTTTCAGGAGTTTCAATCCAACACTACATCTCGATTCTTGCAGCTCAATCAGCTCCTAAGAATGAGCCCAGTACCAAATCCCTGCTAATAGTGAAGTTCCCTCTCCAGGGACCTCACATAACCAGATTTGACCTCCCAAGCCCTAACAGCTTACTCTAGATGTAGCAAAGGGAGCAGATATGCTTTCTGTCACAGCATTTGCCAGGAGACAATGAAAAACTACCTCCAGATCAGCCACAACTGGGGATGACACTGGGAAACTGCCAAGGATAAGCCTTGCCAGGCAAGTGGGGAAATGACTGCCATTTCTCCTGAGTGCACCGAATCTGTGCTCTGGGAAGTTAAACTGGAATGACTGCCCAGAAGGCTCAGGCAAGGAGCCAACCCAGAGCTGGTAGCAGTACAGCTTGCAAGAGAAGGGAGGGAAAGGCAGTGGTTTTGGCAACAACTGTGTTTTACATTAGCATTAAGTAATGCATGTATGAAGAGAGATCAGGGTGCTGGCAGAGCAGGAAGGATAACACAAGGTGGGAGAGGAACTGCTTGAGCTCTCATCCCCGTTCCTTCCTTTGCAGCCCAGTGTCCCACCAGCCAGCTTGCCTCTGTTCAAAAGAACCAGAAGCTTTTCTCCATGGAGGATGAAATCCTGCACAAAACTTTCTGACGAGGGAGGCTCAGCTTGACCTGGTGAGTGGACATCTCAAGGCATTTGAAAACAAACATCTTGAGCTGTGGGGCTGGAGAATGACAGAAGGGCTGGAGAGGGATCCTTGAAAAGGGCGAGACGCAGCTCAAGGAGGCAGATGCCATCTCAGGGAGGAGAGGACTGCAATGGGAATTGCTGCTGAGGGACAGCTGCATGGGAGCAGGCAGGTGTGCCAGGGTGCCATCAGATGGGTTGCATAGGAGCCACCATCCAGGGAGGAAGGGTACAAGGATGGGGAAGAAATAAATAAAAAAGGACCAGCAATCCTCTTTCACTGAGACAGAAGGTCTGCACTGAGCCCAGGGAGGTGCTGGCCAAACAGAGCAGAGTAGCCACAGAGAAGGGGAGGGTGTGCTGGGCACTGAGAGGCAGGGCATCAGTGGGGAAAAAAGGACGACTTCATTTGGCTGTGGGGAATCCAAGACACAACCGTCCCTCGGACAGCTCCTTCCTTCCTTCCCCAGGAGCAAGGCCACTGCAGGGCAGAGGCAGCGGGCACTGTCCAAGCAGTACTGTATTCTACCTGTGGTAAGTGCAGCCTTACCAGCAAAACCTGCCCTTGCTCAGGGAGAAAGCTGCTCATGCAATAACACCCCGTGACCAATTTGGGGGAGGCACAGAGGAGAATAAGTTATTCGATTGTGAAATGTTCCCTCTTGATTTCCAGAAAAAGCAGCACTTTCCCTCCAAACACAAAGCCAACGTAATAGTTACTCTACTGAGGTCAACAGACCTACTCATGACTTCTCTTGCAAAGTAATCACCTTATTGGTAACATTGAGCGTAGATTCCTCCCATTGCTTTACTGCCTTTGTCTAGAGCCTCCCAGCAGCAGCAGCCCAGGAGGCTGGTTGCCAAGGAGGCACAGCCAGCCCCACAGTTCCAGAGCACCCAGCGCCAGCTTTCCTGCCTACACCACGTCATCCCACCAGCCCGTGGTTAAAGACCAGCTGGGACAAGTTTGCATGCTGTTGCAGTCCTGAGAAGTGAGCTTTGCCTCTCCTATCATCAGTTTTTTCCCCCTTCTCCCCTCTGCTTGGTGAGGATTATCTCTTGCCATGGCACCAGCCCACGGGACGATGCCCGAGCCCCTGTGACAGCACCTGTTGCAGAGCTCCCCGTCTGCCCCATCAGCACTGCTCTGGCTGCAGAGAGGAGGCACCACCACAGCACTGGCTGCACAAGAGGACAGCTTGTCCCAACCCATGAGCATGAGAGGTGATGCTGAGGCTGCTGCTACCCATTTTGGATGGATTATTAATAGAGGATTTTAAGAACACTGCCTCTGGCTGCAGCCACCCAGGCTGGCCCATCCCCAAAGCCCTGCTGGCCTTGCTGGGTGTTCAGGGGGGGTGGCCCAGACCAGCTACAGCCCAAAGCTAATGCCATCCCACTGTCTGCCGTGGCCCAAGGGGGTATGAGCTATCTGTAGGAAGGAGTCACTCCAGCTCCGGGGTACCCAGACTGGGCAGCAGACATCTCCACACCATTCCTGTACAGCCTCCACTCCAACTGTTTTCCAGCACGGGTAGTCACTTAAAGCCCCAGGGCCCTCACACAGAGAAGTGTGAGAACCTGCTGCTACCAAATTCTGTGCAAACAGCATCCTGGAAAGTCACAGAGCCACACGCCTCAACCCTGAAGGCAAAGCTGCTTCCCAGAGGAACCCAAGACTTTGAAAGTTAAACTGGGTATTGAGAGCACAGGAGGCATGGTCACAGGTGGCAGCAGGTCGAGGGAGCTGATCCTGCCTCTCTACTCCACTCTGGTGAGACCCCCCTGCAGGGCTGTGTCCAGCTCTGGACTCCTCAGCACAAGGTGGACATGGACCTGTTGGAGCGGGGCCAGAGAACACCACAAGAATGATCAGAGGGATGGAACACTTTTCCTGTGAGGAAAGGCCCAGAGAGCTGGGATTGTTCAGCTTGGAAAAGAGAAGGCTCTAGTGAGACCTTACTGTGGCCTTTCAGTACTTCAGGGGGGCTTATAAGAAAGATTCAGACTGGCTTGTTAGTAGGGCCTGGGGTAATGGTTTTAAACTTACAGAGGGAAGATTCAGACTAGATATAAAGGAAAAACATTTTTACAGTGAGGGTGGTGAGACACTGGCACAGGTTGCCCAGAACGGTGGTAGATGCCCCATCCCTGGAAACATCCAAGGTCAGCCTGGACAGGGCTCTGAACAACCTGATCAAGTTGATGATGTCCCTGCACATTGCAGAGGTGTTGGACTAAATGACCTTTAAAAGTCCCTTCCAACACAAACTATTCTACAATTCTACGATTTCCTCTCGCAGACAATCAAACTTCATTTGCTGCTGCAGCTGCAAGGCTCAAAATGGAGTCAAGGTTAAAAAGCCTTGGCTCTCAGTGTGGGGATGCTAGGATCTGAGCCAAGACTAAGACCTTAGACAACATCTTTTTTTCTCTGTTCCATCTTAAAATGAGGTAGGTGGGAGATGATTACCCAGAGACAGCTACAGATGTGCCCACCAAGCTCCTATAACCCTCCTCACCTGATTGTCAAGGTCACAGGCTCAGGGGATCCATTCACACTGAACCTGAATTCTTCTTTGAACTCCCCCAGGCTGGTGGAACTGAAGGAGATCCGGATGACTTGGAGCCCCTCAGGTAAAATGATGCCCTCCTGAGGGAGGAAGGTGAAGCAGGAGCCCAGAGCTGTAGCTGGAGGGACCAAGTTGAAGACAGCATCAATGGCTCCTTTGTTAAACAGGACCACCTGCAGCAGCAAGAAAGCAGAATGGAAATACATAAGGAATCTTCCTTTCTTACAGAAGGCTGATTTGTTTTCTGATTAAGCAATTAACGTCTGTAAAAAACAGATGATGCTGTGTGCTGCTGCTTGGCAGAAACCAAAGAAAATACAAGTGGACAAGTTCTGCCTTTGGGTTTTTCATGCAAAGCAGTGACAGCTTCATAGAACCAGTCACTTGGGGTTTATTCCACTGACACAGAGCAGCCCACTTCAACTTGCAGTGCAGAGGAGCTGCTCAGCATCACCAAGTCCATTCTGACCTATCTCTAAGAGCAACGAAGGGCACTTGCAGCTTTACTAGTGAATCATCACACAAGTGATTCTGCTCCCGATGAGTCTGATCCTGCCGAGGGCACAACACGTCACAGCCAACAAGTTTACTGCAGGTAGAAGACACCTCAGGGCAGCACTATAACCAGCTTCAGAAGCATTCCCCAACTCTGCTACAGTATGTGATTTAGGTTTCTTATTTTTTTCTTTAATGGGATACTTTCTTAGTCTTTGCTCAGACAGATGTGTCAGAAAAGGATGAGTATGCGGTGCACAGCAGCTCCGTCTACTCCAAAGAATTTCTCTTTCCTAAATATTCACAGCCACCATCCAAGACTTTACCATTATCAGAATAAACTGCAAATTTAGAACTAAGCTGTATTTTGTTGAACACTCGAGATCTACTGCCTCAAACAAGTGACACAATCCTGCAGCACTTGTTGAGATTCAGCTCTTCTCACATTGGGCGAGTAATGCCCACAGCTGCTGCGAGTACCAGCACGCTGTCAGCCACCAACAAACCCACCCGAAGCAAAGCAGTAAAATTTCTGATTGCTGCAGGGTCCTGCCATTTCCATGGACTTAACTATCTGTTTTGGGTTTCTTTTCCCTAATTTTTCTCTTTGTAAAACCTGGTAGAAAAATCGAGACAGAAGCAGAGAGATGTCCCGTATTTTTAGATTTTGCAGCTACTGTTAAAAATATTCATGTATTCAAGCTCTGCAAGGGTAACCTGAAAACTACTCTCTCCTCTCATGTCTTTTACACCTCAGTTACAAATTGCACTCAGGGATCCTGCGCTGAGCTGAGGTTTACCTCCAGTCTACCTGCTCAGCACAGCACTAACAGTATCATCTACTTAGTCACATTTTCTCAAGTAATGAAAATAATAAAATTATAGAGAATCAATAAAATATCACCATTCAAAATGCATAGAGAGCACAATATTTTGGTAAGAAAACACCTTGATGTGTCCTTCCCTGCCACAGTCAAGCTTTTCCAAGTATTGCCTCATTTCCTACCTCTTTCACTTGCACTCTTATTTTTCTGCAGTGGGGGCAAGGGGAGGCAAATATGTAGAAAGTTCCTTTGCTTCACTTCCAGAAATGCTTTGCTCTTCATAAAGATGCAGCAAATCTGTAGTGGCAAGAGACTGGTCAGCAAGGGAAAGCACTCCCAGTTCCATGGCCAGACCCAGCTCTGAGCCAGAGGCTGCACAGATTTCCTCCAGCTCCCAGGACCGGTAGCGCCCACTTAACCGAAAACTGGTTGCAATGGCCTGGAGTTCCAACACAGTACATTTGATCCAGCTACTTTTTAACAGCCTGAGTACAAAGTTTCATCCAGGGCTGAAACAAAAGCCTCTGAATATTTATCTTTTTGTCCCAGTGTTGCTTTCATGTGTCAAGGGGGTACTTTTTCACAGGAAACCTCCCAGCTGACCTCCAAGGAAGATTGCCAAAAAGCAGGGATTAAAACTTCACAAACAATTTACGCACGTTTCAGACACCATCAGAAGTATCCAGATTCTGGGAAAGCCCCTGAATTTGACTAGTATGTCAAATATTCCATGCTCACAATGAACCGAGTTGCCAGAAATCCCACAGGTCCACAAGGCTCACTGCTGCCCCGGGAACCATCACAATCCCCCCACCCCCTCAGTAATCCTGACTGCTCACCTCATAGCTGTGGTCTAATCCAATAAACACCTTCCCGATGTCCAGCTGCTCACAGCTGAAGCAGAGCCGAGGCCCTATGCCTTCTCCTGTGATGCGCAGGGGCAGCCTGGTCTCGCGGCCTGCGGAGAGATTTCCACTTCAGGACAGTAATTGCCTCTGTTATCCCGGACTGTCCAGGCTGCCTCGGTGTTCCTCCCTGACTCTGGGCTGGATGGGAACAGCTCTAGGTGCTCCAGGAGGAGACACAGGACTCTTACCTGCCCTCAGGAGATATGCCTTGGGGCTGGCTTCTAATTTCTAACCAACCCCTCGGGCTGGCTTCTCATTTAGCCATCAGTTTGCACCCTGAAAAGTGATGCTGAGTTTAAAACACAATCTCTGAATTTCTTCCCATGTGCTTAGACAAGCTCTGAAATCCATTCAGTGAAGGCACAAAGCAGAACTGAAGGTAAAAATATGCCATCTGTACTGATGCAATCAGAGACAAAAGCACAGGAGCCGAGAAGTACGAGCCCAGGCAAGGCGAAGCTCCCTGCTAACTTGCTGTGCACGTCTGAGAGCTCCCTACAGCAGGCAGAGCACCTCAGCTCTGCCCGTGCCTGACACACAGCTCCGTGCCTGGGGCTCCAGGGCTCACCTCCTGCAGCAGCACCTAAATAAGACAGGGATTTGTGATCTCCAGAGAGCGGCACTCGCCTGCGCCCACCATGATACTGAGAGCTCAGCTTTGTAAAGACACCTTACCTGAAGCATGCTGAACAGTTATGGAAAACCTCACTGCTGAGGTCAGAGAATCCAGGAACATACTGCTAATACACACAGCCCTTGCTGCAAAGGGAACCGAGACTGCAAGGCTTATAGCTGAACACCGAGATCCTCATTTTCTTCCGTAAGCCTGCTAAGATGACAGGGTGGGATCTTGCAGTCTGAAGGCTGTTCTGAGCCACTGCAGCAACTTCAAGTGCCTGAACCCTGGCTCCAGTTTGGGCTTGGGTCTCCCTGGCATCCCATCCTACTCTGCACAGAAAGTGAGTAGCACAAGGAAAAGAAGAAAGGCCCAGAAGTTGTATCTAACCTTCAGTGTAGTTTTCGTGCAAAAATATTCTTGTCTTTTTGTGTAATGCTCACCATTAATTAAAGATTAGGGATTGAAGGTTGATTTTTTTATCTGCTGCACACAGTTATTCCAGAATGTCCAAAACTACTTCCTATTGCAAAGAACAGCCCAGGTGGGACAACACAATGACTAGATCACAACTTGAAAAAACTCTCCTGGAAACAGCCTTTTTAGTGATTGCTGACTTTCTGATCTTGCAACCATGGAATGAGGATGTTTGATAATGTCCAAGCCAGAAAGGAAGAGTGAAGAAGCTCTTGTTGAATTCAACATTTTTCAAATGGATCCAGACCAAGCCCAGCTGATAGCAGAGATGACCGTTAGGTTGCACAGCTCAGGCATTAATTGGAGGGCTGTGTGTTTCTATTTCACAGGCACCATAAAAGAGGCAGTATTGGGTGCTCACTGTCAAAAGATCACTCCACCCTGCATCTCATATGGCTTAATTTTCATTAAAAAGTCTAGCTCTGAACAACCAAAGCTCTTAGGAAATGGCAGAGATTTCCAAGTGACAAGCTCTTGTCCATGATCATGCTGAGACACACATTCCATGGCCACTGCAGTCAAAACTCAGTGGTAGTTCTCCTTCTGCAATAGGTCTTCAACCTCTCCAGAAGGTCTCTGGAAACCACCTTTTCTTCTACCCTACACTGAACTTGAAACTTTAGGAAATGCCAGAAATGCGGCTCTTCCTCCTTCCAGGTGAACCACAGAGTGGGCTTTTCCCAAAGGAGGAGGAGCAGACTAAACTGCATGCAGCATTCAGGGGAGCTGAGAGGGAAAAAGAGAGAGTATGTCCTCCTGTTTGCTGGGAGCTGGGGCTTCCAGGAGCATCCAGCCTTTGCCCAAGGCCTGGCTACAGCTGGGCTGTGGCCCTGAGATGCTCCCACCGTAACACGTCCCCGAGCACACAGGACAAGGGCATGGAGGGGCTACAGCCTTGTCCTCAGTCCCAAACCAACCCCTGGTGCTGTGGAGCGAGCACTGGGATCTCAGCAGGAATAACGCAGTGGCAGGTCACAGGGTGCACAGGGTGGCACTGCTGACTTGCTTTCAAATAAACAGGGGTCTAGGTGGCCCAACAGCAAGGGGCTCTGCTGCCAAAGGCCTTAACTTCTGCTGCTTTCTGACACTCAGTTGCTTGTTCACAGAATGTCCCCGTCCCTTGTGACTGGTTTTGAACTCTGGATGTAGTTTACTGTGACTTTAGTAAAGCCTTTGACACTTTCCCGCAGCATTCTCCTGGCAAAACTGGCTGCTCATGGCTTGGATGGGCACACGCTTTGCTGGGTAAAAATCTGTCTGGGTGGCCGGGCCCAGAGAGTTGTGGTGAATGGAGTTAAATCTGTTGGCGGCTGGTCACGAGTGGTGTCCCCCAGGGCTGGGTTTTGGGGCCACTCCTGTTTAACATCTTTATTGATGATCTAGACAAGGGGATCGAGGGCACCCTCAGTCAGTTTGCAGATGACACCCAGTTGGGCGGGAGTGTTGATCTGCTTGAGGGCAGGGAGGCTGCAGAGAGACCTGGACAGGCTGGAGCCATGGGCTGAGCCCAACTGCATGAGCTTCACTGAGAACAAATGCCGGGGGCTGCCCTTGGGCCACAACAACCCCCAGGGGGGCTACAGGCTGGGGGAGGAGTGGATGGAGAGCTGCCAGTCAGAGAGGGACCTGGGGGGTGATTGACAGCCGGCTTAACAGGACCCAGCTGTGTGCCCAGGTGGCCAAGAAGGCCAATGGCATCCTGGCTTGTGTCAGCACTGGCATGGCCAGCAGGGACAGGGAAGGGATCTGAGCCCTGTGCTCGGCACTGGTGAGGCCGCCCCTCGATGAGTGGGTTCAGTTTTGGGCCCCTCACACCAAAAAGGCCATTGAGTGACTCGAACGTGGCCAGAGAAGGGCAACGGAGCTGGGGCAGGGTCTGGAGCACAGGTCTGCTGGGGAGCGGCTGGGGGAACTGGGGGGGTTCAGTCTGGAGAAGAGGAGGCTGAGGGGAGACCTCCTGGCCCTCTGCAACTCCCTGCCAGGAGGGGGCAGAGAGGGGGGATGAGTCTCTGGAGCCAAGGAGCCAGCGCCAGGCCCCGAGGGAATGGCCTCAAGCTGCCCAGGGCAGGGTCAGGCTGGCTCTGAGGAAGGATTTCTGTGCAGAAGGGGCTGTTGGGCGTTGGAATGGGCTGCCCAGGGCAGGGGGGGAGTCCCCATCCCTGGAGGGGTTGAAGAGTCGGGCTGACCCAGCGCTGAGGGATCTGTGGGAGTTGGGAACTGTCAATGTTAGGTCAATGGTTGGACTGGAGGATCTTCAAGGTCTTTCCCAACCTAGACGATTTTGTGATTCTGAGATTAAATACTTGCCAAGGGCAAATTTCAAACCACTTCTTAACCACCAGCTCTGCAAGTTGCGCAGTGCTGATCAATTCTATAAATCACTGCATGCAGAAGCCCGTGCTTGGCAAGTCATGGAGGCACCTGCAAAAAAGTGGAGGCCAGCAAAGCCTCTTTCCAGCGGGGCATGAGATCCAGCTGCACAACTCACAGGGCTGCACTGGGGCCAAGCTCCCAAGCATTCACAGCAAGGGACACACACCCTCTGCAAACCATCCTCCAAAGGGGTTTGTGACTGGCATGCAAATGCATGAGGAAGGCAGTCACATTTCTTAGAAGAATCAAGAAGCAAAATAAATGGATTCTATGGTTAAAGATCACTGCTTTCTTCTTTAAACTCTTCTTGCACTCAGGGACCTTGACTCTGGGACAGTTTCCACCCTGATAATACAGCGGATCAGCTCTGGTTTGTAAGGGAGGGGGCTAGGTGCATCATTTAAATACCCTCCTTGAGGTTCTCTTCCAAGCAGACAGTGGAGGAGTTAAGTTCTGCCAAGGGCCCATCAGGACCTTTTCAAGAGCAAGCTTCTCTTTGTAATCACACATCATTTGCCCAGCTCCATTTCCTATAACTCTCAGACCAGCTCAAGGGTTGCATGCAAGTAGTTTTCCTATTTCTCTGCAGCAAAAACACTCTCCTGTCACAACCCCTGGAGACACCTGCAGCAAAATGACAGACACTCTCATCACCAGAGCAAAAATCCCAGAGGAAGCACACACCGATCGAGGAATCCCTCAGGAGCAACTTTTTAAATCAATCCTTTCCTTCCACAGCTCTAGCAGCTGCAGCTGGTGGGCAGGAAGACACTTTGTGAACACAAGCCCTGGGTAATTACTGGAGGTGGCATTTGCCAAGTAAACCCTGCGCAATTACAGTATAAATAAAAAGCTGTTTCATGACACTTGTATCCCTCAGCTTAGGACAGTAAGGAGAGCAACAAAGCAGCTGGGTTAGTGACTTCAGCACACTCCAGAACATGCGCCTGGCTGCTGGAGGACCACGGGCCTCACACCTCTTAATCTTTGATGGGGAAAACCCATCATGTTCCCTGGCTGGAAGTCTGACAGTGCTCTCCCAGTCTTGAAAAACACCTTAAGCAGCACCACGCAGAGACAGAGAGGAAGTACGAGGTCACCCAAACCCCGCAGCCTGCTGCAGGCACTCCCTGCCCCAGGCACTCCCTGCCCCATGCTAGCACAGCAAAGCCATCACCTCTCCCAGGGCACAGAAGGTGCAGCTCAGGGGGGCCAGAGATAACTGCTCCCAGCAAAAGACACGATGGCACTTCTGTAAGACAGGATGAGCATAAAGCTTGCCTAGCAGACTGCTTGGACTCTGATTTCAAGGGAGAGCGCTCACCCCGCTGAGCACAGCAAGCCCTGCGCAACGTACCCGGAGGCACCACAGACTCAGAGCCACAAGGTGACAATTCCCACGTGCTGGCCAGAGGTGTCCTGCAGACAGCCTGTGCTCAGCAGGGCTCAGCCACCCAAGGTCTGGCAGTGTCGGGGTAGCAAGAGGGGATCCAGGCTCTGGAAGCACATTTGTAACTCAGCTCCTACTGCCTCAGGAGTCTGATGATGCATCCGTGTAATAAAGACTCCTCCTGGAGGCAAATGGTGTACAGGGACTTGCTGCTCGCCCACTGAAGCTGTCTAGCTCTGTAGCTCTTTGGCCTCTACAGGCACCTGGCAGCAGAGCAAATGCTGGCAAACCCACGGCATGAGAACTTATCCCTTCACTGCCTCAGCTGTTCTGGGATCAGTGACCCAGGCTTGTAGCCACACACCCTGAGGGCTGGCCTTGGACAGGAGACCACCTGGAAACTGCAGGGGCAGCAGGCATGTGCCAGCACCCTGCTGACCACTGACCCTTCCTACCAACTACACAAGAATAGAGGGACCTGCAAGACTACTTGTGCCTCCACCGTGGGTAACAGAAGCAGGAGAAAAGAGCTGTACCTGAGATGTCGCAGTAGACAGTTTGTTGATAGACTCTGGCTTCTCGTGGTCTAAAGATCACGTTAACTTCAGCTGAAGAATTTGGCCAAATATCTCCCTCCTGAAACAGAAGGAGACAGCAAACCATTTATCTTCAAATGTCACATTTCTTGTTTTCAACCGCAGCCCTGTAGCCTTTATTTAGAGCATCAGTGAAGAGCAGGGAACAAGCAACAGTTATCAACAAAATTTATGGGAGTTTGGAAGCAGCTGCAAAAAAACTTTCTAAGTCTCTTCCTTTTATTGGCATCTGGTAAGAGGCATTTTGTTAAATTAGAGCTATAACCAAAGCAACCAGGCTCACACTCCAGTGAATCAAGTAGGATTTCTCCAGAGGTGCCAGCCAGTTTAAGAAAAAGGTCCCTCTCGCCTCCAAACCTTCCCGTGTATCCCCGTAGCACTATGGCTACATGACTTTTACTCAGATCAGGAGAGATTTAACAAATAAAATAGAATTTTCCATTCTTAGTTACAAAGGTGCTGCCTCTTATACCCTTCACTTGTACATGCACATAAGTATTTAACGTACTGCGGTGAGTGGGGCACGCAGCACCAAGCAGAACGAGCCATCCTGCCTGGGGGGAAAAAGAAGAACAGGCTCCTGCCCGCTGGCGGCTGCTTCTGCCCCAAGCCGTGAGCAGCCAGCCAGCACACAGGCTCCTCCAGCTGACGGATGATCTGGCAAAGTAGTTGAGACACAGATGCATCCTGTTTCTCTCTGCAAGGTGCACACACTCCTGCTACTCTGAACACAGTCTCGGACAAGAAGAGACGGGATTTGCTTACAGCTCCACACCTCTTTTAACCAACAGGTTCTTTTCCATGTCATGCTCTTGGCTCAGGGAAATCTAGGCCATGCTACCTGTGTGTCTGCAACTCTCTGCTGACTCCTCGGGGTCTTCTCCCTCTGCTTCTCCCCCAAAGAGTCCTGGCACTGGCGCTCAGTCCCTAGGAGCCTTGTCGCACAGTTTCGGAGGCATGCCTGGTTTCTAAAGGCTCTCACTTCTTGCAACGGGTTTAAACAAAGACACCACTTACACCCCCTGAACTCCTAGCATTACAAATGTTTCTTTGTGTATTTGTTGACATAAATATAGGCACCTCTGACAACTGTAATAATACTCTACAAGTGTTGGAGAACGGCTTGCAGAGAGCAAGGCCATAGCTCCCTGCAGAAGCTGATTGCAGCCACCTGAGGTAAACAGAGGAAAAAAACCCAGGGTACAGTGATGCTAACAGGGACTGTTGTGAGAACAAGGAGGTAAGTTGGGGCGCATTATGACCTTGGGGGTGAGAGTAAGGCAGCCCTGGGAGGGAAGCAGGTTCACAGCAAGAAAGATGTTTATGCATACCAGAAATGCCACAAGGGGCTGGGATATTACAATGTGACCTTTGAGATGTACCCAATGGCTGAGATATTATAATGTAGTTTCTTAAATGTATCCAATAGAGTTGCAAGTAGTGTATTGTAGAGTGCTTATATACGGTATGATTTCTTTTAATAAAGTTGAAGCTTGCTCTATCATTCACATTGAATCGGCTGCTTGCTTCCTCCGCCCGCCGCATACAAGGAATGAAAAATTCAGCTTATAGAAGGAGACAAACAGAGTTCTTTTTCTATCAACAAAGTGAGGCTTTGATTCTACATGCTGCTGGGTATCCTCACTGCTTTGTCCAGAAGAGTCTGGAACTGAGTGGAGCCTCTGGCACCCCTGCAGCAAAAATATTAAATAACTATAATACTTCCCATCAACTTAGCCTTTATAGCTCAAAGGACAGCCCCCACAAAAATCGAAGAGCTATGACATGGTGAGTTATTGGGCTGCAGCTGCAAATAATTCCCTAATGCACAGCCTGCTGAGTCAACAGAACAGAGGGAAGAACTGTGAAATAACTCACAGAAAATACTGTGACTTATTTCTCCTGGGAAATTAAAATAGGCTGTTGAAGAGGTTCCTTGCATTCCTGCTACCCCGCAGCGGAAAAAAAGAACTGCTGCTTGAAAGGAAATGCTTCATTACCCACCCTTGCAGGCTACTGCTACACACGTCCGAGCCTCGGGGCACCTCAGGAGCCAGCCACGTGCCTGGGCTACGTGTTCTCTATAGGATGGCAGTGGAGTCAGAGCATGGAGAGCCACTGTGGATGGTAACCAGGACAGATGTAGAACTATGCAGTGCTGTGAACAGGGTATTGCAACACTTCTGGATGCAACACTTCTGGCCTCAGACAGGCTGCAACTGGCAGGTGTCATAAAACACAGACAGTGGATGTACGATGTTACAGCACAACCACTCCAGCTGTCATGCCCTGGCTTTGCCACAGCATAAAGTATGATGATACAGGAGGGGATGGCACACTGGGACTCACAGCTACACAAGTGATCTCTCTGCAAGAGCCCAGTTGTAAATACATGCGGATCCTATTTCTCCTCCCTCAGCCCCTAAATAATGAGAATCTGCTGGATCTCCACCAGTCTGAATGAGAAAAAGCTGGTCTTGAAAAGCCAGGCACCACCAACTGCTGGCCAAATCATCTGCTTTGCTTTGCAGAGGGAGAAGGCAATCCATGGAAGGAAATCCCACTCAAAGCAGTCAAAGAAACAAAAGACAGAGCTGGCAAAAGAAGCACTAAAATGACACTCAAAAGTGCATCCGGTCAGCTCAAGGCACTTAGGAGAAAGGCAGTGCCAAAGCTAACATCTGCCTCTTTCCATAAATAACTGAGCACACAGGGAGCTGTGGGATGGACCATGGCTCCCACTGGAGATGGTGCCTTCCACCAAAAATCGACGTGCTCTGCAGTAGCCTCTCATCTGGATGGGGACCAGCTTGGTTCCCCAGCTGAGGTACAGATCTGCAGCAATAAAAAACACTGTTACCTCCTGGCTCAACTTCTGGATCAGCAACAGTAGCACCTCTGTAACCTGGACATCGTGACGACCACCTCCATCATCTCAGAGTTCACACATGACACTGAGGAGTCACACCAGGCAAGGACAGGACAGTGAGGACTTGTCAAGGTCAGTGTAAGAATAACAAGTCCTCATCCTCCCTCTCTTCTGGTTGCCATTTCCAAGGAGTCAGCTCCCACGGGTCTGCAATGGGACTTACAGCCGAGCTGTGGTGGGGAGGATGCAGTGAATAGCAAGGACTTGGTTGCCTGGTAGCCACCTGGGCCTCTATCACAGCTGCCTCCGCTGACATACCATGTGTAGATGCAAAATAAACCAAATTTGAGATGTGCTCAGAAAGTCAGAGCTGCGTATCAGCTTGTTTCCCGCAGGCTTGAATGAGTGGGAAGAAGAGAGCAGCCACTTTTGGCCAGAAGGTCTGAGGCTGCAAGGTCCCATCTCTGGGGGGCCTCTCCAGCAGATTTACATGGCAGTGCCAGAAGGGTGCCTGTCCAAGCTAAAAGTTACAGGGCTGTCACCAGAGAGAAGGCTGTGGAAGCCAGCAGCAGTGGTGTTTTAGATTGTACATTTGATAAAGAGGAGAAAAAACTTACTACCATTTGATGTAAAGACAACCATATGCCACGGGGAAAGACAGACATGAGCAGAACTGATTGTGAAACTGTTCCATAAACAATGGAATCAATGGAAATCAAAAGGTTGATAATGCTGGACAATACAGAAGGGGAAAGACTCATGCGGTAGCCCACTTATATTCAGTCCTAGAGCAAACTGTGTAAAATTGACACAGCCATTCAAGAAAGGTTTCCCTTCGAGACTTGAGGCCAGGCTACACTTTATGTCCATATGCCACCGCATGGAGTGCCAGGACTCGGCGCTGTGGGCAGCCGGAGTTCTAGACCTCACCGTAACACATTCAGGAGCTCAAGATCAGGTTAAGCTACTCATGGAGACACAGTCTGACTGTAAAGCAGCAGGAGTCCTGGGACACACTCAAGAACCAGCTCTGACACACCACAGGGTGCTCAGCGATCAGCTCCCTCTCTCTACAATATTCCCACCACTGTGACACAATCTCTTGGTCACATCATGCTGCTGTCAGCTACAGTGGTGTGAAACTGAAGCTGTGACAACATTGGTGGCTCTCAGCCGTATATGTGATATAGGAGTAACTGAGATGATCCCCTTCTGTGAAAAGGAAAAAAAAAAATTAGTTTCACCTGTTTTAAAAGGAAGAAGAGGTTGAGATTATCCTAGGATTTACTCCAAGATGAAAAGGAATTTTGGATTTACTCCAGACAGTGGGCATTTTTCATCTCAGACCATGCAAATACTCAGAAACAGGGCTCTGGTTGATTGAAGGATATGGGAATTTGCTTGCGTAAACACAAAAAGCAGAAAAGTTTCTGTACCTATGCACAACGAAACTCAAAAAGTCCTTTTAAACTTGCCAGCCTTTTGTCCAGGCTCACAGATGACACTGGAAGGGAAATTCAGCCATGGTATCCATCCAGGTTATATGAAGAGATTGGTATGTCTGTGATCAAATTTGAGTTGAATTTGGCCTCCTTTCCACAGAGGACCATTTCATTCCTCAGGTCAATATGTGAACTGAGAGTGCTCCAATATCCTTTGTTAATCCCCACACACTACATGGGTAGCATGCCCTTACTCATCATTATTGATAGCTCTCACGAAGTGCCCTTAATTTATTGCCCTTGCAGTAGAGCTCAGCTTTAGGCAGCCTCTCGCTCTGTCAGTTGCTCACAGAAATGCGTTTTGCAACAAGCTCTCACAGTCTCACTAGAAACCTGGTATTTTCTCTCCGCACATCAAGCCAGCTGATTCAGGGACCTGCCAAGTGACCTCAGCCAGGGAGGAGAAGGAATGGAGCTTCTCAGCCATCACTTACCAGTGGCTCAAGGGTGAACACATCGTTGGGAAAATGCATGGAGTCTCCTTGCACCTTTTCCTGGTGGTTCTGGAGGGGGTGGGAAAGAAGGGGAAGGCGTTCTCGGGGAGCAGGTTCCACCTTGCACTCCCTCAGACAATGATCCATCTTGCCCTCTTTCCACCTCTGCAGCCTGCAGCCACGGGGAGAGACAAACCAAGCAGATAATTTAATGAACAACATATTTGCAGAGACTCGTGTGAGTGCAGGGGCAGCAAAGCACTCAGGGAGGAACAGCAACAGCTCAGCGAGGGGCTGACCCCAAGCCGCGGGGTCCCACATGGGTCAGGTTATTGCTTGCTGGGTGCTGGCACAGCACATAGTTTTACTCCACGCTTACAAGCCCAGAAGAGGTTTCTGAAAGCCGGCAGCCCTCGAGAGCCTCCTGGCTCAAAGCCTCTGCCACAACTGATGGAGAATCCATCAACCACCCCAACTGGCTTTTCCTACCACAGAGCTGCCTGGGGGAGCCAGATCAAGATGAAGGAGCACCCACTGCAGGGCTTCACTGGCAGGGGGAGATGCAGCTGGGTTTCAGCTGCAGGCTACTGGCATCACTCCTTTTTTCTTCCCCTTTGGACCTGCAGGGATAAGCAAGCTAAATGTGCTCTCTGTGCCTTATATTACTTCTCATCAGAGGATCCCAGAGCACTGTGAAAGCAAACCAATGAATTCAGGCATCGCATCACTTTGGTGAAACCAAATGTCTATATGTGCATGGAAACAGAGGCCCTGAGAGGGGAAGGAACTTTGCCTGGCATCACCCACTAAAGAACTCTGGACCAGCATCTCTGAATCCAAACCCTTATGTCTAGCCTTGAACCACTTTATATTTTTCTTCTTTTTGGCCATCTCTGTAGGGCTTTGATGCGGTTCATCTCTCCCTTACTTGGTAGCTGTAGCAGAAATCATTCTAGAGTTTAAAGATCACAACCAAGAGATAAGGGAGCACTGCTACAGAGCAGTCACTTCCTAGCTGGCACATCGTTGACCCCTCTGCACACTTGTCCCCGGCCATGAAGAACCAGCAGCTGATAACTCTGCAGGGATGAGTGGAAGGCTCCACGTGTAGCAGATAGAGGAATGTAGTATAACCAGGATAGCAATCATCACCCAGCTAAATTCAAATACAGTTCAAAAGGAAATACGGTCATGGATGTTACTAGCTGTACACAGTGAGCCTTGGGCAAAGGCTGGCACCAGCACCAAAAGTACTTGCTTTGGCTCTCTCCCCCCGGAGTGCAGTGGGAAATGTTTCTCCATGGCTGACCTACAGCACTGCGCCAGTCAGTCAGGTCTTCCAGCCACCAAACAACAACCCCCAACTCAACCTCCATCAGCAGACAATAATTCCACCATTACATCCAAGAAAGTCCTGCAGGAGGGAGACAGAGCAAACCCACGGATACACCTTCTAATGATCCAGGTCTTTCGTGGTCACAGCCCAGAGCAGAGTCCTGCACTGCCTCCTCTCATGGAAAAAGTCCTCTCTGCTCCGAGATCTCAAAAGTTTCTCTGACAGCAGGACAGTGGCCTTGGAGCTATGACCATCCCTAAGATTTCAAGGAGGAGGAAAAAACAGTCCTGGTCAGACTCAGGACACAAACTGGCACAAGACCAAATGTAATTGGAAAAGAATCAGGTTGAAGTGAACTGTGGGGAAACCTGGTTGCTTCTGAGGGGAAAGAGGATCACTCAGGGTCCGATCTGAGACAGGCAGGTGAGAGGAGACTTAAAGGAATGGTCCAGGCAAGTGCCCAGAGAAGGCAGAGATTTTTCTTTTAACACACCGAGCTTGCACAGAAGTCACACACTGTAATTAAAAATAGAGAACAGTGAAAAACTAGTTTTGGCCTTCAAGGCATTTCTGACCTAATTATGTTGAACTTCATTGGCTCAGAAGACCTTAAAGAGTGCTCCAGTTTAAGGCAGTTTCCTGATCAGCTGTGAGCTAACTCCTATACACCTACATCCACGAAAGCCTGCAAAGTCCCACAAGGATTCCCTTAATCACCCAAACTTTTAAGTATCATTTCCAGTTCATTCCCCCGGGCTATAAGTGTTTCTCTGCTGCCTGAAATGGGAATTTCAAAGCTTCACCACAGACACCCCTGGAAGAACCTGCCCCATCTCTCAGCACCATGAACACACAGGCTGCTGCAGCCCAAACGCGCTCTGTCCCGTGCTGCTCTACCTTCCCTGCAGAACCCTTCACCTCCAAATGCTCCCCAGTCTCTGAGGAAGGGTATAAATACCTCATCATGCTGGAAACTGGGGGAGTCCAAGGCAATTCAACATCCTACAGCAGGATGGCCTCAACTTGCTGGGCCAACGAAGCCCTTTACCCTGCACATTACTGGAGAAGGAGCCTGCCACCTTATCAAAACTGGAGTGGAAGAAACTGCAGTGAATATCATAACAGTTATGCTACCTGCAGCTATGTTAAGTGCTGCTACTCAGTGCAGTCCCAGGTAACAAGTGCTGACACTTTCCTCAGCCTCATGGACCCTCCATAGCCCAGGGGTCTCTGGACCTCAGTGGTTTGGGGCTCCCACAAATGAAAATTTGCTCTCTGAGGAAATCCAGTCACTGCAATCAACCTTTCCTCCCCGAAACGCCATTCTCAGCTGGAATATGGATGGAGCTGGAATGGGAGGCACTGAGCTCCATTACCCTAAAGCCCAGGGACATGTAACCTGAAGCTGTAGATGGTTTACTTGTTCTAAACCATTCAGTGCACCAACAGCCCTTGAGGCCATACATTAGTTTTACCCTTGGGCAGTGTTATTTTATTGAAATGAACTTTTCAAACAAACCTCAGCTTCTGATGATCCTCCTCTTCCTGAGTAACAAAAGTCTTCCACTGGAAGTGCACTATGATTTCACTCCAATTGTGGATGACCACAGATCTGTGGTTTGACAGCGTGAGGTAAGTCTTCTCAACTATTAGGGAGCTCCTGGCCAACCCGATGTTGACATCTACAGCCGCTCCATAAAGGCCTGTGTGAATATCTTCACCTGGAAAAAAGCAAAGGGGAGTCTTTGCTCATCTCGCTGATGGAAGTACAAGGAACAAAGCAAACCACCAGTAACACGTGGGCCCAGGTGGCCTTTGGGTTGCCATCCCACTCAAGTCACAGGGAATTCTGCATCCAAGTCATTCTCAGTCAGGGCTTGCCCAGTGTTGTGTCTCTCCTAATCCCTTGTTGCTGACAAGCAAAGATGCCTGGGGGTACACGGGCTGGAAAGGGAGGTTCAGAGAAACAAATGACAGCCCAGGGCAGGATGGGACACAGAAGAGACCTTCACTGTGTTGCAGAAGCAGCGCCCTCACTTGCTGTGGGTTTGTGAAGACGTGTCAAAACAAGGCTGGTGGGGCACAGCCCACCCCATCCTGCCCATTACAGTCCTGCAAGCCCATTTCCTCAGCCGGGACCCTGTTGCTTATGCCCGAGTCTGCTATTCTAGACTGCGTCTTCCCAAGCCATTCAACGACCAGAGTGAGGGCACCTTTGCTTTCCACCTCAGACCCAACTGAAGAGGATGAGATGAGGAGCTAGGAAATTAAAATATGATATAGAAATTAGGCACTCAAGAAATGAAGGTATAACTTAGTTTAGAGATAAAGATGAAAGACTTAGAGATCACGCTAGGGGCTAGAAGACCATTAGTTAAAAGATAACTAAGATTAAATAGAATAATAAATCATAGTTGATGGGCCAGAGAGCAGAACAACATGGAAACCTTGATTAATGGAAGCTGTGAGGTAACACTTTCTGATGGAATAGGAAGACAGCCCTAAAAACTGGTCAAAACTAACCCTATGCTCCGGCCTGAGTCCAGGAGGCTACAGAGACTGCGCAAGAAACCGAGGTAAAAAGTTCAACAGCGAAGAAGAGGAGCAACTTCATCTCTGCAACCCCAGCCCATGACCACTGGGACACACTGTGCAGATGCAACTAGGAGGAGACTGGGGCGGAACATATGAAAAAGACTCTAAGGCTCATTATAATAAGCGGGGATAGGTCACGCATATGTATAGGCGTATTATGAATATGTGATGCTTTGCAGCATAAAGCCAAGACAAAGTGTCACGAGAGGTGCACGTGTTCGTGGTGGAACGATCCATGCGTGCCTCAGTGCTGAATAAACATACCGACTTTATAACCTTAGGGATTGTGGAGTTGTGTTTCTGCAAGTCAAGGGGAGTGTCCCTGGCTGTGCCCATCAACTAACGACTGGGACCTTGCTAGAGTACCTGCCAGCACGTCACCCTCCCAAGCAGACTCCCACCAAAGGCTCCCTCATTTCCAGAGCTTTCAAACCTTCCTTCTTCCCAGCCAAGTAACTGAGCTCAAATCTGAGTACCAAGCCCACTCCTCCTCTTGCAGGCCAAGTGTTTCCCAGGTGAGATGCAAACAGCAAACATCAGACATGCTCTCTAGAAACGGCATTTCCGTGGAGTGGTGCTTAAAGCCTCAGAGCCAGTCCCTACAGACAAGTGCAGCAACCCGGCCATAAGCCTGGAGAGCATCCCTCTGCAAAGGCAGAGCGCCCCCTCCTCACTGCACAGGTCACAGCACGCAGCCAGCCAACACACCTTCCTTTAAAGGGCTACCGTGCAACAACACAGGGAGAGCATTGGATTTGTGCTGGGTGCACTCCTGAAATCCTAAACCAGACACAACACAGCAGAATCACATCTGTTCCAGGGGAAAAAAAAAAAAAAAAAAAAAATAGCAAGAGCCCCCTCTTCTAGGGGGGGCACTGGGGAATGAAGCAAGACTCACCCTTAAAACAGTAGATCTCTAGAGTCATTCACTCATCTCCACACATGGAGAATCCAGCATTCATGACTGATAGCCTCAATTTCTCTGCTCTTAAGGGAGTCTGGAGTGGTAGGGATTTATGGCCAGATGAGTTATGTTGCGAGGACAGCAGCAATGTTTACAATGACTGGACAATCTGCTTTCTATAATGGACAACTTGGCATACAGAAATAACTGATGTTCAGGAGGGTTACAGAGGCGGGTATGCTTTATAAGCATTGCCTCTCTCTCCACTGAATCCTTGGCATATATTGGCAAGCAAAGGAGCCAGGACCCAAGAAATGGGAGACACGCACAGTGCCTCGAGCTTGGGTTTATGGAAATACGAGCCAGTGCTCTACAATGATCAAGATGACAAACTACTGCAAAGTAAACACCATGAAAAATATCATCATCTCACTGTCTAAACCCAAGGCCACGTGCATCTTGAAATACTGGGTATAGTTCTGATCTCAAAGAAACAAGCTGAAATATGAGAAGCTAAATAGAGAAGGGCAGAAAAACAATTAAGAGTATGAAGCAGCTTTTATAAGAAGATTGACTAGGACTCCTCATCCTAGAAATCACATGGGAGATAGATGGAGAGGTTTCTAAAAGTGTGAATGGCCTGGAAAATGTGAATAAGGAAAAATTTGTCACTATTTGTCACAAAACAGGAACCTGAAGGCCTGAAATAATGTTATTAGTCAGAAATTACACAAAAGTGGTAGTACTTTTCCAGGGAGTATTCCTTCCTTTGGAACACACAGCCACAGTAGGCTGTAGAGGCTATCAGCTGTAAATCCAGAGAGAACTGGACAAATTCTTAGAAGATAAGGCCATCAGAAGCTATTTAACAGAGATGAGAATAAAGCCTCCTGCACAAAAAAATGCTAACTCTAGAGCCCATGAGGGAGAAAGCATACATAATGCCTGTTTCTACACAATTTGCTCAACATCCCCTGTTGCTGCTCTCCCGGGGAGGAGCTGGAGAAGTAGCCACCCTGCTCTCCTGGCTGCAGGCACCGAGGACTCTTCTGAAGGCTGGAGGGTTTTCCGGAGCACCTTCTACCACCAAGAGCATTTGGCATCATGCTGTATACAGACACCCACAAATTGCCGGGTCCAGGAGAGTGCGCACAGCTGCCACGAGTCAGGAGGAAGCCATGGATCTGTCTGCCAGGCTGATGAGCTGACATGGAGAACAGACCTGCCAGGGTCGGCCATGGATGGCTGCAGGCTTCTTGTCCTGGGTGTCAAATTAGATGTGACATTTCATTTAAGACTCTTGGCTGTTTAATATGTAAGGTTTTAAAAAAACCCTCTGTACTGTAACAGTGACGTACCGCTAAGTATTTCACTTGACATGGTAATGTCCATGGCGTGTGGTTTGGGACGCTTGGCTGCCATGAAAGCGCATTTACTGAATCTAGATGTGTCTGCCTTGTCATTATTTACACAATGCTATTACAGGCTGTCAACTCTCTCATTCTTACATGGTTTTGATGCATTTCCTACAGGTGGCAGGACACAGCTTTCTCTCTGCAACGTGAACAAAGCAGTGCCTGAACTTGAAACTAAAAGGTAGGCTTTTTATAGAGCAATAGAGCAGATGCTTTGGGTTGTGCACATCTGAGCGGTGCTCTGACACAGCAGAAACACCACAACACCACTGTGTTTTATCCCAGCATCCATCTGCGTGATTATGGACACAGGTATCTGAGCACACCATGGTAGCTCTTCACTATCTTGAAGTTAGAAATCTAGCATTGCGTCATCCTCTGTGGGGCTCCTGTTGTGCAGGAAAACAGACAAAGAGAGAATTTACAGAAGAGCTAAACCATCTTCCTGAATTCTTCTAATACTACATGTTCATCCTGGTGCAAGAGAGAATAATTATAAGAGCAGTACAAACTGTTCTTAAACAGAAAGAGATTTTGTTAGGCCTGAAGGTATAGCTCAGTGAATGGATGAGCAAACCCTTGAACAAGATTTAAAAACAAATTTCAGGTTTTATGAAGAATGCTTTCCTAGTATTCAACAGCTGGTACTTCCCTTCACTGATTACTGCTCTAAACATTAGGAAGCTGGTAGCCAGATTGATTAGAGTGAACAGAAACAAAACAGCAGTCTGATGCATTTCGTCTTCACCAAGACATATTCTTCCTCTATCCCTGTTTCTCCTTCTCTGCTGAATTCAGATTTCAGATCTTTTCAGGAGTGAGTGACAGTCAAATTTGGAATATTTAGGTAGCATGGAAAGCAAGTGTAATTTCATTTTCCCGGTTTGTCCGAAGACAGTGCCTTGCTCTTATCTATTCCATAACGCAGCTGGAGACAGACAGGTCCTGCTGCTTTTTCACCAAAAATACAAGCAAGCAATGAAAGCAGAGCTCTTCACTCAAAAGGATGTTACTGTACCCCCATATCGACCTATGATAAGTAATTCTTTTGTTCCTGCTACTATCATAGCCAGCTGCCTACACTGCTGGCATATCCTTGTTCTTCAAGCAGCGTGCAGAGGTCTGTCACCACTTCACTGCTGGAGAAGCAAGTCACCTCACCAGACTGAGATCTCTGGAAAGCTGGAGAAGTCACCTACAGCCTGATCCAGCCTCCCTACCATGTCTTTTTGCTGCGTCTCCCAGAGCTACCTCTAGATCAGAGTCAGGAGCGCTGCTCTGAGCTGTTTCGCTCTTGGGAAGCTGACGGCTTCACCTACAAGATGTGCTGAGTCTCTGTCAGGCTGAGAAAGGCATCTGTCCATCCCCATGCCTGTACCTCCAGCCCTAGAGCAAAGTGCAGAGCAGTGACAGTCATTTGTAAGCACTTCTCCAAGGTGGTGTTCAGGAGCTGCCTTCAGACATCATTAAACCATCACGTTATTTACTCCAGACCTTGTTTATAAACCTCACCACTGAATAACTGCTGCTGCTAACACAGGTGTTTCTAAAGAACCATTCTCAGGCTACAACAAAGCTCAGAGCATCCTCCTCATGACTGTGCCCACAGTTACTGCTGTAACAGTCAGAGTCCCCAGCATGGCCTTGGCCTCAGCAAAGCACCCACTGAGCCCACGCAGCACAGTGCAAGAAGAGGGTCTCTACTCCAGAGGCCCTGCAAGGAGCTGTAAGACAACAGATGGGGATGAAAAGGGAGGTGGAAAGCAGTGACCAGGCAGCAGTGCTCCACAGGACAGGCTGCAGGCTCTTCAGACAGCTCTCCTGCATGCTGAGCCATCTCCCTGCAGTCAGGCTCCTGCTGTGCATCCTTCTGTGACCGATCACCCACAGCATTGCCCAGCACCCCTCTGCACTGTGCTTAGGAAGAACTGTTTACCTTATTCCAGGATGAAATACTTCGGCACAGGAATATCTGGGAGCCAGCACAGAGGCTCTGTCCTACCCAGCATGAAGGAGCTTGGCAGAATGCATTGAAAAGGACAATGAAACCGTCAGATGATGGAAGACCATTGCCGTGTACCCAGGATGCCGTGGGCTATTTTTAATCATTATTGATACCAAAGTAACGATACGCTGGGGTACCTGACTGGCTGAAACATTTTGGCCATGGGGAAAACGGTGCAGGAACTTTCATTCTGATTGCGTGGCAGAGACATGCCCAATAGACCACCTAATATATCAGTCACCCTTCAAGCTGCTCTTCTGCTTCTCAGCAGCTGCTGATCAATCCACAAGGAAAAGAGGCTTGAAATGGTCAGTTCTGCCCTGAAACACCTCCACCGGTAATGACACTTAGAACATGTCAGCGATTTCTACTGATGACAGAGTAGACAAGCTGCGGTCAAGGATGACCTGCAAAGAGATGAAAACCACATTCTTCTAGAAATGTTTCATGTGCTAAACATGGGGTATGCAGCATCCCGCAGAAGTCTGTTTCTGTCCATGCATGAGGATGAACAAAACAGCCAGAAGGAGATTTTTAACTTCCAAGCCACCCTCCTAGTACATACAGTCTGTGCTCAGGCAGTCAGCTCCATGGGTTTTTGGAGCAGGGTTTTTGTTCAGAGGGGTGTTATGTAGTTGTGGAGCTACAAAGCTGTGCAAAGAAACCTCAAGAAGCAAATGAAGCACAAACTTAATTCCCCTTCATCTACTCTCAAAGTGACAGATCATGTCTCTTGAAACACAAGGCCCTGGAGACGGCCCATACTCTGCAAGGAGCAGAACGACCTTATCAAAAACGGTATAAGAAAAAGTAATTATTAGAAGCAGTTCTAGAAAAAGGGAACAAAGACAGGAAACAGTTGTTACCTATTAGCTGTTTTGACAGAAACAAACACTTTGGAGACCAACTAGACTCACCCATCAATCTGATTTGAACTATAAAAGCATATAACCAATCAGCTGTATAAAGTATTAGTTAGCAATCCTCAGTCTGTTGCAGTGCTGCTACTATTAAGATGCAAAGTCAACATATAATTGCACAAACTCCTATTTACACATTTTTGCCTACAATATATGACTCCCTCCACTCACTTTGAAGCAGATGTACAAGAACAGAAAAGTCTGACAGAAACCAGCCATACTGCTGGGAATTCTCACAAGTGAAGGAAAAAAAAGCACAATGTGCACTCACCACCTACAACAGGCAGAAAGAAAAATCCCTTTGCAAAGTTTTTAAATGCCTGATAGCCCAAGGAAAATCTAGAAAAGTCTCTTGTACAGCATTAGTCTGGCTTACACCTTAAAATAACACCAGAAACAAGATCTTTAAAAACTCATGGAATAAAGTAAATTTCTAACCACCTGCCAGCACTAAACACAAATAAAAAAGAATTACATTGATTAGTGCACCACAGGGAAGCTTTGGAATCAAAAGGGGCTGATGCTTAGGAAGTGGAAGATTTCCCCACCTCTTAGTACTTGTAAGCAGCTACCATAAATCTGCCTGGTGTGGAAGGAATGGAGAAGTGCATGAAGATGAACAGCTGCAGACTGGAGCAGCAGTGCCACACAGCGGTGGCCATCAGAAGCTCACAGTCTGTTGACATGAATTTAGCTCAACAGTAACTTAATACTATTCACAGAAACATCAGAGTCCCTGTAAACACTGACACGAGACTACGATTAAAACCAGAAAATGGTTTTGGTATTCCCACCCTGGTATCCTGCACAATACAGGGACGACTCAAGCGTGTAATGAGTAGGGAGTTTGCTCAGGCAAGTACTGAGCCTTCTCCCTTCTGGCTGCAGTCAGTGCAAATTGAGAACACTCAGCAACTTGAGTGATCTCAGGAATGGAAAATACAGCACAACAAGGGCTAAACTACAGTTAAACCCTGCTGCCTGTCCATATGCAACAGTGGATTTACAAAGGAGAAAAATGAGAAAGGAAAAGGCTCGATCTAGAGACTACATCAATAGGATTTTCATTTCATTTTTAAACAAGATCCTGGAAGCCGCTGATTGCAATGACAGCCTTGCAAGACAGATGACAAGACCTTACTCGAAAGAGGGTTCTTAAAGGAAAGAGAACAGAGCTCTACAAAGGTGGTTGCTTTCTCCAAAGCCTACACAAAACCACAGATGATTATCACAGCAAGGCAGCGCTTTTCTCGGATGCTTTATCCTCATGAGTAGCTGAGATGTTCAGAGGTGCTGTCACATCCACGCTACAGTTATATGTTCAGCCTCAAACAGCAGTGAACAGCCAGGGCTGGGATTTCATGAGTTTCCTGCATGTGTACAGTGACCACTAACACACCACCAAGCCCTGGCATGGGTGGCCTCATTCAGCTGGTTCAGCCAAACCCAGCACCAATTTTACCTGAAGAAAGGGATTCAGCCTCCTGACATGTTCACATTCCCAGCTGGCAAGCCCACACTGCTCAAGGCAGGAGCTGAGCTGTCACTAACACGGCTGACAATTCCCCCTGGCCCATTTCAGTGTGATGCAGCCCCCACTCCAGTTTATTGCCGTGGCCAAGATGCACAGGCTTTTCTTCCCCTGCTGCCAGCCAAGCACACACAGTTCTGCAGTCACCCATCACCTTCACCAGACCCAGACAGCTCTAATACATCACTGCAAACTTCTGTCATTGCACAGGTGACTAAAGAGCTCCACAGCAGCATTTGTAAACATGCCTCATTTTCCCCACTGGAGATGAAACGTGTTTTCTCAAGCTGGCAGTTACCACTCATGGCTCCAGAGGCTGCTGCAGCGCAGAAAAGCTGTCTGTGGTTAGACCAAGAAGAGCAGAGGCTGCTCAGGGCAGCGGTCAGGGCATCCTGTGTAGGGTGAAGACCTGGATCCACCTCTGATAGCCCCTGTAACCCTGAGCATTGCTGCCACACTGAGGACGGTGATTCCCATTCAGTTGAGATCTACCCAGGAAATACTTTATTGATATTTTTAATTCTTGCATTGCCCCAAGGAAATCGTATCTATCCTACAGGCATCCACACTGGCTCAGAGGACAGAGAGGATCACCGATCTGCTCATCATGCTCACTGCAGAGCCTCAGAGGGCTGGCAGCTCTAGAGGCAGTCCACACAGGCAGGTACTGATCAACCCCAATCACACCTCACGGTAGCTCTCTGGTGCTCAGTACCAAAATTCCCTGCAGCAACCCCTTAGCATAGTCAACCTAAGCACCTGGCTGTTGGCCAGCCTGCGGGACTGGAGGGGACACCAGAAAGACTAGAGGGGCACTGCCAGTAAGGGAACATCTCGGGCCAGGGCTTGCTTCTCCAGGCTGCAGTCTAAGTGCTGGCAGCATGAGGCTGATGACATTTTGCCCTACATCCAGCCAAGCAGCAATGGGGGAAGCAATGGTGGGGACCCCATACGGTCAGGGCCAGCCAGCAAAGCTCAGAGGCAAGGGAACGAGGCAGCCAGAGCCTTCCCAGACCCAGGGCAGGGCAAGCTCAGCTCCACATCATCTCCAGCTCCCACTGTGCTGCACTGGAGAAACATATTTAGCTGCTCTCTTCTCCCAAACAGGAATAACCTGATTTTGGTAGAGATTGAGTTTTGCTCCCCAGGGCTCAGGAGGGGAGACATTACTTCACCCACTTCCAACAGGGACAGTAACTAACCCAGTGCAGGAAAACTCAATCTGATTGACAACTACAGAGCTGGAGGCAGACACTGCCCACATCTTCAACCTGCCCTTGAAGTTATTAATCCAGAAGCTGAAGCTGAGCACTCCCTTCCTTTCCCTGGGTGCGCAGAGCCACAAATGAGGCTCTGAGCCTGGGTCTGTGATCCACAGCAAACAAACCGAGACTTGCTCGACGAGAGCTTTGCTCAGGAACTCAGCCCTCCCCATAAATTGTGTAGGAATTTGATGGAAAACAGGATATTAATCTGCCAAATACCCAGGTGGTTCCTCAGCAGGCTTTTAGCACAAGGCTAGAGGCTTCCAGCTGGACTAAAGCCACTGAGAACTATTGCTGTGCCCATCTCTTCTGGGGAAGCTGCTTTCTGGGGCTCTGCACCAAGAGGAGACAGGACAGTAATGGAGCAGACATTCCTCCCTGAAGGCTGGCTCTTCTTGAACACACTGCCTCCTAACATTCACAGAGAGGGTGAGAGCTTGCTCTTAGACTTATGCTTCCATGTTAGTCTCGCAGAGCCACCAAAGGGAAATGACCTGCGTCTTACTAGTGGCAGCAATAAAAGCATCTCAGTACAGCGTGTCTGTCAGCCACGTACAAGCTCAGAGGGGTTTTTCTAATTACTGAAGTTTCCTGTGCTGACAAAGAGATCCCCAAGGATGTGGTGACTGATGGGTAAAAACTGTGCAGAGGAATTTCAGCACCACACAACAGATCTCCTGGACTAGAAGCCCGTTTTAGCACCTTGCCACAGGGTCCAGTGGGCACTGCAGGCACCCACATACAAGCACAGAATCTGGTCCTACACCTTGAACACCACCCATCGGACCACAGCAGGTACTTCTTGGAGACAGGAGTCTAATGTGAGTCAGGATTTAGGGAGCTCTGAGCAGAGAAGCCATCCTCCTTACACAGCTCCCAGCATCTCTTCAGCACCTCCTGTCTCTGGCAGCCTCCTTTACCTGCATGGGGCGCCTGATGCAGATGTTCTTGTTCCTGGCTGCTACGGGACTGCCGAGGTTGTTGTGCACCTCCCGTACAGCTCTGGGAAGCTGTCACACATCTCCTTAACCACGTGCCCCCCAGCAAAGTTCACCCTCCCATACCAAGCTGGTGCTACACTGTCAGGTTGCAGTAAACATCACGACTGCAGCACACTGGGTCTGATGTACAAGCAGCAGCACTCAGAGCAACCAGCTTGGGCATCTCACGAGCAGCGCTTGAGAGCTAGAAGAGTATCTACGCTTTATGAATGCTGACTTGGTTGGGACTAGACTTCACAAACTTACTTTCCCACATCCACACTGGGAGTCTAAAATTCATCTGGGAAGGGCCGAGCCACCAACAGGATTTTTAGTGGCAGAGTGCCAAATCCCTTCCAAACCTGTATGAGTGCTTGGCATGCAGGCCTCAGAAACCCTTTCTGATACCATAACCTGATGTTAAGGTGATGAATAGGGATGTACTGTAGCCCAGAACATCCCAAGTCACCCTAATCTCAGTATAAACTGGGATTTTTCACACCCAGACCCATGTACATGGGGGAAATGGAGGAGTTTGGACATGTGTCCTGGGTTGCAGTGTATTCTATTACCATCCTCATGAGCTGTTGAAATCAGGTGGGGCAGTGTTTCCTTGCCTCCCCCCCTTCCAGACTACCTTTCTGTTAATGGCCCATCAATGCCATGCAGCATGACTCATTATCCCATTGTGAGATGCTCCACCCAGAGGGAGAACACCAGCATTCCATCCTGGATATAACCTGAGAGTCTGAATACCAGAGGCCTCTCTTTGCCACTGCATTTCCAGAGGACAGGAGCTGCTTAGCCACCACTGGACTTTTCTGAGGAAAAGCAGATCTTCTTTCTACAGGATCACTGCTTCGGGGGGACTGCAGCTACCATTCCACCAGACTGCTACCACCGCCCTGATTAACAGGGTGTCAGGTTGTATCCTGACTCTGTTAGTTTAACCCAGTGTTATCTGCCTTTATATTTTTTTCTTTTTTTTTTTTTCTTTTTTTTTTATTTCCCTATTAAATTGTTATTCTGACTTGGTGTCTCCCACTAGTTTGTTTACAAACTAGCACAACATGTAAAGCAGTGAAGGTCAAATTTTCATTGTAAATCATTATGCTTTTAGCAGTAAAGACATTTTCTTCGCACTCATCTGTAAAGTTTGTAGCAACACAACTACCACCACACAGACAGTCTATCCAGGGGACAGCACTGCACTCCTAACCAGGACAGTGTAAAGGACACACAATTCTAATCAACCAAATAGCGGGAAAAGGGCAGAGCTCCATGTTTGCTTAAGCAATGCTAGGGACAGATTTGACTCAAGTTCAGCAAAAACTAAAGACACATAACATGCACCTGATCCTGCGTCAGTCACACTAACAACAGTGTGATTCACTGCGAACTACTGCCACTTGTGAGCAAGTCAATACAGACACACAGTAAAGCAAGGAAAATGCCTCCCAACACCCTACATGGATATTTTGCCCTTAGTGCCATTGATAGGGAAATAGGGAAACAGGCTCAAACACTCAGCCTTTGGAAGAGACTCCTGTTCAGTGTAAGGGAGAGGCACCCCTACAAGGATGATATCCTATGTCAGCTAGGCAAATGGACCAGCATTGAGAGGGGCATCCAGAACCTTAGGGAACTGGCTGTGTTTGATATGATCTATGGTGATCTGAATAATGAGCAGTCACCCATGGACCCAGATCAGGCCCCTTGCACACACCTGATGTGGTGAAAGTTCCTGAAGAGCGCACCAGAAGCACACTCGAAAGCACTGGCAACAGTGTCCTAGTGGACAGACACCCACACTGACAGTGGATGGAGTGGTTGGCAAGCTCTAGCAGTATGAGGGAAATCTCCCTTCATCTCAGCATTCCCTGGTCTCAGCTGTGGAGGAACTGTCACAGAGGGTCCAGAAAATGGAAGAGGACATGTCCTACGCTCCACGTGCATGGGCCGATGTCTCAGCCATCAGAAGTAAATGTTTCCCCACCCAAGAGAAAGGCAGCAGAAGGCACACACCATGAGGCACCCTGTGGTTTTTCCTCCGAGACCATGGAGAGAACATGAGGAGGTGGGATGGACAGCCCACTGCTGCCCTAGCTGCACGAGTAGACCAGCTGAAAGGGAAGGCCATCGCAAAAGGGGAGTCCTCCAAGAAAAGCACAGCTCCAGTGTCCAGTCAGAAATCCCCCAGACAGAACAGAATGGTGAACGTTATGTCTGACCCTCTTGAGGGGACCAGTAAATCATTCTTTCAAGAAGTGAGTGATGATGAGCAGGATTAGAGGGGCCCTGCCTCCAGCCAGGGGGAGGAAAGGGACAATAAGATTTATTGGACAGTGTGGATCTGATGGCCTGGCACGTCAGACCCACAAGAGTATAAGGCTTTGGTGGACATTGGCGCACAGTGCACCCTGATGCCATCGAGCTACAGTGGGGTTGAATCCATCTGCATCTCCGGAGTGACAGGGGAATCCCAACAGCTGACCCTACTGGAAGCTGCAGTGAGCCTGACTGGGAAGGACTGGCATAAGCACCCCATTGTGACTGGCCCAGATGCCCCGTGCATCCTGGGCATGGACTATCTCAGGAGAGGGCACTTCAAAGACCCAAAAGGGTACCAGTGGGCTTTTGGTGTAGCTGCCCTGGAGGAGGTTGAACAGTTGTCCACCTTACCTGGCCTCTCAGAGGATCCCTCAGTGGTGGGGCGGCTTAAGGTTGAGGAGCAGCGAGTGCCGATTGCTACCAGGACAGTGCACCGGCGGCAGTACCGCACCAACCGAGATTCCCTGGTCCCCATCCATCAGCTGATCCGTCAACTAGAAAGCCAGAAGGTGATCAGCAAAACTCACTCCCCCTTCAACAGCCCTACATGGCCCGTGAGAAAGCCTAATGGCGAATGGAGGCTAACTGTGGACTACCGTGGCCTGAATGAAGTTACGCCAGCAATGAGTGCTGCAGTGCCGGACATGCTGGAGCTCCAGTATGAACTGGAGTCAAAGGCAGCCAAGTGGTACGCCGCAACTGACATAGCTAACGCGTTCTTCTCCATTCCGATAGCGCCAGAGTGCAGGCCACAGTCTGCGTTCACTTGGAGAGGCATCCAGTACACCTGGAATCGATTGCCCCAGGGGTGGAACCACAGCTCCACCATTTGCCATGGACTGGTCCATACTGCACTGGAGAAAGGTGGGGCTCCAGAACACCTGCAGTACATTGATGACATCATTGTATGGGGGAACACAGCTGAGGAAGTCTCTGAAAAAGGGAAGAACATAATTGAAATTCTCCTGAAGGCCGGCTTTGCCCTTAAGCAAAAGAAAGTTAAGGGTCCTGCAAGGGAAATTCAATTCCTAGGGATAAAATGGCAAGATGGGCGTCACCACATCCCGATGGAGATGATAAACAAGATCACAGCCATGGCCCCACCAACCTCTAAAAAAGAGACTCAGTCTTTCCTGGGTGCTGTGGGGTTCTGGAGGATGCACATCCCAAACTACAGCCTGATTGTGAGCCCTCTCTACCACGTAACCTGTAAGAAGAACGATTTTAAATGGGGCCCTGAGCAACAACAATCCTTTGAACAGATTAAACGAGAGATTGCCCAAGCACGAGCCCTCCGGCCAGTCTGGGAAGGGCAGGAGGTTAAGAACATGCTCTACACCGCAGCCGGGGAGAACGGCCCTACCTGGAGCCTCTGGCAGAGAGCCCCTGGGGAGACCCGAGGCCGACCTCTGGGCTTTTGGAGCCGGGGATACAAAGGCTCTGAAACTAATTACACACCAACTGAGAAGGAGATACTGGCATCGTATGAAGGAGTTCGGGCTGCCTCAGAAGTGGTCGGCACTGAAAGACAGCTCCTCCTGGCACCCCGACTGCTGGTGCTAGGGGGAATGTTCAAAGGAAAAGCCTCCTCCACGCATCATGCAACCGATGCCCCGTGGAGTAAATGGGTTGCATTGATAACACAACGGGCTCGAATAGGGAATCCCAGCCGCCCAGGGATACTAGAGGTGATCACGAACTGGCCAGAGAGCAAAGATTCCGGGATGTCACCAGAACAGTGCTAAGGAGGCCCCACCATATAACGAGCTGCCGGATGAGGAGAAGCGATATGCCCTGTTCACTGATGGGTCTTGTCGCATTGTGGGGAAACATCAATAGCGGAAGGCTGCTGTACGGAGTCCCATACGATGGGTCACTGAAGCTGCTGAGGGACAGGGGGAATCGAGCCAGTTTGCAGAAGTGAAAGCCATCCAGCTTGCTTTGGACATTGCTGAGTGGGAAAAGTGGCCGAGGCTCTACCTCTACACCGACTCGTGGGCAATGGCGAATACTCTGTGGAAATGGCTGCAGCAATGGAAGCAGAACAACTGGCAACGTAAGGGTAAAACCGTCTGGGCTGCTGAAGTATGGCAGGACATTGCAGCCCGTGTGGAGAACCTCATTGTGAAGGTGTGCCATGTGGATGCCCATGTACCCGAGTTGTGCCACTGATGAACAGTGACACAACCACCAGGCAGACCAAGCTGCTCAGATTAGAGTGGCTCAGGTGGACTTGGACTGGCAGCACAAAGGTGAACTGTTCATAGCTCGGTGGGTCCACGAGACCTCGGGCCACCAAGGTAGGGATGCAACATACAGGTAGGCTCGAGATCGAGGGGTGGACCTCACCATTGACCCCATCGCAGAGATCATCCAGGGATGCGAGATGTGTGCTACAATCAAACATGCCAAGTGGGTGAAGCCCCAGCGGAATGGAGAGCGATGGCTGAAATATAGATATGGATAGGCCTGGCAGATCGACTCCATCACACTGCCACAGACCCGCCACAGGAAGCGCCACGTGCTCACAATGGTGGAAGTAACCACTGGGTGGCTGGAAGCTTACCCAGTGCCCCACGCCACTGCCCGGAACAACATCCTGGGCCTTGAGACCCAAGTCCTGTGGTGACACGGCACCCCAGAGAGAATTGAGTCAGACAACGGGACCCACTTCCAAAACAACCTCATAAATGCCTGGGTAGAAGAACACAGCATCGAGTGGGTCTGCCATATCCCCTACCACGCACCAGCCTCTGGGAAGATCGAGAGCTACAATGGACTGTTAAAAACCACATTGAAAGCACTGGGAGGTGGCACCTTCAGAGACTGGGACATGCATCTAGCAAAGGCCACCTGGCTAGTCAACACAAGAGGATCTGCCAGTCGAGCTGGCCTGGCTCAGTCGAGACCTCCACGTGCTGTAGATGGGGATAAAGTCCCTGTGGTGCACATGAGGAATATATTGGGAGAAATGGTCTGGTTTAGTCCTGCGCCAGGCAAAGGCAAACCCATCCACGGGATTGCTTTCGCCCAGGGACCTGGGTGCACCTGGTGGGTGATGCAGGACAATGGAGAGGTCCGATGTGTACCACAGGGGGACTTGATTCTGGGTGAGAAGATGCCGTAAATTATGCTGTGCCTGTGTAAATTATTACTTTGTTATTGTTAACTGCTAAATGGCACCTGGACATGACGCAGATGGTATAGAATAAAGGGGTGGATTATGTCCTGGTTCATCTAGGATAGGGTCAAGTTTTCCCCAGCAGAGAGAGAGGGGGAAGGGATCTCCAGCCGGGTTATTCATACCATGCTGACATCAGGTCCAGGGGCGGAGCCTTTTCACTTTCGCTTCTGGTTTTGGTTTTTGCCATACACACGGTGGGTTTGCTCCTTGATCATTTAGCGGTATTTCTGTGTATCGTTTGTCTTGTTCACTGTTATTGCTGTTTATTGTTGTGACCATTGATGCTGTTGTTATTCAGATTGTTCTATCACTCTGTTGTATTAAATTTCTTGTTATTTCAGCCAGGGTCTGTGTCTAACTTCCAGCCCGACCGGTGCAGGTGGAGGAGGGGCATCGGCAACGTGCTCTCTCATCCCGGCAGGATTAAACATTGCACACATGGTCTGCGGCTCTGCACTACGCCTGAAACAAGCGGCTTTTAAGACTGATTGATTAAATGTTTCGGTTTCACTTCAGCAATTAATCTCAGTAGCCTTTTACTTATTTGTATGCCTCAAAGCTTGAGAGATAATCCCTTAATGATTCCTTGCTCCCCTTCTCAGTCTGTGGTTTATTGCAAAATAACCACAGCGCCATACTGACAGGCAGGAGTGAATCCTGGCTTCATGTCCTAGGTACCTGCACCATGTTCTGGGGAGGTTGCCCATCCCAGAGCCAGCTGATAGTTTGGTCCCTGTGGCCTATCCATGAAAATCACTTTTGCAAATATTAACCATGGAGGAATCAGGTGTTTCAGTAAGAAGGTGGCTCAGGTTTTCAAAGCAAGCTGTGAAGATCCTGGCCCTGGATTCTTCACTCGGACTTTTCATTTCATGTGGTATAAACCCCACCGCCCTAACCTCTAGTGTAGTTGGCCCTGATCTAACCCAGAAAAAGGTCCCCTATACGCACACAAATGAGGCACCTTTTGTCATTCTCTATCTGAAATTTCAGTTGTTCTGTCAAGAAAGTGTTACCCAAATTATGAGCTTCTCTGAGTGAACATAAACCATTCTCTGTGAATGTGTCATTGACTGAAAAATATTAAGCAAAGCTGTGATAACTCACAAGGCTACAAAGAGCATTTGGAAGATACAGGAGCATTTCTAGAACGTCTACAAACTCAAGACAATAAAATGCTCATTGGTGGGCTAAAGCATCACAGTTGCACCTAGGTGAGGGCATCACACTTCCCAGGACTGAAGTTCAGCAACAGGGACAAAACAAACCTCTCTTTCAGGCAAGAGGAAATGCACACCAAATGCATTCAGGCAACTGAGGAAGTGTCTCGACCAGCACCACAAGATACCTCTGCTGAACCAAGGCAGACAGAAGCATTTTAACATCACACCTTTTCTTTAGTTTTTCCCACTTAGTCTTAAAGTGACTTAAAAATCTGACAGCATTTCTGTGGCTCGAGCTTGGCTTCTCATCACTGAATCACAAAATCACAGAATCATCTAGGTTGGAAAGGACCCCGGAGATCATCTAGTCCAACCGTTCACCTAGCACAGTTCCCACCTACAGCGTATCCTTAAGCTCTGAATCAAGCCTAATCTTGAACCCCTCCAGGGATGGGGACTCCACCACCTCCCTGGGCAGCCCATTCCAACGCCCAACAACCCCTTCTGGAAAGAAATGCTTCCTAATATCTAGTCTGAACTTTCCCTGGCACAACTTGAGGCCACTCCCTCTTGTCCTGTCACTTTCTACTAGGCTAAAGAGGCTCCAACAAGGCTCTCTGCAGCTTCCTTTCAGGGAGCTGTAGAGGGTGATGAGGTCTCCCCTCAGCCTCCTCTTCTCCAGTCTAAACAATCCCAGTTCCCTCAGTCGCTCCTCACAGGACATGTGTTCCAGACCCTGCACCAGCTTTGTAGCCCTTCTCTGGACACGCTCGAGTAACTCAGTGTCCTTTTTGTAGTGAGGGGCCCAAAACTAAACACAGTAATCAAGGTGCGGCCTCACCAGCACCAAGTACAGGGCTCAGATCCCTTCCCTGTCCCTGCTGGCCACACTAATCCTGATACAAACCAGGACGCCATTGGACTTCTTGGCCACCTGGGCACACTGCTGGCTCCTGTGCAGCCAGCTGTCAATCACCCCCCAGGTCTGACTGTCAGCTCTCCATCCACTCCTCCCCAAGCCTGTAGCGCTGCTGGGGGTTGTTGTGGCCCAAGGGCAGCCCCCGGCATTTGGCCTCAGTGAAGCTCATGCAGTTGGGCTCACCTCCAGCCTGTCCAGGTCTCTCTGCAGCCTCCCTGCCCTCGAGCAGATCAACACTCCTGCCCAACTTGGTGTCATCTGCAAACTGACTGAGGGTGCCCTCGATCCCCTCGTCTAGATCATCAATAAAGATGTTAAACAGGAGTGACCCCAAAACCCAGCCCCGGGGGACACCACTCGTGACCGGCCGCCAGCTGGATTTAACTCCATTCACCACAACTCTCTGGGCCCGGTTGTGCAGCCAGTTTTTTACCTAGCGAAGTGTGCGATTGTCCAAACCTCGAGCAGCCATTTTTGCCAGGAGAATTTTGCAGGAAACTGTGTCAAAGGCCTCACTAAAGTCAAGGTAAACAATATCCACAGCCTTTCCCTCATCCAATAAGGTGGTCGCTCTGTCATGGAAGGAGATCAGGTTTGTCAAGCAGGACCTGCCTTTCATAAACCCATGCGACTGGGCCTGAGCATCTGGTTGTCCCTCATGTGTTGCATGATGGTACTCAGGACGAGCTGCTCCATCAGCTTCCCGGGCACCGAAGTCAAGCTGACAGGCCTGTAATCTCCCAGATTGGACTTCTGACCCTTCTTATAGATGGGTGTCACATTGACCGATTTCCAATCAGTTGGGACCTCCCCGGTCAGCCAGGACTGCTGGGAAATGATAGTATAAATTTTATACTTATCTCAGGAGGCAGCAAGCACTCCCTGCTAAACCTCAAGAGCCCTCAAGTCCTGGATGCTTCAGTCCTGATGTTGTGAAGATATAGATGGGTAGAAGGCAACATAAAAAAAGGGTCTGTGGCAAGACACCGGAGAAGCAGTACAAGGGACAGAGGTGTGTAAGAGACAGGGGGCATTTAGAGAGAGTCCGACAGAGACATGCATTCCCCACGTTACACTTCAAATGGAGCACTGTCTAGGAATAAAACTTCACAGCTGCTGCATGTGCACACTGCAATGGAGAATCAAGGTTTCTCCTTCCTCCACTCAGCATCTCCCAGCAAAACAGCAAGACAAAAATCTCATTCCTACTTGAGGGGATCCACTTTAACAACCCCCTAAACACCAACTATTTGTCAGTTTTTCCTTGAGGTAAAGAACAGGGGAGGTACACCTGGAGAGGGAATTAAGGTGGCTGTGACAACGGGAAACATGGCAGATGACTGTCACAGGGGTGTGCTGGGTGAAGAACACCGTGCTGACAGCAGGGATGGACCAGCACACAGCCACACAGGACAAACGAACAGGTTCAGCCTTTGCCCCTTATCTGCTCACTTCTAAGCACTTAGATGTGCAGAGGTTTTGAAAGAAAAACATTTAGAAGTAGTTTGAAAAGCAAGTTTAACATTATTCTGCTTAGAAGGGGATCTGTTCTGAAGGATGCAGAGAGCGTGCATCACGCAGTGCCCAGCACTTACCTGTGTCATAGTGAACTACCAGGGAACTTGAATGATCTCCAGTCTTCAGCGGGTGAAACTCCACTGTCACTTGCACGGCATCACCAATCCCAAGAGTCCTGATGGAGGGCTCCACAGAGAAGGGGCTGCAATGCAGAGACACATCAGGGCTATTGTGGGTGATCTGGGGACTATACCCCTTTTGCAGTTTGCTCCACTTCAGCTCACTTGTGCAAGCAAGAAGCAAACAAGCCACAGCCAGTAGAAAAAAAAAAAACAGAACACAGAGGATCAGAATGGCATTACTGACTCTCACTTCTGACGAGATCCCGCTCTCCGAACATCCTGTGGTGTCAAACGACCTCACCTTCCCCATACTCTGCATCCCCTTCCCTGCAGGGAGGCTCAGGATTCCGACTGCTGACAATACAGCCGGAGGACGGGTTCGGAGGAGCACAGAGAGGGTGAGAGCTATCTGCCTGCACAACTTGACAATGACTTCCTCAGGAATCTGTCTTTTCCTGCCACCTATAAACTCCACCTCAAGAGATGCAAATGTCAGGGAATTACCTGTCCCAGGGAGACTGCAGCCTAGCAATCAGACAGGGAGGTCTTTCCAGAAGACCAGAGAATAATTATGGTTTAATTTGCAGAATTAATTTTTTTACACCTTGAAAACATCCTAGTTTAGTCTAAGAAAGGGCATGTTTCATTGGCATAAATATGAAAGCTGCTCTAAGAAAAGGAGCAATCAGAAAAAGCTGAATAAGTGCAAACACAGATTAGAGCAATACAATGACATGGAAACAAGACACGGCAGGAGGATCCCTTGTACAGCCTGAACTGTTAAACCCCTGGCTAAAGGAAGTCCCATTACCAGGAGCACATCAAAGTGAGTTTAACAGGAGGTTTTCTATGTATTCACAACCACTGCAGTCTGACACTCTGGGTTGTAATCCAAGCTCAATAACTGTTTGCTTGGCCCACTAGGCAAATTCTATGCAATACATTGGCAATAATTATGATTTTTACTTTGGATTTAATATGAGCAAGTATGATTTGTCACCAGGTGAACGGCTCTTGGCTGACAGACACAAAGCTCAGCGCTTTAATGCAAAGGGGACAAGTCAGTGAAACATGCCTCTGCAGCTGGGCTTCATGGCTCTTCTACAGCCCCACTTAGAAAACAAAAGTTATTGGGTTTAGTGCTGTGCTTTGGTGGTCAATTTGTCACCTTAAAAAGATGTTCTGGAGAGTTTTACCGTGATTATTAGAGAATGCAATACACACAAAAATATTGAGAACAACTGAGCCATGCACAAGCTGAACCTTATAGTGACAGGTGATTAAATTGCTGGAGTTTCTGCCCATTAAGGAGATATCGCTGCAATTAGGGGCCTGACCTGCTCCCATTACAACCAGCGAGAGCATTGCCACCGAAGCACGGGGCCTGCAATGTTTGTGTGCTGGGCCTGAGACTCTGGAGAGAGAAGGAAAGACAAGGCACCGCCAGTCTCAGAACTGGGCTGTTCTACAGGGTCCTTCATTCACACTGATGGTTATGCCAGAACTGCTGCAGGTCTCTGCCAGGGCTTGGGTCGGATCACTGCCTGGTGTGGAAAAGACAGAGATTTTGGTTTGGTGTTTTTTGTTTGTTTTTTTTTTGTTTTGTTTTGTTTGTTTTTTCCCATAACAGAAAAACTGCTAGTTAAGGAGGATCTCGGAGAACACTTCAGCACTACTTCCCATCCCATCACCTTCCTACTCCTTCCCCACGTCTACATACTCCTGCCCTCAGATGGATGGAAATAACACTCCTGAAGATATCTTCATCTTTTCAAATTGTCAGAAGATGATGATCCAACCAAGTTCAGGACTCAGTTCTCAGGACTGAGAAACAGAGCACAAATCAGACACTGCATGTCCTACACCCCACCCCATGCTGTACCCACAAGACAACTCTTACTGCTGTAGAAAGAGCTCGTTATCCCTCACATGGACCTGGTTCTCCAAGACCCAGAGATACAAGCTCCATGGTTAAACTCCCCTGAATTTCAGTCACTGTCACTAAGCTGTTGTCTGCAGCCTACAGATAAAAAGAGATGCTAAGGAGAAACCTCTGACATAGCCACGTGTCCTGTCACGTATCCACTGCAAAACCCACGTGTCCTGCCCATTTCCAGCTACGGCTGCAGTACAGCAGCTCAGGTGCTCTGATTCCTTGTTGTTACTGTTTACCAACCATATTATCACACAACAGCATTTTGCACAGAGACAACGAGCTCCTTTACCTCTCAGTGCTGATGCGGTAGTGAGCCTCCCGGTTACCGATGTTGCGAACCAGCAGAGTTTTCTGGGAGCTGTACTTGACTGGACAGACGGAGAAGTCCAGCTGGTCAGGGAAGTCCAGGATAGCTCGGGCACCTATAGCTCGGATTGGCACGATAAACTTTTCTCTTTCAGTGATGCACGTGAGCTGGTAGAAATAATCCTGCAGGGAAAGAAACAATCTCAGCACAGTGCATTTAGTACCATTCCATGGCAGAAGGAAAACTGCTGTTTTCTATGACTCTAACAGTAACATCCAGTAACATCATAGTACTTTTTACCTTAATGACCTTTCATTCCTGCAGCGTGACTTGAACAGGGCTGTTAACTTGCAAAGAAAAAACAATCCCATTGATTCACCTGCTTTCACAGCAAGCTGGCAGAAGCAGACAATGTTATCTGATACTTTTATTTGGAGACACCAAAATAGAGTAATTTTACGTGAGGGATTACAGCAGTAACGAGAACCCACTTTGATCACCACTGCAGATGATCAAAGGCTCCACTAAGCACCCAGTTGTGACACAGCACTAACTCCAATCCCAGCAATGCAGAGACCTCACTGACGCTGGCCAGGGGATGCTCAGGTGCATTTTCAAAAGGACTTTGCCACGTGCACGACCAACACTCAGTCTTTGGTGAAATATTTAACAAGCTGGACAGGGGAATTGTTCTGATATCAGGTGAGTGTAGGGTACGTGTGTATTTCCTACCCCTTCCCAGAGCATTATAGGGACAAGGCTGGAGACACACACCCTTAAAAAGCTATCTGATCTATCTCCCCACCCCAGAACAGGCTCAGCTCTACACCCAAACGATTCTTGCAAGATGTCTGACAAGTACTTAAAAGCACTAAAAATTCCACCCCTGCCCTCAGCAGCCTATTCCAGCTCTACCCTAGACTTAAGAGTTCTTCTTGTCCCTAATCACAGTTTCCCTTTCCAGCTCACATAGCCTCATGGGACATGGGAAACAGCTTTGCTTCCTCTCTGCTGCAGGGTTGATGCCTTATTAGCATGCCTACCTGAGGCAGGGGTAGCAGGAGCTGCAGATGGGACATACAGGGACAGCCCTGACAGAGCAAACTCAGCTGTGCTACTCCCCAGCATTAGCTTGTTCACAAGAGAGACAGACAGTCCCCCCAGCTGTCTGGCATTTAGCAGTATGAAGGCAAATCAAATCACCAAAATCATTGTACTGTAGGGAGGAGCAGATCCATCTCCAGACAGACAGTGTGGCATCACAGTGCTGCAAGTATCCCCTTGCCCCTGCTGAAATCACCGGTAAAACTGTTGCAGCACGGCCAGGAGCCATTACCTCCAGCAGCTCTTACTGATGAGTTGATGAAAGCTCTGCACCTTATCACTCATTTGCTGTCCTGATCTTTTTTCCTCAGTGCTTTGAAGCCGTCTGATATTTTTATCATTGTTGAAGAAGCCAGCAGATAATTCGATTTAAGAATTGCACACAACAAACTCTCTTAACCAGAACAGATTCAGATTCCTCTCTGCTTGGGATTTCCTGCTCTCCCACACCCGCACACTCCAAGCCTGGAAGGGACCTAGGGCAGCCAGAGGAGGCACAGACACAGAGCTACTGCTTTAACCCAGCAACTAACACCCAATGCTACTCACCAACTGAGGCTGAAAGTTGCTGTAACAGATGCTGTCACAGCCAAGATGTAAAAAGAATAAAGAAGGATCTTTTTCTCTACACATGTCAAATATTCATATTGGACCTTGCAGAAGGGCTTTTGCTTCGCGTATCTGGAAGGTAAAATACCAGGAAGGAAACTGCAGCAAACGACGTACAGAACTGTATATCACATTTCAGGAGTGTTTCATCTTCATCAAGTCTTTCTGAATTAGCAATTTTGTACTCAATCCTGCAGCCTAAGCCATCTAAAATAAAAGGTACGGGCAGCCCATGTGAACTTAAAGCACCTACTACCTGGGTACTTCACATCCTGGACTGTTTAGATCTTCAGAAACCGCATTAGCAAATGAAGAATGCTATTTACTTTTTTTGTTGTTGCTGTTACTTTGGCCACACTACTGTAACAAAGGCACTGTAAATCCACTTGGAAGCTGCCTGCCTTATTAAGCCTTGGCATGCCATATTTACTTCTCTCTCCTAGATGCCAGGTTGACAGATGATGATGCAAGTTCAGATCAGCAGGGAGATCAAGAAAAAAGAAACTTCAACAGTTGGAGCTATTTAAAGGAAATAATAGGAAACCATTTTCAAGTCACTGTCATTGCTAAGGAGCAAGGTGATCCACAGCAATGTACAGAAGAGCCCAAGGAATAAATGCCTCCCCGAGGTGTAAACCCCCAGAAGCAAGCACATGCCATCTTCCTAGCTCTGGGGCTGGGGAGGGGCACTGGGATTGCCTGCACCAGGAAAGGGTGTTAAGGATTTCACCAGACTGTGGGTATTTCTAGGCTGCTTTATTAACAGCTTGGAGTTGGGCCATCACCTCCGTGACTGGCAACAGCTCACAAAAGGCACCCTCTATATATGATATAACATACAATACAAAGAGTCTCTAGTGACTTTCCAGGAACTTTCGGCTCTCAGTTCATCATCAATTTCAAAAGTCCTTTGTATTCCATAGTTTTAGCTAGTTCTTATCATTCCGTTCCAATTCCTCTTTGGACACCACTGCTAACTGATGCAGCCTTTAGTCATCATGGTTACCTACCTTCTGAACAATCTTCATCATAACTCACTTCTAGACTTCCAAGAAAAGACTCAAATTGTTCTATTTAACATATACTCAATCTATGTCTAACCTTTCATTACGTAACTTTCTAAGTTGTTTAAATTGTCGGTATTGTTCCTAGAGCACCTGTGCTCTATTGTGAACAATATCTATTTATTAATTATTCCTGCTATTAATAATATCCTAAGAGAAAAGCTTGTTCCTTTTACAAAGGTTGTCTCTGGCCTCAGAGACAACCATGACCTTGAGAGATCAAGTTGCCTCTCACCATTCATGCACAGGCACATTGTGTGCTGAGCCCCCTCTCCAGGGACGCCCTGGGACACTGCATCCTGCACAAGGGTGGACTCAGCTCTTCAGAGTGCCCTGACCCTTCAGCCACACTCTGTGACCCATCAGAATGGGACCTTGCACCAAGCTGAACACAGCCTCAGGCCAAATGGGGGGGAAAGCCAAGGGAAGAGGGGTGCCAGGCAGAAGCTGCCTGTTCAGGCTGCTGAGAACCCACAGTCTCATGAGCTTCTGCAAGCTGAATCACCCTCCCTTGGCAGGAGATAGAGGCTGCCGTTCTTCACGGCAGCACTGCCCTGCGCAACCAGCTCTGCTAGGCACTTGCTTACAGTCTACGGGTACAGCTGGAACCAGTTTACAGCCTTATTTTACTTTGCAACTGCAAACCCTTAGATGGTTTCAAAGCAGGTTTCTAAATAAACACGCCTGGTGAGAGAGGGGTTGCATCGCTTCCGTGCTTTGAAAATTGCTTTTAGACCCACCAGCTTCAGTCTACAGATTTTCATGAAAATACAACTTCATCCTTCATACAACTCCTCTCCCAGTTTCAAGGAAAACACCTGTCACTGTACAATGGTTCCTCTTCTCTTACCTTCGAGAAGCAAAAAGTTACAAGCTCTGGCCTGCAAAGTATCACCGCTGGCATGAACTGATTGTGTCTCAGAGGTGTCAGTTCAGGCTCTTTGCAAGCTCAGGTTAACGTTAATTACTGTCACAGTGATAGCAACCTTCACTGCCCAGTACACCAGCAAACGCAGGGGTAGGTTTTGCTGCATAACCAATCCTAAAGACTTCACTGAATTCCCTGCAGCAGACAACTGCAAAGAGATCCTTGTAGCATGAGGCAACATAGCAAATCTCGCAGGGAAAGCTCCCTGCTGAAACCAGGCTATCATAAAGGCTGGAAAACAAGGGCCATTAAAAGAGAGGAGAGACTGGAGGATGAAGACAGCTTCCCATGAGAAGGGGTGGCCCTTCTCCTGCCTTCCTCAGCCACCAATTCACAGGAAGTTTTGAAATCAGTCACTTGGCTCCAGGTTCATTTTGCACAGGGCCATTTGCCTTGATTTTCTGCCCCTTTCTTCCACGCAAGTCATCTTAAAAGTATACTTGGAATAGCTTCTGTGTGCTACCAAACACCTAACAGCGCCCAAATGAATTCTAATTTCACTAATGCAATAACTTACCGACCTGTCGTACTTCATATTAATCATCGAGCATTAATTGAGTCTCCACTGAGCATCAGCAATGAATTTAGCAAACCTTACAGAATGAACTTGAATATATTGTATTACCACAGCGAAAAGAATGAGAGAACAAAACAGAATAAGCTGTGCTATGTATTTGTATGCTTCTCACTTCCTTCTTCCTCTAAGATAATCTATTAATAAGCCAAAGGACACACACAAATATATGTATTCCTGTCTATTGCCAGTCAGTTCCACGATGATTTCGAATTAGGCAGAGACTGTCAGACCATAACGCAAGGACACCCGAACACAGGGTGGCACAAGAACACCCACACCGTGCAACTGAAGCCCCCAAACAGAAATGTGTACATCAGAAGCAGCAGGAGTAACTAATTGGAAATGTTGCCCAACAGAAAAATTAGCATTTCTTATTTGTAAGACAAGTGCCAATAAACAGAGACATGTCAGCTATTTATTTAGTTTCTGACAGTCCCATCCTGTGGCGCATTCCCAAATGACTGCAAGACAATAGGAAACTGCTCATTTTTCAAGCAAGCACTACATGGCACATGGCATTTCAGCCACTAACAACTCACATGGTCCTTTTGTTTACAGCTTAGCCCCAATTTTACTCCCTTGAATCAGGAGTGACTTTGCTGAAGTCAGACTAACCCCGGGAAAGAACAGATTCAAACCAACTCCATAGCAGGAGGAGTGCCCAGCCCTGGCAGAGGGGTTTGTACCTGCGTCCCAGCTCACTGGGTTATCCACCCTCCCTGCAGGTGATGGAGCAGCAGAGGGATAGAGGCTGCTCAAAGGCAGCACTCGTAAGCCTTCCACAACTAACACACAGGTGTTCTGCATGCAAGCCACTGCCAGCCCAACGCAGGCGGCTTTACAGAACCATTTCCCAAAGCCTCTTTGTTAAGGGGTTTCCAAGGTGCCGTGCACCTCCTGACTGTGCTGTTAATGTGTTTCTAGCTGAGCTACAGCACTCTGGGGCTTCACTGGCCCACACTCCATCAAGTATGAGACAAAATGTTTGATTCGTACAAAATTCTGATTCTGCTGTATAAATCCCCACGTGCTCCTCACTGAGCAGCATGAATCCCTCTCCCCATGCCCTGCACAACCCCCAGTGCAGCAGAAACCACTGGAGTGTCACTGCAGCTGTGCAGAGGACCTCTCGCTGGCAGAGCTCCCTGCTCCACACACTTGACAGTTCAAGGGCAAAACAAGGCACAAAGTATTGGACACCAGTGTTCTTGAGGGTTCTCTCACTCCGCTTGTATTTGTGGCGATGTTCACATGTTGCTCTGCTGCCTCTCTAAACTTGAAGAGCAGCACTTTGCCCTTCACGGGCACTAATATACCTCTGCCACCCCCAGAAAGAACACTAATCAATATGAATAAATCACATTTTGAAGGCACTGGTGTACTTTGCAAAGCCTACCTCCATGAGATTAAGCTCTTTTGTCACTTGGGTAGTTTGGAGAACTGCCCTAGGACAACATAATTTTAACCCTAAATATTAATGATGTTAAATAATTTCTCAGTCCCTCCAAAGGAACAGATTATTTCACAAGCATGGGGAGCAAGGGACCACAGGGCATTTCCTCTTTAGTTTTCTATATCCATGCTGTTTGAGGATAGGACAAAGTGTTAAACTGTATCTAAGCAGCAAGTGAAAAAGCAGGTACACCCAAAGATATCTTGCACCTCTGGCCGGGTGCAGAAACATCTGCTGGCTCAAAGCTGTCCTCTAGCCTCGCCTCTCCAACAAAGTCATGCAAAGGACAGTGCTAAGAGGCAGCAGGATGCTGGTGGAAGAACTCAGCCTGCCTGTCCTTGTTTCCCTGCTTCCTCCCTTCCATGCCAAGTATTAAATTCTTCTGTACTAACAAGCCTTCAGATAACAGTGTTGACCCTGAGAATCAGACCTGCCAGGGCGACAGCACTGATGTGCAAACCTCTAAGCAAAGGCACGGTGTGTTTGGTGTGGAAGAGGTGCCAGCTGACAGAGCAGCCACAGTAACACAGGTGTTGACACAGCCACACTGCAGGCTCTGGATAATGTGCCTGCCTGCAGCTTGGACCTGCCCATTTATTCCCATATATGCTCATTCAGGCAGATGTCTCAAAGCTACCTGCAGCCCGACAACCTCCTGCTGAGTTAGGGACATCTAGAGCTCAGTGTGCCTGTGCCAGGCTGGCTCCCTGCCACCTGCACAGTGCTCCCTCTGCCCCAGCCTCCCAGCTGCATCGCAGACAGACAAGTGTCCTTAGGGACAGTCCAGCTGCAAGGCTTGAAAACAGAGGGGATGGAAAAGCACCATCTGCTCCAGTCCAGGGTGAGGCAGGGAAGTGGCTGCCCAATGGGAAACAGAAAAGCTCTCTGGATCTATTTGTTCCTCTAGTATTTTCCATAATAATTAAAACCCTACCATTGAGTAGAGACATGACTAATCATCTTATCAACACCCCACTCTGCCATTTTCCTACTGTTCCACGTGCATCTTCCCTCATGAACACTCAATGAAGTGCAGGGAGGGAAAGCACAGCCTGCCAGCCCCTGCTGCAGCAGCTAACAGCATCCTGCAGTGCCAAGAGGGGGCCAGCTGCAGACTGCCCAACCACAGCCTGGAGCAGACCCCACAGCAGGCTGTGGACTATAACCAGTGTGTAAAAACTGCAATGACTCCAGACAATGTTCCACTGTCTCACTACCGTGGCCAACACACGAGGCAATGTGACTCTTGAATCGTAGAAAAAAAGACTCTACAACTCGAAACAGAGTTCTACAGCAGGTATGCTTACTCCGGCGCCGGAGTGCAAGGGGATTTCTCCACAAAGCTTGCACCCCAACAGCACATTTTACCAGAAATTATTATAGAGTGTGGATATCCATATTCACTGGGTTACACAACACAAACATACATGTGCAGGAGTGAGGCTGGGTTAGTTAGAAAGGCTGATGTCAACAGTTTATGTTCTCTTTGCACCTGCCCATTGCCTCCTGGTGGCTGTCTTTGTGGGGCTTTGGGAGGAAGGCCTGTAGTCTTTCTCACCTCGTTTTTTCCCCAGAGCATGCACAGATTCTCTTGGCCAGTTTCTTGAATAACAAGAGTATTTTACAGCCAGTTTACTCATTCTATCTTATCTAAGAGAACCAGTGGAACTTCTACCATCCATACATGGCTATCTTTACTTATTACCAAGACTCCAACTAGTTAGAGCACACCTGTTCCCCAAGGACAAAAACATGATATTTTGATGAACATTGTAGTTTTTGGTAGATTTTCACAGCAAACTACTTGGTTTTAATGAACACAGTAGTCCTTAGTAAAATTCCAGTCTGGGCAAGCAGGAGTCTTAGCAATATTAAAAAATCCTAGAAGTAATACCATAACTTGCTATAAGTAAGTAAATAAGTTGCTAAGCAGTTTGCTATAAGTAAAGAAGTCTCAAAACAAGTAATCATTTCTCTGTATTGCTCCAGTTTCAAAGGGTGGCAATCCTCACTTTGATCAGGCTCACTTTGGGTCCTACAAATAACAGGTCATTTCTAAACAGACCTCTGTATCTACCATTAGTGGAGCAAACCCATAATCACACAGCCGTGGACAGATACCAGAAACCAACACCTTGGGAGGTCACCCCACCACAGATGGCAGATTTTCTTATCTCTGAAACCAACAGACATGACATTAAATGTTCCATCACTGAAGGATAAAAATCGTCTGAAACACATGGGAGCCTCCAGCCTATGAGAGCATAATCCTCACCATGGGGAAAGAATTTCCCTCAGTTCTAGATCCGGGGCAACCCCACTGGAACCAGGACAGTCCTCAAAAGCCACAGCAGATGCCCTGTTCTGAATCCAGCCCAGCAGGTTCAGCTTCCACTGAAGGCACCGACCTCTCTGGACCTCCAGTCTCACCTTGTTCTCCTCCGGGGTGAACAGGATGCAGAAAGTTGAACACATGCCAGGCGCGACCTTACAGCACACACCACCAGGGCTGGTCAACTTGAAGTAAGGCGACGGCTCCAAGACAACCTTCACCAGCCGAGGAACCTGCAGGAAAGACAGGAAACTATGATTTTGCCACTCACACAAAAACATGAGGAGAAAATACCTGGCCATGCCCTGGGGACATCCCTCTTTAACCACCTTTCCAAAGCATTTTTAACTCTTGAGGTTGTCACAACCTGGATTGGAAGTCCAAAGAGTCACAAGGGTGATCCCCTCAGGTTAAATTAAGGTGAAACGACACCAAATGACCAGTTAAAGTGTCTTACTTGCAGTAGAAAACAATTTAAACTTGGAAAAGGATAATAAGCAATGTGGTCTCTTATAAATCTGTAAGAACAAAAAGAGAGGAAAGAACAAGAAAGGTGATAGAGAGTCAAAGAAATCTGGATCACCAGATCCAGTGTTGTCTCAAGTACGACCATATTGGCTGGTGGGTGCACACACAGCAAAGTTTCTGTTGCCTTTCCAGTTCATCTTATCAGCTGGTTAGCATACTTCTGCTTCTGGGGCAGAAATGCTCACCCCTCGCCAGGCCTTGTCGCCTCTTCAATGGCGACAGCACGAAGCCATTAGCAAGGCCAGCATGGCGTCTGGCTGACACAATGGAGCCAACACAGTACCGGGCTTACACAGTGCAGACAGTGATTGGTGGTGTTTGTGCTTGAGGGGAAACTTTTGGTTTCACTCAGTTTCCCTCCTTTGAGGCCCACACATAAGGAATTTGTCAATATACAACTGCAAGGGAGTGGGGGTGCAGCCTTCCATACACTCCCACTCCCTTGGGTGACATTCCTTAGGACTTATCACAAAGGCCCCAGCTTGTCCTGAAAGTTTTCTGTGTCAGTGAATATTTATGGCATCAGTTCCTTCTGTTCCTTACAGAGGTACATGCACCTAATACACCAGAATGGAATCCATTCTGCCAGGGCAGAATAGCTCCAGGCCAGAGGCAGTAGAGCAATGTCCTGCTGTGAAGGAATCACCAAGCAGGTGAGACACCAGCGGCACGGAGAGATAATACCTGAATCAAGTCATCCACATATCAACCAGCCCAATGAACCTGTGGGCTTCTGCCTGCACACACCCAAGCAGTCATGCCTCTGGAGAGGGATGAAATATCTGAAGGCAAACCAGTACCTGTTATACTGGAGGGAGGAAGAAATTCACTTCTAACATACTGGGTTTGAGTGGGGCAGTCATACTGCAGTGCTACTCACGCAGGCAGACCAGCAAGAGAAGGACACCACAGACACTGTGCCTTACTGGGAATAAAAGGAAACCTGGAGAGCAAAAGGAGGAACATAGGCAGAAAAAGAGACACAAAACAAGGATATGGCTAAGGGAATTTAAAGGGGGCTGTAAAGAAGCAATGGAGAAGCCCAATACACTACAAGGAAAGGCTGATGCAGAAGATGAGAGCGGTCAACTTGCCAAAATGATGGCAAGGCAGACAACCCCCCAGGCTGGGCCTATCAATTATGGGCTTCAGAGGTGTCCTGGTTCAGCTAAGATAGGGTTATGTTTCCCCAGCAGTGGGAGGGGCTCTAGCCGGGTTATTCAATACCATGCTGATGTCAGGCCCATGCGCCAAGCACAGGAATAGTTTCTGTGTGGCTTTTGTCCCTGAGAGTACCCATGACGGGGCTACTTTACCCTGTTGGTATAACTCTGTATATCTTTTGTCCTGTTTACTGTTATTACTGCTTGTTGCTATTGCTATTGTTGTTGTTCGTTTTATTATTTGTTACACTGTTGTATTAAGTTTTTCCCTATCCCAACCCCGGGGTTTGTATCTCACTCCCTGCCCCGTCTGGTCCGAGGGTGGGGGAGGGACAACGGCAGTGGGGTCTCTGGTCCCGGCAGGGCCTAAATCACCACAAGGGGCATTTTCTGCCTTGAGATACATGACCAGCACTGACTCACAGTGCGGTTTCATTATTAAAAGCCACTCTTGGCTCTCTGGAGGCTCTTGCTGCCTGGTGCCTGTAGCCAGGCAGCTGCCAGTGCAGACAAGGCAAATTTCTGGGCATTCCTCCCCACACCCAGGAGCCCAGGAAGGCACCTTGCTCCAAGTTTCTGCCCTCTGGGATACCACTAGCACAGAGACAGCACATAGGTGTTTTCTAGCACACTGATATCAACACCTGAGCACCAAATCTCATCACAGAAAGTCTAAAACAGGCAATTTTGACTGACAGGCAGCTTCACTGATAAACAACAAATCCACGTGAGCCTTGGGAAAAAATGGAAGTTCATTCCTTACCACCTGCTCGAGCCTGATAACCCATGGCCAAGGCAGTCCAAGGCATCTCCAAACGCCCTTTTCTCCCAGCAGTGCCCTGGGACAGCAAGTTCCAGGAGCCAATTTCACACCACAGACAAACATTTTGGTCACCAAGTCCCTTGGGAGATGAGCCAAGACCTTCAGCAAAAGCCACCCAGAACATCACTGAGGGTAGTGAGGAGCAGCCTCAAGACAGAAAAGCAATTTTACAACACACAGATAAGAACAGTAACTATAGAGCAAAGTACTTCTGTACTTGAATGATTACAGAGCCTCTATATGGAATATATACTTTACTGTCAGCTGGATTTTTACAGAGCAGACAACCTCAGGCTATCATGCAGTATAGGTCAGCGGGATTTGGAGGAATCTGTGAAACTGGTGAGAAAACTTTGAGACAGAGTACAATGTTGCTGGACATCACCAAAAGCCAACAAAATTAAATAACAACCTCTCTTGGGATTATTATCTCTATCTTTGTGTACTTAAATATGCCAAGGATTTTCCTTAAAGCTGATTTACTTCTACACCAGAGCTGTCTTACTAGCTTCAAAACTAATTCATTTTGGAAAAAATCAACAGCTCACGTGTTGCCTCCCCTTTACAGGGCATACTAATCATAAGGTGCAGCTGTACAAGTTTATTATTTTTTACTGGGAATAGCAGAAATGTTGATGCAGATGTTGTTTTCCACTTGAGGAAAGCAGAGCAAATTGACTGCTTGTTGGCTGGTACTTGGCGCCGACAAATATTTCTAAGTGCCACCTGGGTAACAGAGCAGCTGAAGCCAGAAGACTTAATGGGAAAAAGCAGCACCATAGGTGTTGGAGAACGGCTTGCAGAGAGCAAGGCCATAGCTCCCCGCAGAAGTCAGTCACAGCCACCTGAGGTAAACAGAGGAAAAAACCCAGGGTACAGTGATGCTAACAGGGACTGTTGTGAGAACAAGGAGATAAGTTGGGGCGCATTATGACCTTGGGGGTGAGACGAAGGCAGCCCTGGGAGGGAAGCAGGTTCACAGCAAGAAAGATGTTTATGCATACCAGTAATGCCACAAGGGGCTGGGATATTATAATGTGACCTTTTGGATGTACCCAATGGCTGAGATATTATAATGTAGTTTCTTAAATGTATCCAATAGAGTTACAAGTAGTGTATTGTAGAGTGCTTATATACGGTGTGATTTCTTTCAATAAAGTTAAAGCTTGCTCTATCATTCACATTGAATCGGCTGCTTGCTTCCTCCGCCCGCCACACATAGGAACAAAGAGAAACTGAGGCACATTTTAATCAGCAAAGATGATAGCTACAGCAAAGAGTGCCTGGAATCAGCATGGACCCCATGAATGGTGGCCCCTGGACAGGGGCACTCACACTGCTCTTTCCAATATTCTCAAGCTCAACCAGGCCAGGAATGGCACAGGACTCTCCAGGAATAACCAAGGGACCACCCTGAAACTGTCTTTGCCAAAGGGTCTTCCATTTTTAACCATGTCCCTGTCAAAACCTGTTATCTTGGAATATACTTTAATTTCTCTTGCTGCTCCCCCACCTGCAACATGCTGTGACAGCTTTTTTTGTCCACTTGTTTGTTTTCTAACAAGACTGGTAGATTTGGAGGGGGGTTAATTCACATGCTCTCATGTACACTTCCATCTGCCCATCCTGCCCTCCTCTCATGTGCACATCTTAATCTTTATTACAGAACAGTATCTTTAATTACACCTTTATTTTTCTGAAATTTCTCTGCTTCCAGCACACTTACGTGTCAAGAGAAACCCTTGCGTGTACAACGTTCTCTCCCAGAGCACTTTCCCACCCAGCTCCTTTCCTCTCTCCCCTCTTTTCCCACCAGTTGCTCTTGGCACGTGCCTCATTCAAGCAAATGCTTCCCCTGCCAAAATTCAGGTCTCAATTTTCCTCTTTACAGTGCAACAACACTGCTGACATTTTTCAACTTCTCCCTTCTCAACTTTCCTAGGAAATCTCAAAACGATCACAATTTTTTCAAGTAACGGTGGAGACCTTCAAAAGAACATTACTCTGGATGTGCTGTGGTTCTCCAAAGGGAAGGCAGAGAGCCACACTGCTTAGAAAAACCTGAGCATAACTGCACTAAGCTTAGCAGGAGCCTAAACTGGCACTTAAAGGCCTCCCACTGCTTCTGCTTCCCCTGCTGCTTCAAAACACCCCCCCTGAAGTGCTAATGCCACCAACCATAACTTCCTCCAGCATGAACTGGAGAAGGCTCAAGCCCTGGGCTTTGACAGTGAGCTGCACAGAGGCAGCTGAACAGGCTGTGAGAGGCAGAGGTGCCCTGCCAGCAACCGAGATTAACCAGGGAGCCACCAGCACGTGGTGCACACTCCAGGTAAAGCAGGAGAGCAGATAAGAACTGTGCAACCCTTAACATCCCCATCAATCCAGGCTTTCAAGGGGAAGGACGCTGACTAGAAAAGCTCCTTTGTGTTAGATACCACCAATGCATGGACAAAATCAGGGGGAGAATCCCTAGCATGGGAAGATTTCCACTCTCTTGCAAAATAAAGGCAGTAACATTTTATTCTGGATGTGCTGCGCTGCAGCAGATAACTTGTTATGCTGTAAACCACAGGAATTACACTGCTCTCCTCTTCCAGCACAGAGTTAAACCTCCATATCCCAGAACTTACCTTGTCAGTGTTCCTCAGAGTCAGTGGCACTTCATAGACCTCAAAGGGGACGTAGTTCTGAAATACCACCTCTGAAGGAAAAGGCTGAAGCAAGCTCTGTTCCAGGTCAACTGCTGAGAACTGGAGAGGCAAGACAGCAGTGAGAGGAGGGTCAGCTGCTGGGAGAAAGATTCACGAAAGAATCCTACACCAATCTCCAGTGGAGTACAGTCTCTTGGTGAGTACGTCTGTGCAGCTCACGCTAGGGAAACAGCCCCCCAACTGTGTTTGGAGCTGATCAAAAGTTTCTGGACCACACTGAGCAGGCTCAAGCTAAGAAGCTCTTTTGGTGGGTGTTCCTCCAGGTTTCCCTCTCCAGAATGCAAGGCAGCACTTACGGCCAGCAGAGCCCTGTGCTGACGTGGTCACATAGCTCCAGAGCCCTTCCTGAAGAGCCGCGAGCACTCATGGAACAAGCGAAACCCAAGAATTTATATGAGACTCCATGGGAAACAATTTTGGGATGATCTTTACTCTGAGACAGAAACACCAAGTCCCACACATCCCTAAATATCATTTTTGTTAGAGAGCCTAGACACCAGTTAGAAGACACCACTACCAGAGGAGGTAAGGCTAAAATGAAGTAGCACAGTAGCTGGGAAAAAGACAAAGGAGGTGAATGCTGGATAGTGATAAGGTTTAGCTCTTTTCTCAGCATTACTGGGCAACTTGAGTAAGACTAGACTTGGTATCTCCTTTTTCCATGGGCTTTAAATAGATGCTTTATTGTACTCCATTATTGCCATTTAATACCACTGCAGAAACATGTCTGAAAATACACATAAACAGCAAATGTTTACAGAGCAGAGGCAATACATGAGAAAATTCCTCCCTGCTTTGTCTCCCCTCTCCCAGCTGCACTGTTCCTACTCAGAAGACCCAGGCAGGCCTCCTGCTTCTCCCACAGGAGCCACGCTCACATGGCAGCTCGTGCTTGCAGCACAATGCCAGTTCTGTGTGCGCTCATCTGATGGGTTCCTAACCTCCTGTGCTGCCTGGGGCAATGCTTAACCAAACAGTTATAGGTTTCTTGATGGCAGTTTTCCACTCAACAGCCTACCTCAGTGATCCACCGGTTTGGACTGTGTGCTGTAGTGAGCAGTCCTGTGAGAAAAGCAGCTTAAACATATATCTAAGTAACCACTGATCCAGAGAAAGCACTTCCACTCCCCTCTGCCCAGGGCAACTCCCCTGTATATGTGGCAGCCTGCAAAATCTAACACCCTGTAAAGGTCTCACACATTGTTCCAACCCAAAACATTAATGCACTTGGTTTTGTTAAATCTTGAGTAATTACTATAGGCCCTCAGCCTTCAAAGGCCAGTGCTGCCACCCCTGAGGGAGTCCCATGACTCCAAGCATTTGACAGTGAGTACACCAAAGCACGAGGTGGCTATTTCACCAGCAGGATGGAAAATGGCAAGCTCAGGCCCTTGCAGCCTGCCCCAGCCTTCCCCCAGTATTGTGCTTTGACAGTGGTAGCTAAACTCCAGCAAAACCCACCAACGTCAGCAGAGGTTATTTATACTTAGTGCAGATCAGGACTTCCAACATGTCACCAGGGAAAAACGTTCTACCTTTCCCCAGCAGAAGGAACTCCACCACTACCAGCAGTTTGAAAAGACAACAGGCCCTGGGCACTGAGGTGCCTCATTCAGATGAGCCAGAGGCACGCCTGTCACAAACAGACACCCTCCTCAAATGTCACATCAAACAGCAAAGAAAAGGGCAGGAAAAGGCTACCTTGTGATGGGAGGTTTCACCCATGTCTAGAAGCTGGGTAATCCGGGGCCGCCTCATCTCCCGGGTGCTGGCCAGCCTCTGCTGGGTGGTAAGAGACATCTCCTTCAGGAAGGCAGAGGGAGTCAGCTGTAATGCAAGACACCAGCAAGAGCTACAGAAATGCCTTTCTGCAGAAAGGTTTTTCTTGTTCAAGTGCCACTGATGAATAATTTGTGATCACAGCCACTAGACAGTCCTGAAAGTCCCACATATTACCTGCTGAAATATTTAACATCAAAACATTAATGATATAGAGCAGAATACACACACTAAGCAAGTGGCTCTGTCCTTCATGAGGTGATGTGACATGTTTGAGGATTTCTGCTCTTCAGGTATTTGTTCCCTCTTGAGTTTTGCTGGATTGAGCCAGAGACCTTTGAAGAGAGCGGGGAGGAGTTATCAGAAATCCCCTAATGCCACCCTTGCACAGTGCTCACAACCAACACACAGGTGGAGATGGCACTGCTGGGTGAGTCAGAGGAAAGCAGAAGAGCAGTGTTGTGCCAAGACGGAGGTGGAGAGGAATGGGTCCAAGTTTTCATTATTTCTTTTCCATTAGCACTTACTTTCCCTCTGTTCTGGCCTCACAGACCCCTCCACGGGGGATACAGGGATGTCTCCTTGACAGAGCCTCAGCACTGGGTCACCTCCAGGGAAGGGAGCTCCAGCCAGCAAAGGACAGTTGTGGGTGGCAAGGAGGAATCACCCTGAATCCACTGCTGTTGGCAGGGCTGCATCTGTGCTCCATACAGGACACAAGATACCATGAAACAACTCTTCTGGAAGCTATTCTATCTAGGACAGCCGTGTCCTGTCAAGACTCCAGGTGGTTTGAGCAGCCCACCACATGCCCAGCTGTCCAGCAGTGTGGCCAGGGCAGCACTGGCAGGTATGCCCCTGTGACAGATGTTACTGCCCACAGAGCAAAGAGGATGGAAGGAAGCACATGTTGGTGTTTCAGCTGTTCCCGTGAAATGTCCAGTACATTCCTTTATCTCGGCTCCACTGGCACCTTCAGGGAAGACCCTGGACTTTCCCTGAAGCAACACAGCCCACCCCCCGCACCATGACAGCCCCCTCCAACAGAAGCAGGGCAGCAAAGAGGTGGGGAGGTGGTGCCAGGCTCCACAGCGCCCTGACAACAGGAGGGGAAGGCAGAGGAGGGACAGGGGCAGCTCCTACCCGGCCCCCAGCAGGTACTTACAGGCACACACCGCTCTGCCTCTCTGACCAGCTTCGGATAACAACGTACTGCCACCTTACTCTGGAGTCCATCAGCCATTTTGGAGGACCCCATGGACTGATGAAACTTGCCAGTGGCCATGACTAGGCAAACCTGGAAGGAGTAACAGGGAGACTGAAAATCCAGAATTCCAGTCACGGCAGACCCAAAGGACACACCTGTGTCTCCAGGCTGTGGCATCCTTCCTAAGAGGAGAACATAAGACCTCCCCACCCTGTTTCATGACTAGGACATATTTAAGTGGTAGAGTTAAGATTCATAGAAGTAAAACTCCGTAAAAACATTTGCCAATAAAGCTTTTTGCTGTGAGTGCAAGTCCCAGAAGCCACAACTATGTCTTTTAATAAACTTCATCTGTCAGCTGACAGGGACCAATGTAGATTCCCCAGCTCCACATACTATCATTTACTGCTGTGGCTCCTGTCTTAAGTCTTTACAGTACTATTTTCCCCTTCACAGCATCTAATCCCTGCCATCCTGTCTTGACGTCTTTGCATCTCCCTTTTTATTTACTCTTTTTCTGGCATCTGGACCACACTTCAAATAAATTGTTTAGGTTGGAAAAGACCTTTAAGATTGAGTGCAGCTGTAGACCCAGCACTGCCAAGCCCATCACTCCTTTCCCTGGATGTACGCAGGAACTGCTGCTCAGAAAATCACCTATGGATTTCAAATGCAGGGAAAGGACAGGGAGGGGGAGTTGGCTTTTCAGTCCCTTACAGCTAGGCCACATGCTGCATCTTTCATCCTCAGCCTCCACAGCATTTTCTAGACTAAGCTAAACCCTCACGTACACACCACGCAAAACAGATTTCAGGCCAAAACAGCCCAAAGGCCCTGTGCAGACCAAGGCAGACAAGGCCAGTAGTGTGAGGCAGGCAGCCCCTGGCCCCTCCATGTTTCACCCACAGCTCGGGTGCACTCACAGTCGCAGCCCCAGGGAACAAAGGGAGACAGGCCGGCACTTTCTCTCTCCGGGAGCAAAGCTGGCTCCCTGCCCGGCTCTGCTGGCGGGGAGAAAGGGCTCCAGCTCCCAGCCGCCGACACAGAAAGTGCTGCAGCCTCCAGGTGCCTCTCGCCCAGCACAAGAGCCCCCCGGCCCTGTGCTCTAGGAGTAACCTCCCCCCTTGCATCCTCCCCAGAAAAGCAGCTTCCGTGCAGGGACACAGATCCCGCAGGAGGGCGAGCGCAGCCCGCAGCCAGCAGAGGTTGGGCAGGACCGAGGGCCCCTGCCCCGGGCACCCCCCTTGTGCACAAGGGATGCCCCCAGACCCGCAGCGTGGGGCAGGGGCTGTCAGAGCCCTCCACCCCAAGCTCCCCCGCTCCCAAGCCCCCCCCACCCGCGGCTGTGCTGCCTAGCAGCACTGACACCCAGAGGCACCCTCCGGCTTTCGGCCGGGGAGGGGATGAAGACACCACCCCCCAGCATCCCCCACCTCTCCCACTCTGCGGGGCCGTGGGGACACACTCACGGGAGGATCCCCGCTGCCAGACAGGCTGCCGTCCCTGTCGCCAGCGCAACTGGGCGTCTGGGCCGGCCCCAACACCACCATGGCAACGGCGGGGACGCGGGGGGGGCAGTTCCGGGACACGGGGGCAGAGGGCACAGGGACGCCCAGTGCCCAAAGCCCCCAGTGATCACAGCCAGCAGGCCCTGAGACCGCCTCCAGCACACCGCCCGGCTCCAGCACAGCCGCAGCCCCGGGTGCGGCACCCCGGCTCGGGGCAGCGGCTACAGACAGTCCCTCGACGACCCCGTTCCACTCTCTAATCCTGTCCTGGGCCTCACCATGCCTGGAGATGGAAAAGTCCTCAGACAGATCCCCCCCTCTCACAGAGCTCCCTGCCCAGGTACACGGGTGCAGCTGAGAGAGGGAAGTGCAGGAGGACCAAGTCTCTTCCCGGCTCCTTCCCACCGTCCGGGCTTATCGGTTCCAAGAAGGCTGGCAAGCCAGCCACAAAATAAAGCCTCAGCCATCGCCCCCAGGGGAGGCCCATGCTTTCAAAAATAGAGCCCAGAAGCTGAAATTCACAGCACCACGGATGCTCGGGACCATGGAGTCAGAGGAGCTACGGGGTTTATATTGCTGCCCCCTCCCCATTCCTGGGCTTAGACATACCCACCTCTGCTCTCTAAGGGACCAAAAGCCCCTCTTCCCTTGACAACACTCTCTCTGCTCCTCTGCTTGCCTGCACAATATCCAGCTGTCATCAGTAAGCTCAGCTTGGAGCCATCATTCCCAGCTCACACTTGGCTCTCAGCTGGCTGCCTGCATTTCTGACTCCAAGAGGACACGTGGGGCAGCCCAGGGCGTGAAGAGGGGATCACACTGGCACACAGCCCATCACAGAAGCAAGCCAGCCACCTCAGCCCTTCACACAAGCCACCCTCCTCCATCCTAGCAGGGTCTGACCGAAGCAGGCTGCTGGCCCTGCTCTCTCCAGAGGCATAGGGAACTGCTGGTTCATGCAGGGAGCCGCTCTACAGGGCTGAAAATCCTTCCCCCATCTCCTGGGCAATGCTGCTGACACAGCTCTCATCCTCCTGCAGAAACACACCAGCATGCATCCAAGGGCAACAGCAGGCGTGTGGCATTATTAACCTCTCTCTTGCTGCAGTGCCAGAAGGACACTGGGCACCATCAGCCTGCATCCCGTGACAGCCCTGCTGCAGGCTCCGAGACAAAGCCCCAGCACAGGCACTGCCTGGCTTCTGGACACCAGGACCAGAGCTCTGGGGGGTGACACAGGCACATCAGAAACATCTGTCCTGGCATCAGTGCTGCACCCACCAGATCAAACCCAGAGAGTAACTGGGCACCGCTGATGTCTTGCAGAGGGCACGGAGCTGCAGCAAAGGCAAAGACAAGGGCTGCAGTGAGGCCCCAGGGAGAGGAGGGCAGTGCTGGCACCTTACACCATCCATGGCAGCATTCCGTTCTCCCATTTTAACCCACGAAGGAGGAACTCCAGTACTCAATAAAGGGACTGACTGCAACACTCAAATCATTTTAGATTCTATCAAAAGGTTTCCTACCAAATAACTGCAGTGAGATCACTTACCCAGCTGCATCGTTATTTAATCCCAATCATGAATTCTCAAATAGGCAGCCCATTATCCTCTCTAGTCCAAGCAGGGTTTGTACTTGTTTTCTTCTGAGAAATAAGGAAAATAAAGTCGGCTCCTTTTAGCCATGTTTCTCCTGCCTTCCTCTGAGAAACACAATCCCACATTGCAGGGGAGAATATTACTTCTTTTTGTAGCACACATATCAAAGCACAGCCCTGGGTTTGCTGTATTCCCTTTTATTCCTATGTTCAGAATCAATTTTTTTTCCTAGCTTTCTGTTTATTTTACATATCACTTCCAAGCCCTAAGCTGCTTCTCTACTCCTTTTCTAAATCAAGACACTAACTCAAATGTCTACATTTTGGATGCCCTGAAATTAGCGGTGCAGCCACAAAATAAAAAAAAAAAATTTTTTTTTCCCCACTGCTTTTTGAAACAAAGCAAAGCCCTTTGCCCTAACAGATGTAATGCCTTCTAGGTTATGTTTTTCTGTAATACTATGAAACCATTAAATCCAGCCTGCTGTCTTTGTGCAAATGCAGAAGAAAATTTACAAGCCTCAAGAAGTTAATCGTAGCTCAAGGGGAATCTCTGACATGGAGGTTAGCAAGACAGTGAGGCTGTGACTGCCAGCAGACAATGCCACAGGAAGATGGTCAATTCTGGATGAAGATTCAGGCCTGACTCAGGAGGGAACTATCCTTAGGTATCTCAGCCTAAACAAGAAAGTGAACAGTTGTCAAAGGCACTGATCACCTACACAGTTACAGGATGCTTCCATACTTGTTCTGGGGCTCACTCTACCTGAATCCCATCTCTCCTGACCTTGTGTTTCCTCTGGTAGCTAAAAACCACCTAAATACCCACCATATTGTGGGCAGAAACACACTGCAGTACCAGTGCACTGTAGGAGCAAGGCTTAGTGGCGTTTCCCAGTCACAGGGGCAGAGCAGGGCTGTCTCGTCTCTCCTTCTCCACACCCAGCTGTTCTCCTCAACTGGCAGGGTCCTGCCAGGGCATTCTCCATCCCACCCAGTGCCACGGGGCACCACAGGCTGGGGAGCATACCTCCTCTCCTCCACCCAAGTTGGGCACAGAGCCTCCTTCAAAGCCCAAGAACACGGCAACTCTCTACTGCTGGGCATCTCACACATTTAAAACCATGGCAATACCTGAGCACCCACAGCCCAAAAAGATCCTCCCATGCTCGGCTCCAAGGACCACGCTAAAGGCCACAAGTGGTCCTTCCCTCTAACTTCTCCAGACCAAGAAAAAAAACCCTCATGTGCTTTACCTGCTCCACAACAGCTTGGTTGGTATTTGCAGCTTCTGGCATTACTTGGCAGCTCCATTTGCAGTGGGACAGGTCTCCTTGGCTCCTGGTTTCACAGCAAATCAGTCATCCAAAGCCCCAGCAGGTCCAGTACCTCTCCTGCGGGGCACTGTCAAACATCAACATCTGGGTCTGTAATTTAAAGCAAAGGAGAGGAAGGACCAGACAAATGGCCTCAGGTTGCTCCAGGGAAGGTTTAGATTAGACTGTGCTGTCTCAGCTCCAGCTGCATCCTCCTTCCCGGCCCTCCAGCACACAGCCCCCAAGGGCAAAACCAGTAATCTTTACCTTTTCACCTCTTTCCAACATTAATAATGAGTAGATAAAACATATCAAAAGAGATGACATCAGGAAACGCACATGGACTGTGATCTGTAATGTCAGTTCTAACAGCTGGTATACTGCAGATTCTAAGGAGCTGAAATTTCTCTTACAGTCAACTTGAAAATTAAAACTATTCTCACTAGCCAATAATTTTTTTCAAAGGACAGAAAACTACTGGTTTGGAATCTGAAGGTTCTTACTCCAAACTGCACTCCTGCAAGTGGGGAAAGGAAGGAGTATTTGAACTTTCTTAAGACCGGGCTTTTTGCCTGGCAGGTTCTGTGCTTTTCCAGAGAAAGAGGGTGGGAGGGTTAGAAGTTTATTTGAAAGTTGAGACTGGTTCTGCAGGATCCCAGTTATTTAAATCTTCCATTACACTGATCCATCACAAGTGCATGGCTATGTAGCCTTTTTTTTTTTTTTTTTTTTAAAAAAAAAACCCAAATTGTTCAAATCATTCTGATCTAGTACTAAACAAATGCGGGAAAGGCTTTTGCCTTTACAGTCATTTCATCCATGTCTCTTGATTATGTTGCCCTATATTGCTGCCCAATTCCAGATGGTGTATGCTCTTGGTCATTTCTTTCACGAACAGAAACTTTGTTTTCTGCCTGTTCTTTTCTTCCATGTACTTGATATTTCTCAGCATGACACAGTTCTGCTGCTGTGTTTACTGGTAACATTCTCACATGCCCATGCTCTGCGCTGGGTTTCTGTCCGGCTACAAATCCAGGCTGCTATGACAGAAACTCCAAGTTAGTTTCTCAAATTTGGAAAATTTCCCTTCTGCAATCATCAGTGAGGCTTGAAACTGCCCCCACTGGCTTATAAACCCAACCCTTTCTGGTGCTTACTGAAGAAGGTTGTGTGGTCTGATGTCTTTACACTTGAGTCTCATGGCTGTCTTCATCAGCAAATAATTTAAATATGGGGGAAGCAGCAGCAGACAGAGAATTCACACTGAGAATGAACCATTTTTTCTGAACCAAAAAAACTAATGGGACCACAGGTTACAGCGTCTTCATTTTTTAGAAGATTTGTAAGGTTCTTGGGAAGATTATCCCTATGTTTGGACTACAGAGAAAAGGAATTTGCATGTGTATGAGCAATTTGGCAAAGCAAGTTTTGGCAGAACTGGGAGGTGAAACACTGAAACCCCAAAACTGTGCTGCCCCCGAATCCCATTGCACTGTACCTGGCGAACAGATGGCATTCGACGTGCTTCGGTGTGTATCTCCCATGGTGCTGTAGCAAGCCAGATAGAACAGAGGGAAGGTGCAGCATGACTCTAGAGGAAAATGCAAGAATACATGGTTTAAAAAGACAAAGGAAATAAAAAGAGTAACACTGTATTGAAGAAGTACTAGTTAAGAAGGAGCAGTGGGAACAAATGAATGAAAGGGAACATTTGCGATGGCCTTGAAAGGCTACTCAGAGAAAATGCAACACTTCTAGCACATCATAATCCACACTGGATTAGGCTATGAAGGCTGATGTGTGGAAAGACCTGTCAAAATAGTTTTTAAAATGACAAGCTCACACATCATTGCAATTTTTCTTTTCAGATTTATGAGGGAACTGCTCAGATTCAAAGGGCGATCACAGCTCGTGACCATGTTGCCCAATATAAGGCTTAGAGAAATGTATCCAGCACGTCTGGTGCTGCTGCATTGTTCTGTGCTCTCAGGGAAGAGGATTTTAGGGCATTTCTCAATACAATTAGAAAGGTGTGGAAAAAACCCTTTTCCTTCAAAATCTTTTCATCATGTACACAATTAAGCACTACTTCTGTACTCCCCACCCATTCCCTCACTTCCCTCCTGACTAAGAAACAGCCTTTTCTAAACATTTCTGAATTCCAAAGTGATTGGTGGTTGTCTCGCCCCACTCTCCTGCTCTTAAATCTTTGGCTTTTGGTAGGAGAAGAGGTAAAAACCTTCTCTGTAAAATTTATATGACCAGAATAGTGAACAAAATTATTATTTGTTATTGTCTGCAATGGCATCTGGTAGGTAACAAGGAACTGGACTTTAGGTGTTTCCTTATAGTTTAGAATGACACAGATTTGCCTCCACTGTTTTATCACTGGAGTTTGGGTGGATATCAAATTAGTAAATCTCAGGGAAATCTACTCTGCTTCCTCAGGAATACCACATTGCAGCACACTCTCTCTAAGTCACCACTTGCTGTGGTAAATATGAAAACCCTGAGGTTTTGTGGCCTCTAGAAACTTGCACCTTTTAAAAAAACTGAAAGTGACTACATCCTCCCTTCCAAATCTTTCAAAAACATACATACTCATAAATTACAATGCCGATTGGTGTTATTCTTCTCAAACGGAGGCCAGATTATTTTAGACACACATTCATGAGCCAGTATGAACAAAATCTAGTTTTTGTTTTCATAGGGCTTCTTTTCAGGGACAAAACCATCTTACTCACCTGAATCCAGCAAAGACAGAAAATGTCCTTCGGTGCATTTATCTCTGTGCCTCAGAGGAACCTGTAACACATACGAAGAAAATCCTTGTTTTCTTGTGCCTTAAGCAAGATGACTTCTTTAGCAGTCTTTCTTGAGAAACACAGATGCATGTTTTTATCATAGTGGGAAAAAAGAAGTATGATCACTCAGTTTTAAAGGTGTTTTTATTTTAACTGATTCCACAGGAAAGAACCTGTAGGAAATGACCTTATTTTCAGTTACAACAGTGCTGTTCTAAATTCAGATACCCAAACACAGGAGAGGGCATGAAATGAGAACCTGACAACACAATGGCTTTTCACTGTAAAATTAGATGTTCAAAATGTTATTTCTGACCATCATTGCTGTACCTTATTAAAAAATCTATTTATGAGCAGAGAAGTGTGGTTGCTTTTATTCCCTTTGCTTGCCACATCATTTAAATTATATTTCAGGCACTCCATCCAGTGCCTGAAGTATATTACAGCCGTACGGCGTTTCTCGCTGCACTACAGCCCGCAGCAGCTCAACAGCCCTCCCAGCTGAGCAGCACCAAGGCTGCCTTGTATCGGCTTTCAGGAGTTAGATACTATCCAGTAGTAACAGATTATCAGCTTCAGAGAGCATGGCTTCTTTCGCTACCACACTTCTTAAGCAAGTAAATGTTCAATTAGGATGATTCAAGTGAAAGGGGGTAGCTCCTCCTTAAGATTGATTTATAGCATCACATTGATTTCACAACTGGTATATTTAAATCTATTACTCCTTGCCATCAGTATATATACTTAACTATGTTTCTTGAAAAGGAAGAATTTGGTTTTTGGTTTGTTGTTTTTTTTTTTTTCCCCTGGATAGGCCCTTTTTTCAGTGCTGGCAGAATGCACCTTCCTGGGAAATCACTTCGCCCTGGTGAGGCCACACCTCAGTGCTGTGTCCAGTGCCAGAATCTCCAGTGCAAGAGAGGAGTGAACATACTGAAGAGAGTCTGGGGATGGGCCACGAAGACGATGGAGGGTCTGGAGCATGAGGCTGAGTGACCTGGGGCTGTTCAGCCTGTTGAAGGCTCAGGGGGATCTTGGCAATGTGCACCAACACCTGATGGGATGGAAGGAAGCAGAGGGAGTCAGGTGCTCCTCAGCAGCACCCATCAACAGGGCAAGAGGCAACAGGCACAAATTAAACACATAAAACCCCACCTGAACGCAAGAAAACCCACTCTTTTTTACTGTAGGGGTGGGTCAAACACTGGCACCGACTGCACAGAGAGATGGTGGAGTCTCCATCCTCGGAGTTACACAAAAACCAACCGGCCGTGGTCCTGCACAACTGGCTCTGCTGAAGCAGAGGTGTGGACTCGATAACCTTCAGAGACCCATTCCCACCTGAACCCCTCAGGAATTAATTTGCAGCCGCTCACCGGAACGCCCTCGTTCCACCACGGTCCCTGGCACCCCCACTCTGAACGCAGCGTCCGCGGTACAAATCCTGTCACCAGGTGAAAAACCTGAATGGCTTACGGAAGCGCTTCACAGCTGTGACCTGCCGTCTGACTGACCTGCGGGAAGAGCAACGCTGTGACACGCCGGACAAGTATCGGCTCGAAAAAAACACCCACCCCCTTGAAAACCCCTCAACAAACCCCAACGCACCCCACCACCAGGGCCCTGCCCCCATAACACACCCCACCACCCGAAAAACACCGACACAAACAGACCTGATTTCCTGCGGGGTCTGGCCAGCCAGCGCTCCACGCGCCTTCTCCTGCGCTCTCCAAAGGGTGTTTCCGGGCCGCGCCCGCAGGGCCCAACACTGGTCACTCCCGGCGCCATCTCCTGGCAGGTTTAGATTGGATTTGTGTATTCACATACTCCTTAAAATGCTGTAAATGCCACTCTTCTGCACAGCAGTTCAGAAGTTTCTGGCAATCATCACTGGTGGTGTGTGTGCTTCTGTTTTTCTTGTTTGTTGGACTTCCGGGGGTTGTTTTTTTCAGGAGAAGGTGATAATGAGCAGGCTTCAGCTGATACTGTTGTTTCCTGGAATTTGTACTTTCACAGGTTCGCTGTGTCATGAGAAAAACAGGCTCAATAGGAGCATCCCGGCGGGGTGAGCAGGGACACCAGCAGCGAGTCTGTTGTTCAGAAGATGTCAGACCCCAGCAGTGACACTGGACTGGCCTCGGTCAGTGGTGATGCCTGGGGCAGTGCCCCCACCCCTTGAAAACAGGACTTCTTGGCTGCTCAGGGTAGCAGCTGCTGATTGCTTTTGTTCTTGGGGCTTTGAGGTAGTTGGGGTGCCATGTTTATGCTGTTCTAGGGTAACAGTTTTCCAGGGTTATCACGCACTAGTTTTAGGGAGAGCCAGTGTTTTTGGGTGCCAGGGTTACGGGGGTGTAGCTTACAGTGAGCTGGCATTATGGGGTTTTAGGGTTACGGGATGCCAGAGTGTAGGTGGCATAGCATTAAAGTGTGTTATTTTTAGGGACAAAATCTGGGCTTTTTTGGTCCTGGATTCCTGGGTTGTTTGCGTGTCTTGCCTTAGTTTATGCTCTATGTGGTTTTTGGAGAGTCCTATTTTAGGTTATTTTCTTTTTAGGGTTTAAATAGGGGCCTCTGGTTTGTGTATTCTTTCTTTTCTAGTTGTTTGGGTTTTTTCCTCTTCTGGTGGTTTATTTTGTGCTTTTTGTCTTTTAACCACTATTTCTGGTCTAATATGCCTGTCCAG
>NW_020799115.1:8443-42808 GCF_003259725.1 Athene cunicularia | reverse complement strand
CTGCCTTCGGGGCAAAAGCGAACTCGGTACCTTCTGGGGAAAAGACCGCCGCGGGCAGCGCTGCTTAGGTTTGTCTGCGAAGGAAGGCTCAAATGTGAGCTTTTTTTTTTTTTTTCTGCTTAGATGGCGATTTCTGTTCAGTGGGTATTTATTTGATGTGCACTTTATCCCGGAGCAAAAGGGCTCAGTCTCAGTGTTTTTTGTTGCCCCCAGCTAGCTCCACCGTAGATGAAATGTCTCACCCTCTCTTCTGTCTCTTGTGTTCTCTCAGGGGCACCGTGGTGAAGAACAGTCCCCAGAGGGCTCTGGTTGCTCCCAGACAGTGGTTTGATGGCTTGTGCCATGTCCCTCTGGTCCTTTTTTCAGGAGCAGGTGAGTGGCATCACAGCGCAATAAGGCAGCGTCCTGCTTTGAGCAGAAAGTGTGCTGGGCTGGAAACCCTTGGGCAGGCCGGGAGAAGGGAGGCTGACTTCCCGGGTCAGGGATGAGTGCTGGCATGTATTGTCTGATTTGGAGTTGATGTCTGTCCTAGCTTTAGCTCTAGAATTACTCTGAGACCCGGGGGGCTCCACTTCCCTCAGGCTGTGTCCTTGGAGCTCTTTCAGTCTGTGGCATCCAGTTGCTGTCCCAGACTCTCACTAAGCGTGAGCAGAAGGGGCACAGTTTGAGTTTTCTCCCATTTGGGCGCTGGGGAGGCAGAGTTCCGGGCCAAATGCTGGTGTTAGAGGAGATGCTTTCCTGTTCTCTGCCCCATGGATACCCCAGTGGAACAGCGTCAGCACGTGCAGGTGGAGAGCAGTGGGGGTGACCATACTCAGCCTGCTGGGTGAGCCTGTTCCCAGTGCCCACATCCTGTTCAGTTGCACCTGCGCCTCCGGAAGGCTTGAGGGGTTGCGGTCACATCTGCCTCAGGGCACAGTGAACAGTCACGGGTTCAGATGGGCTTTCTGAGGCTGAAGCGCAACAGTGATCTATTTTCTGCTGGGACTGTACGTTCCGTTTAGGGTTTGCAGTCGCCATCTCCTGGCAGGTTTAGATTGGATTTGTGTATTCACATACTCCTTAAAATGCTGTAAATGCCACTCTTCTGCACAGCAGTTCAGAAGTTTCTGGCAATCATCACTGGTGGTGTGTGTGCTTCTGTTTTTCTTGTTTGTTGGACTTCCGGGGGTTGTTTTTTTCAGGAGAAGGTGATAATGAGCAGGCTTCAGCTGATACTGTTGTTTCCTGGAATTTGTACTTTCACAGGTTCGCTGTGTCATGAGAAAAACAGGCTCAATAGGAGCATCCCGGCGGGGTGAGCAGGGACACCAGCAGCGAGTCTGTTGTTCAGAAGATGTCAGACCCCAGCAGTGACACTGGACTGGCCTCGGTCAGTGGTGATGCCTGGGGCAGTGCCCCCACCCCTTGAAAACAGGACTTCTTGGCTGCTCAGGGTAGCAGCTGCTGATTGCTTTTGTTCTTGGGGCTTTGAGGTAGTTGGGGTGCCATGTTTATGCTGTTCTAGGGTAACAGTTTTCCAGGGTTATCACGCACTAGTTTTAGGGAGAGCCAGTGTTTTTGGGTGCCAGGGTTACGGGGGTGTAGCTTACAGTGAGCTGGCATTATGGGGTTTTAGGGTTACGGGATGCCAGAGTGTAGGTGGCATAGCATTAAAGTGTGTTATTTTTAGGGACAAAATCTGGGCTTTTTTGGTCCTGGATTCCTGGGTTGTTTGCGTGTCTTGCCTTAGTTTATGCTCTATGTGGTTTTTGGAGAGTCCTATTTTAGGTTATTTTCTTTTTAGGGTTTAAATAGGGGCCTCTGGTTTGTGTATTCTTTCTTTTCTAGTTGTTTGGGTTTTTTCCTCTTCTGGTGGTTTATTTTGTGCTTTTTGTCTTTTAACCACTATTTCTGGTCTAATATGCCTGTCCAGGTCGGCCAGTGTCACTTCTGCTGCAGTCGCTCATTTCTGGTGGGAGTTGAGCTGTTTTAGATAGGTTCATGTAGAGTGACTGCCAGATGATGCACAGGCACTTCTGAGGTTTGGGAGGATTTTTGGCCCACAGGTAACGGCTGTCAGAGAGCTGAGTGTACTTCTGAATTTGTGTAGACTTCCAAAGGGATGGTCATTTCTTCTGCCTTTTGAAGAGCCATGGGAAGACACCAGCCTCACACAGGAGGACATGGGTTTCCCCAAGGATATGTGGCTTTTTGCTTTTGAGTAAGAAACCTACAAAGAGGCTGCTGTCATGTAAGTTTTGTGGCCTTTTTTTAAGTCTTCTGTTGAGTACTGCAGGTCTTGAAACATCACTGAAAAAATGGTAGAGGTTTGTCTGTCTTCTGGGTGCTTTGATTTTGAATGTCTTCCCATGGTGGTGATGTCAAACTGTCCTTAGCTCCTGTCTCAAGGCACAATGTGTGCTTATGGCAAGGTTCATCATCCATGATAGTGGATGTGAATCTGTATTTCACATAGACTCCTTGATCATTTTGAATTTGGGGGGGCAAACTTCTGTTCAGTCATCCTTGGGTTTGCCTCTTCATGTAATTGGTTAGGAGCTTGTAGGAGGAGCAGGAGAAGGGTCAGTGTTGCCGTTTCCATGTTGGTCGCTTGTACTGCAGTTATCAGGGTTATCTTCCATCTGCAGGTTCTTTGAAAAAATCTCTTAAGTCATTTTTCTGTTTTGTGAGGGGTAGTGGACTTAACAAGAGACTTGTTATTCCTCACTAGTGCCTCAGGGATTTACCTGTTGGTTTTTGTTTGATTTTTATATGCTGTACTTAATTTAAAAAGCTTTTTGTAGGTCTTTTGGATTTCTGTCCTTAAAGTCCCTCGGATTTCTACCCAGGAGTGGCCAGAAAGGGTGCTGGTACACTGCTGTCAGCCTTCAGTCTAGTGAAATGTCTGGTGGTGGTGAAGGTTTAACAGTGTTATAGCACTGTCAGATGCATCTTAAATAGACAAGCTTTGCCCTGGTTCTTGCTGTGCCTTGGCGATGATTCTCAGCAGGTTGTAAACAGTGTGTTCTGCTGTGCTTTACCGGTTTAAAATAGTGCATCACCAAAAAATAGTGCCTACACAGAGCAAGAACCACCAGCCTCTGCTGCCCTCCACAACAAGGGTATTGGGGCCCCAGCAGGCGACCTTGCACTGCCCAAGGAGGTGTTTCTTGTTTGCTCCCTGCCCAGCCAGGACAGTCCCAGGAGCCTCTCTGTTCTTGGGGACCTGGTGGCACCAGCAGAGACATCCCCTGTGCCATCATTGGCGTACTCTCGCTGCCCATGGAGCTGCTTGCCCCCGACTACAGTGTCCCCAAGCCCACCAATGCCATCCTGAGCCTGGAGCAGTTCAGCACTGTCAGGATGGGGCCCCAGGAGCATGGTGGGATGCAGGGATGGACCTGCCCCCTTCCCAGCCTGGCATGTCAGAGAGGAGGAAGAAAAAGCAGAAGAGCAACTGGCCAAACCACCCAGCAAGCACGGGGCTCTGGCAGCCTGTGCTGGGGTGGGAGGGTGGCAATAGACCCCAGCAGGGATGAGATGAGATGAGATGGCTTCTGGTGCAGTTGAAGGGGGGGGTGGGGAGTGATTGTACATTAGAACAGATTTCTGTGTATTTCAGGTTGTACATTAGAACAGGTGGCATGTTTTGCACTTTTGGCCTTTTTTTTTTTTTTTTTCCACTAAAAGCCATTTTTCCCGAACTGCTCTATGCCTGTGTGAGAGCAGGAGGCAGCACAGGCGGCACTGGGAAACAGCACCCGAAGGTGCAAAAGCCCCACTGAGCCTGGTGAGTCCCAAAGGGAACTGAGCTGCCCCCAGTGCCAATGGGGCAGGCAGTGGTGGGGGTGGGCTCCCCGGTCCCCTTTGGCAGGGGAGCCAGGAAGGATAGGTCCCTGCAGGACTCACGGACACAGCCTCATGCAGAAAGCAGCAGAGCTCCTGTGACAAGGGTGGACCTTGAGGGACTGGGGGGGACATGGGAACACATGACAACAAGGACTGCAATGCCTTTGTCTTGGGCAGTGTCCCCTCTGGTGGGGACAGGGCTTGGTGAAAAGCCCTCCAAAGCCTCAAGCCAGTCGCCCCCTTCCTTGGGTCCTGCTGTGCTTAGCTCCAGTGCCTGGCTTTGCCTCAACACCACAGCAATGTTAACTCCAAATCACCCCAGTAATGCTGAGGGAGGGAGCTGGTGGCCAAGCAGGGACCCTCATCCCCTTGTCTGGCTGCACCTTGGGAAAGCCACAGGACCTGGAAGGGGGGAAACCCCGCCCTGTATCTTTCCTTTGGGAAGCAGCATTGCTGTCCTGCCATGCTGGTGGGAGCTTTCAGGGTCTGTCCTGCAGAAGATGCAGGGTGAACTCCCCATTGGAGCAGTACCCCAGCACTGGGGGTCAGCGGGGCTGAGCCCCTTCCTAAGGGCAGTCCCAGCACTGGCGGGTGGTGGCCTGCTCGGTTGGGTATGGCCACCTGGGGCTGGTGGGCAGCCAGGGGTGAGTCTGCCATAGTTAGCTCCCAGAAGGCAACCTCACCACTGTCCCCTGCTCTTCCGGGCTGCAGGTGTGGCACCAGCTTCTGGCTGCAGCACAGGGTGTGTCTCAGCGAGGTGCGGGTGCTGTGCAGTGAGAAGGCAGTGTGTGGATGTGCACAGGAAGATTGGAGCATTGGACCTGGACTGCTGCAGGACCCTCATCCCCATCTGGCCTAGCACCTTCTGTGTGGTCTGCGGTGGACAGAGGAAGCAAGCAGCCGAATCAATGTGAATGATAGAGCAAGCTTCAACTTTATTGAAAGAAATCACACCTTATATACGCACTCTACAATACACTGCTCACAAATCTATTGGATACATCTAGAAGGTGACATTATAATATCCCAGCCCCTTGTGGTATTTCAGGTATGTTTCAACATTTTCCTTCCTTTGACTTGCTAACTTTTCCAAGGTTGTTTTCCATCATACTCTAGGCCATTTCGTACCTCAGTTTCTCTCTTTGCTATCATAACAGTCCTTGTTAGCATAACTGAGCCCTGAATCTCCTCCCTTGTTAGCATAACTGTACCCTGGGTTTTTTCCTTTGTTTACCTCAGGTGGCTGCGATCAGCTCCTGCACAGACCCACGACCTTGCTCTGCAAGCCATTCTCTAACAGTTCCCCCTTTTTCTTTTTGTGCAGCTTGCACAAGCATAACCTTACTAACATTTTTCATCATGTGACTACAAGCTATCCTAATGATTACAATGACTAATATTACTATTCCCAACCACCGAAGACTCTCTTGTAAGATACTTTGTAGCCAGGAGGACAGTCCTAACACATAGTGTAACCATTGGTCCCAGGGATTTTTAACTACTTGTACTTTTTGTAAGTGCTGCTTCATCCATTGTAATTGACTGGCTATGGTCAGATAGGTTAAAGCAACACATTCCATCAAAATCCCGACATCCATGTCCCTGGGCAAGCAAAAGAAAGTCTATGGCAGCTCAATTTTGTAACACAGCATGCCTCAGACTGTCCACATCACTAGCCATTTCTTGAATAACTCTTGTGGTGACATTAGATTGTTTCACTGCCCAGCAAGCCAGCTTCTTAACACTAGCCAGTGCCTGGGCAGTACCTGTTGAGGGGATTATAGAGGCAAAAACGCTGGTGGTCACTCCCCATAGTTCAACTGAATCATCACAATTCCAAGTAAGGGCTGAAAGATTGTGTTTGTTACGCGAATTTATGTGCTTTGCCCACTGATGTAATGCTGGGGCCATGAGAGTCGGTGACCTATATAACAAGGACCACCAAATGCCCGTCAAGGTATACCTCCCCATGATCCCCACAAATCAAAAACACTCCATCAGGAAAAGCTTTAGGAGTTCCATTGTTCCATATTGACAATCTTCCATTAACTTCTGATCCTAATGCTCCTAAACCACTACCCAAGGTACTATTAGTTCCACAATAATCTCCCTTTTTCTGGTAATCAAATCCCTTGGTATGAGAAGTTACATTGGTCCAGCCTGACAAATTATAAGGCTTGTGATCGTTAATGACCTGTTTAAAATTACCCAACATAAAACATGTCTGATTCCAGTTTTCTGAGCTGTTTCCAATTGCTACAGATGCCAGTAGGTCCAGTTCCTGAGGGTCCCATGGCAAGGAAGTGGTCAGATTATTAATAGTTGCAGCAGCAGCCTGAGTGGTGCTGTTAAACTTAAAAGCAAAAACACTGAATGTTCGACAGATTATCTTTGGATTGCCAATGGGTACCCTGAAGAGACAGGTCCTAAAGGGGTCAGCAGGAGAGGCCAAGGATAGACAGAAGTCTGTTTGTCCTGTCTTATTCACCCAAGTGATCCAAACATTCATTTTCGGCAACATCATCGGGACAGTTTGTATTATTGTTATCATTGCCAGGAACATTAGCAGCTTTCTGAACCGGTCTCGTCCATCAGCTGGGAATCCACTGAATAGCTGTAGGAGTAATGATACACATATAACCTCTGCCCACATATTTAACTTCTTCTGGACCCTTCCACATTCCTGTTTCTAGTTCTCTATACATTACATACATAGGATCCCTTTCTTGGTTTCCCACTGTTCTTCCATGAATCATTGCAGGAGGGAGCCCTTGATCAGAAAAAACACACAGGTGATTTAAAACAAAAACAGTTCTCAACAGCCTTTCTGCTACATCAGTAATATCCTTAAACTTTTGTAAATGCTGTTTCAATGTCTGACTTGCTTGTTCTACAATAGCTTGACCGGTTGGCGAGTGTGGTATTCCTGTTAAATGCTTTATTCCCCACATCTGACAAAATTTTCTAACCTTTTCACTGCAATATGCAGGCCCGTTATCAGTTTTAATCGAGGCGGGAACTACCATAACAGCAAAGCAACTAGTAAGGTGACGTATTACATACAGTGCTTTCTCTCCTGTTTGGGGAATTGCCCATATATATTTGCTATAAGTATCTATAGTAACATGCACATACTTTAATCATCCAAATTCATTAACATGTGTCATGTCCATCTTCCATCATTCACAGGGACCTAAGCCTCGTGGGTTTACACCAATTCCAAGTCCTGGGCCATGATGGCTACATGTGGCACATGCATGCACAATGCCACGAGCTTCCTCCATAGTGATGTTAAATTGCTGATGTAGCCCTCAAGCATTCTGATGAAACATGGCATGAGATTCTCTTGCCTTGACAAAGTCACTAACAGGGGCTGCTACAGAGACCAGCCGATCAGCCCGGTCATTACCTTCCCCTAGCCCATCAGTCCGTTTGTGGCTCCTGATATGGATTACACAGTATGGTTCTGCTCGCTGCACAACTGCAGATTGTAATTGCTGTAATAAATCAAAGAGCCTTCTATTATCTATGTCTCATATCCTTGCTCCCTCTATACGACTTACAATGCCTGCAACATACAGAGATTCTGTAACAGTATTCAGTTTTTTTATCAATCCGTAGACTGCAAGCCCAGACTATTGCAGCTAGTTCCAATGTCTGCAGAGAGTCTTCTGGCTGTGCCTCCAATAATCGATGTTTCCATTGTCCATCCTCACTCCATGTGGCTGCTGCATGTCGCAAGCGTCTTCCAGCATCAGTGTAAACTGTAATAGCATCCTGAAGTGGTCTCTCACTTATTTTTGGCTTTTCCATCCACGCATGAAGACTCACCCATTTTGATACTGGGGCTTTCAAAGTTTCAAGTTTTAAGTCTGCTGAGCTAGACAGCAAGCTCAGTTGTAATTCTGGCGAGTGCTGTAAATACCAGTCCAAATCCTTCTTCTGAATCGGAACATATATTGTTCCTGGCTCCTTTCCTGTTATTTGCACTAATCTTGTTCTACCCTTTTGTATTAATTCAGGTAAATTAGAAATTTTCTTCTGCAGCGTCGTCGCTGGTTGCATCGTTGTAAATACCCATTCCAAAACAGCTATCCAATTCTCCCCCTTTTTCTTTTTGCATTGGGTCAATGCACCTATGAATTGTCGTACACCTGATAAGATAGTAAAATCTATAGGATAATCTGGATCAATCCGATCGACTGCCCTTGTTGTGACATGTTCTGTAATTTCTTGAATGGTACGTTGCTGGTCTGTAGACAATTGTACTGGTTGGGCAAGCTCGGTCCCTTTTAATAGAGGAAGCAGGCATTCGAGTTGATCACTATCAATACCCACAATTGGTTGAAGCCACTGTAAGTCTCCTAATAGTTTCTGGGCATCTGCAAGCATCGTAATGTTTGTGTGAATAACCAGTTTTTGAGGGCTAATCTGTGTTTCATTTATTGTTGCAATAACCAAAGAATGCTGTTCTAGTTGTTGCAAAAACTGTTCCTGCTGTACAGAAAAAGGTGTCTGCTGGGCAAATAAAATATCATCCATATAATGATGAATAATTGTATTGGTCCATGCATTGCGCACTTCTTGAAGGGCAAAATCCACAAATAACTGACATAGCGTTGGACTATTTTTCATTCCTTGTGGCAATACAGTCCATTCAAAGCGCATGGCAGGCGCTTCTCTATTAATTGCAAGCAACGTGAAGGCAAGTCGTTGGGTATCTTTTTCATGTGACTTAATTCGGAAAAAACAGTCCTTCAAATCTATAATTAATAAATGCCATCCCACAGGAATCACTGCTGGATTAGGAAGACCTGGTTGTAATGCTCCCATCGCCTGCATCTGGTTGTTAACTGCTCTGACATCATGCAGCAGGCGATACTTGCCTGATTTCTTTTTAATAATAAAGATCGGTGTGTTCCGAGGACTCACTGATGGTCTTAGATGCCCTTGGTCCAGCTGTTCCTGCACCAACAAATGTGCTTGTTGCAGACTTTCCTTTTTCAACGGCCACTGCTCAATCCACACAGGAGAATCAGATAACCAGGTCAGTGGGATCGGGAAAGTCCATCCTGCAGTGACCGTCACAGAAAAGATTTATCTGTGGTCAATACTACTACAAATTGATTTAACACATCTTATCCAATAAGTGCTTGTACTCCTAGAGGCAGTGGCGTAATGGTAATATACAGCTAGCTAACTGTCCATCCATTACAACCTTAACACAGTTGCAGCTTTTCTGTACTTGTGCAGTTCCGCCAACGCCTTCGACCCCTCCTAACGTAGGTTGACAGGGCCAATGAGAAGGCCAGTGATGAGAACTGATTATAGTGATGTCAGCACCTGTGTCAAGAAGGGCTGAAAAAGTCTTCTGTTCTCCTTCATGCATACGATTAACAGTCACTTCAGGTCTTTTAGTTAAGGGTACAGTCAACAAAGCCAGTCCTCCAGTGGATCCAAAACCCCCGGACCCACGGTCTTGTACCAATGTGGGTCGATCATCATGTTCTGCTGCAGCAGTACTGATTGTGCAACATGGCTGCCCTTAGGAACATGCATAGGTGGAAACGATGTTTGCAGTATTATGCTGATTTCCCTAACATAGTCTCTATCAATAACTCCAGGTAAAACAAACAATCCTTTAAGTTCAGTAGATGATTGTCCTAATAAGAGGGCCCCAGATGGCTGCCCACCTATTAGGAGCGGTCCCATAACTCCTGTGGGTACCTTCTGTGGTCGATTATCAAGCAGAATGATGTCTACTGCTGTCGCCAGGTCCAGGCCGAGGCTCCCTCTGGTGGCTGGCTGCAGCTGAGCTGGTGCTTGTCAACGATCGCTGGCTGCACGTAGGTCGCAGGAGCCGCCATTGGGGTCTGCGCACTGCGGCTCGGGGCGCTCATCTTCCCGTTTCCCAACTGATAACAAACTGTAGTGTCATGATTGTCTGCATGGCAGTTCTGGCACCAGACATGTACCTTACAATGACGTCTAAAATTACCTTGCCGGCCACATCTATGACATTTAAATTTACAACCTGTGAATCCACCGCACGGGGGCTCAGATTGCCTTAAAGGCGCAAGCGCAGCAAAAGCCTGCTTGTTGGACTCAAGTGCTTTCCTAGGTCAGTTATGGAATCTACCAAAAATGCCTGGGGCCCAGTAGGGACCTGGCTCATACGCTCTAGCACGTCTTCTATGCCAACATCAGCTGGCAAAGTAACTAGAAACCCCTTTGTAGACGAATTACAGTTTTCCAGTGCACACTGCCATAATAGTGTGCCCTTCATCCATTCTGGGACATCTGCCTGATTAGTAGCTGCTGTAATTTGATCTACAAAGGCACCAAAAGATTCATCTCACGCCTGCTTAATTGACGTGTATGATGGAGATGGAGGATTAACTTTTGTGCAGTTGAGTGCTTCCCTAGCAAGTCTCATAGACTCCAACAAAACTCGAGGTCCTGTTTGCATCTGTAATTCCACTGAAAAAAATTGACCTGTACCCATTAATTGCTCCACAGTAATTTGAGCCAAGGGATCATTTGGTGGTTGCAGCTGATGTACAGAAATTTCACAGGCACGCTGCCAGTGAGCCTGGCATAATAGCGACTGTGACTGACTTAAAATCAGCTGTATAACACCTTTTATATCTTCAGGACACAACAACCCACGACCCCAAGTATAATTTAACATTTGTCTAGTTGGTTCACCATGAAGCCCCGACTCATTAACCATATTACACAGCTGACTTAAAAGTTTCCAATCAAGGGGTTTATGATGACCAGCCATACCTCCCACACCATCCATTTCATACATAACAGGGAAGGCTTGAGCTGGATCAAGATCTCTAAGTATATCAAACTGATTTTCTGATAATGCATGGCGGGCAATTTCATCCCAGTTTATTCGCATGGACGAGAGAGGAGTTTTTCTTTCAGCTATTAGCTCTGTATCCGGCAGTGCAACCTCCCCATTCTCATCCTCACAATTCTGTTCCGATGCCATCGGAGCTGAGGAAACCGAGGGGGCCACCTGCAGAAATTGTGGCCCTGGCGGCTCCAGCAGCTCCGGTGCCATGGGGGCTATAGGAGCCAAGGGAGCCGACGGGGCCGTCCGCGGATTTTGCAGCCCCAATGGCTCCAGCGTCTCCGGCACCGCTTGCGGCAGATGTTTTGGCCATACCACCAGCACAGGAATGCCAGATGGGGGGGCGAGAAATAGTCTGCGGCCGCTGTAATGCGCCCTGCATTTTTATCTGTTCCCTCCAACCTTACAGTAGCGGCCGCAGCTATTTTCTGTTCTGCTTTATGTTGTTTAATAGCATTAGCCACCTCCCGCCATGACTTCATTAACTTTTCTCCCACTTTATCCTCATCTGTTACCATATTCCATAATGTATCCCCAAAATCGCGCCATTCTGACTCCTCAAACAATAAATCTGGCTCGGTAAAGTGCCCCTTAGCCTTGCCTAGAGCAATCAGCATGGCTAAGTCTTTTAACGGACCTACTCCTCGCTTTTCTAAAAAGCTCTGTAACAGTTTTAGGGATACCTCTCGTTCCATGTTACTGCCCGGGCAGATTTCCTTAATTTCCTTTCCTGTATCGTGTGGCTTGATGACCTTCTGTAACATCCGATCAAGTAGCTAACGACCAGTGCTGGCTTTTCCTAGGTTTCCCCAAATTCAGCCTTAATTCTGTAATTCCTTGTGGCCTTTCCTGGTTATCCCACTGCGGCCTTTCCAGGGTAGCCCTTCTTGGTTCGCAATACCTCCTGAAGCAGTAGTTTGGATCAGCTGCTCCAATGTCAGTGTTACGATCCTGGCGCTTTGGAGATGGCACACATCAACTGCCTTTCGGCAGCGACCTTGTCGCCTTCCTGCTTCCGAGTCCGTCTGCTGCTTCCCGGGTTCCGTTCGGTGGAAAAGCAGGGATCAGGTAACCCTGTTTGGTGCGCCACTTGCAGAGGACGGAGGAAGCAAGCAGCCGATTCAATGTGAATGATAGAGCAAGCTTCGATTTTATTGAAAGAAATCACACCTTATATACGCACTCTACAATACACTGCTCACAAATCTATTGGATACATCTAGAAGGTCACATTATAATATCCCAACCCCTTGTGGTATTTCAGGTATGTTTCAACATTTTCCTTCCTTTGACTTGCTTACTTTCCCAAGGTTGTTTTCCATCATACTTTAGGCCATTGCTTACCTCAGTTTCTCTCTTTGCTATCATAACAGTCCTTGTTAGCATAACTGAGCCCTGAATCTCCTCCCTTGTTAGCATAACTGTACCCTGGGTTTTTTCCTTTGTTTACCTCAGGTGGCTGCGATCAGCTCCTGCACAGACCCATGGCCTTGCTCTGCAAGCCATTCTCCAACAGTCATTTCAGGGTGAGTGGTGGTGACATGTCACCCAGGTGTTGTGCTGTCTGGGCCAGTGCTCTCCCTCAGAGCCCAGCTGGCTCCTCTGGCTCATGTCACAGAGTGGGGCGGGAAGCAGAGGTACCGCTTTGCTTGTGCAGTGTTTTGCAGCTCAGCTTATTTTCTGAGCCGGCCCTCTGCCATCTGGACACAGCCCCTGCACAAGCTGTGCACTGTCAAAGGGGTGAGGCAAGGCGTGGGCTGAGGTGGGGCTGTGTGTAGACAGTCGATCCCGTTTGGTCCCTGGAAGCCCCACGTGCAGTTCTGGCAGAGCTGGGCTATTGCTTCCCGCTCTGGAGAAGCCCCGTGTCTGCGACAGTGCTCCTCAGCCCAGGGGGTCCCAAATGCTGCAGAGTTCAGGGTCACAAGGGGCTCCTGGAGAGACACGGCTCGGTGAGGAGCAGAGCCTCCTTGGCTTTGACCTTCTCTATTCTCCATCTGTCCAGGAGAGCAGAAAGACTTGCTTTATCCTGCTCACCCTTCTCAGACCCTGTCAGTCCCTAAGCTCATGGGCGCAGTGGGAGCCTCTTTTTGGGAAGGTACAAGAACAAGGGGAGAGCTGCTTTTTGACCAGGACCTGCTGGTGTCAGAGTGGCCTGAGGCCCTGGTCCCTGCCTCCCGCCCCGCTCCCGGCTGCTCTGGGGAGGAACAGCCCTGCTGTCCGTGTGCTCCAGCTGCTGGGACTGGAGCACAGGTGCAGAGAGGGGCCCTTGGGAGTAGGGGAAAGCAGGGGCATCATCGTGATGCCTTCTGCTTCTGTTAAAAAACTGTTTTGCACCTTGAGAAGCGAACCTGACCCCAGAGGTCTGGGTTTTCCCACTGCCGGTGATTAAAAGAGCCCGACCTATGGTTAGTGGCAGTGGGGTGTGATACTGGTTCTCCTGTCTCTGCAGCTCGCAAGAGAGGAAAGAGCTCTGGCTGGACGCCATCCTCAGGTGAGCCCCGCTGCAGTAGCAAACCTCTGGCGCCAGTGTGGCAGTCGGTGGGATGCTCCAGCTGAGCTGAAAGGTAGCTCAGGAGGTACCCCCACTGCTGGGGCAGCGCTGGTTGAGTTGCTCAGCCTTGCGTTGGTAAAGTAACACCAAGCTGATCCGGTTGCCACCACTTGCTTCTTCTGTGCCTGGACTACTTCTGATGTAAATGGTGGTAGAGGGGCTGGCAGGGGAGAGAGCAAAGCCAGGTTCAGTGGTACAGAGCTCTTCCTTTGTCCATTCCCTATGTACAGGCAGAGGAGCAGAGCCCAGGAAATGCTGGTGACACCATTGCCCTCGATTCATGTCCCCGTGGACATCTTGGACCTCAGTGGATCTGTGTCTTTGTTGTTCCAGCTGGGTCAAGGGAGTGACTCTGCTTTCTATCACAGACTACCAGAGGAGTTTTTCCCACTTGGCCTTTGTTCTCTTTTCTAGCCAGTGATGTTAACTGCTCAGACCATCAAGACTTTGGTTCAGTGCCAGGCAAAAGTAAGCAGTGGCTACATTTCTCCTCCTTGGCATTGTGTATGGGTGGTAGGGGCCATAGCAGAGGAATGTTGGCGTTTCCAGGATGGGAAGCCATTGGGACACAGGCCTCTTTCTTCCTGGAGGAGTTGGGATGGAAATCTCCAGTGCCAGGGTGGGGAGCACAGAGGGGCAGCCTGTGTTCCCTGTGCTCGCGCCGGTGCCCTGTGCCCGGCTGTGGCTGTTCTGGCCCACACGGCAGCCGAGAAGGGCGCTGGGGCAGGGCCCTGTGGGGCAGGTCCCGAGGAGCTGGGTGCGGCACAGGCCTGGGGAGCAAACCCCCCCATGGTGCGTGGAGCCCACGACTCCCTCCTGAACTGCAAGTCTGGGGGGTGAGAGGTGATCATCTTCGCTTACCTTCAGGCAGAAGGAATACCAATTACATACAGAAGGTAATCTGGGATGGATTTTTTTTTCCCTCCTGCCTGCCCGGAGTATCCCACATCAGTGTCCTCAGACTCCAAGGCACAGAGACCACCTCAGGAGAGCCCTGGCCAAGCAGCGAGTGCAGGAGCAGCTGGAGCCAAAAGCACCTGAGCCTGAGGATGGCAGAGCATATACTGGTGTGCAGACAGGTAGAATGCTGTGAAGGTCTTAATTTCATGTCCAACTCAAAGCCCATCAGTCCAGATACACCTGGAACAGGCAGTTCATGGTGCAGTTGGGAAGCATCGCCTTGGTTGGTGGTTCTGTAGCCATTGCCCTTATAGCACTGTGGAAGTCACTGCTTTGAGCATTAACAAACAGGGTAAATTAGTTTGACCTTTTCCAGAGGTTAATTGTCCTTTCTTCACGTTTCAGTGCACATCCTGGCACACAAGCCAGGGCTTCTTTCTTTGGTCTTTCCAGATGCTCATCAGACGTGGACTGAGGTTTGTGACCGGTGCCACTGCTGGGCCCTGCTAAGCCTGCTGCCCAGCAGCACTGAGGCTCTTCTCCGTTGGCACAGCATTTCACCCAGAACTAGGTGGTCTGTGGTGGAAGTTTTGTTCTCTTACTGCCTGACTAGTACAGTCTGGGTGTCATTCTCTGTAGCTCTTTTCTGAGCAAGGTCTCTTAGCTCTCCTGCAGGAGACACGTACAATTCAGACCAAGTGCCACATTTCAGATGTGCTGTCACCTCCAGGGCTCTTCTGGCACGGTTAGGAAGAGAACGTGTGTGTTCTTCATGGTGAGACCCAGTGCTCTGGGCTGTGACGTCTGCCATCTGCTGAGTGCTGCCTGCTGCCAGGAGTCCTTCCTGAGGAGTGCAGCAGGGCTTGCAGAGCACACAGCATCAGAGGATTGACAATCACAACTGTGTCCCTCTTCAGTTGGGGTGTAGGTTTTTGCCATCTTACTTCACAGGAGTCATTCTGCGGCACAGTCTTGGGGTGTAGTTTGTCCTACGGAATCAACAGGTAGAGTCATGACTTTTAAAAGCTCAGCAGGCCCCAACACGTGTCATTCCTTATGCCTTTGCTTTCCAGAGTTGTGTTCAGATGAGCCTGGGGACCACGGAATAAAGACGGAGATGGTGTGTCAGGCAGACGTGCACCTTGAGCAACCACCCTCTTTGCTCTGCAGCCTGGCAGAAGAAGGAGGAGCTGTGGCCCGGCAAGCTAAAGGAGGAGAGAGGTATGAGGCAAAGCCAGACTCTCAAACCCTGTAGCAGAACAACCCATATCTGCAGTTTTGGAGGCAAAACAGAGGCAGCACACTGCTTTCTTTGAAGCAGCTGTGCTCTGGGACTTTACCTTGTTAGATGACTCATCAAGACGACAAGCCTGAGAGCAAGTTTTTTCTGTACCTCATACAGTTGTGAGTCAAGCAGTTAGCTTAGACATGTTCATGATGGTAACACCCTAAACAAATACCTGCAAGGCTCTGAAATTAAAAAAATCATCCTCCTACCTTATAACCTAAGTAGCAGCGCAATGCAACCATGATTTCCAAGTAGTCAGTGGATGATTGGAGTTATTCCCCATCAGCAGTAAGCTGGAAAGGTAAACTAATATTATTATAACTCACCCTTACACGTTTGTTTTTTCACTCTTGCCTTATAAGATTATAACAGGAGATCCTGTTTAGTATAACAAACAGGGTAGAAAATTGGAATGCTGGAAAGTGCAGAAAATGCTGGAGCACCTTCCGCTTGCCCCATGGCTAACTGTCACCTTTATTTGCAATACCAATAAAGCCACATGTGTGGAGATCAGGGCATGCTGAGGCAGCAGGAGAGGCTTAGTCTGGCCAGTCACAAGAGACTTGCCTTTCAGATTTACCAAGAAGAAAACTAGTAACTTGAGGAGGAAGTTCCTCTCCAGCCCATGGGGTTTTACTGCTGCCCAGGTTGAACGCAAACGCGCCTGCTTTCCAGCACTTTCTCCTGTGAATGCTTTTTGCAGAAGTAGAGACTGGAGGGACCAGGTGGTCCATATACTGATGTCCTCGGTCACTGTGGTGTTTGCTGAGTCGTTGTTACAGATCAGAGAAGTGGCAGCTGAAGTCTGAATGATCGACAGGTGGCATTCTCTTGTTAGGAACCATGTGAAGGCTGGTAGACACCGCTGCAGGCCCTCTGCAAAGACAGCAGCTTTGGGCATTTACTGTGCAGGTCTTGGCTGAGCTTTTTGACTCGACCTTGTACATCGTTTGTGAGTGACTGTTCTTATGACCCTGCTGAGAGAGGTTTGTGTTGGTTTTTCTTTTTCATATGTGACTTTATCAACGGAACAGGCAGAATAGCCATAAAACAGACTTGACAGTCCTGTTCTATGGTATTACATGCTAAAAGGAAACTTTTTGTATTCCTTTACAATTGTAGCTAGGAGAAGGGAGAAATGCATGTCCAGTCCCTGTTCCAATAAATAAACCACAATGAAGAAAATAAACAGAAATGGAAGAGCAACTAGATAGATGTAGCCCAACTTTGCCCAGAACATTAGATTGTAGAGCTTAGTTTTCTCAGGTGTGTTGGCTGTAGGGGTTGTGTAGGGGGTCTCCTGATGGAGGTGGGAGCTGTGGGAAATTCAGGCTTGTTGGGATCCTACCGTGTAGCAGCGGGTAGTGACGATAGGCAGGCATCCTAAATGGGGTGGATTTACAGAGGAGCTGGAGAGGGCCACAGTAAGCCGAGACGCTGGGAACCTCGTTCCTTCATCTGGTTCTTACTGCTGGGTGCTGTGTGTGTCCCAGGTGGTGCGATGGGGAGATGATGTGCAGCCTCCTCCCAGTTCAAAGCTAAACGTGGCCCTGCTAATCGCAGGTGGATTCCTTCCCCAGTGAGGCAAACAGCAGAAGGGAGCTTTCCTTGGGCTGCTTCTCTGTAGACCCTGATGTCCTTGGTGTAGTGTGAAACACTCACCCCAGCCTCTAGAGAGGAGCCAGGTGCCAAGATATTCAGCACTTTTAAAGCCAGCCTCCTCCTAGGCATGCCCAGGAACAAGTGTTTCCCGCAGCTAAGAAGCTTTACTGATTGAGGCAGGGATCGCCGAAGTGAGGTGGCAGACAGGGCGAGTGCTGCTTCCAAAAATCTCCCTTTGTTGATGGAGGCCTGGTATCCTTTCATAAATCCAGCCTCCAGCCACTGCAAGGTGTACATCACTTCCCCAAGGCGCTTGAAATATATTGCCATCATTTTCCCTTCAAGCAGAACAAATAGTAGTGCCAGCTATAGGAAAAATCTTCCAATGTGACACTATGTGCTTCCTTAGAAAATATAAGTATCTGTTCTAAGTCAGAGAAGTCCATAGGTGGATTTACGCATCCGCTTTATAAGGCTGTCATAGGTCAGTTGAGTGTCATGTTATATGACTCTCCATTTCTTGAACCTCCACTCTCAATGTTCCTGATGAGGCTGGTGTAGCAGAGCAGCATCTTTCTGTCTCTGATCAAAATAGCCTTTTTGTTTGAAGAGGAAGATAAGTTGCCCAGACTGTTCTCTTCTATTCTGTGAACATGCATTCCCCCTGGTAAAGGTCATTTCAGGATGAGGAGAGACAATTGATGGGAGCCAGTTTTAAGGTGGCGTTAGAACAGCTCAAACTGCGTAGAGAAGCACAGAAAAATATGTAGGTTGGGCTAATTTCTGTATGAAGAATCTCCTCAAGGTCTATAAAGCAGGAAATAAAAATACTTGTAATGCTCTTTTGTCTGTTCCAACATCTGCTTGTGGCTGCTCTACAAATCCATGAATTGAAAACAATTAAGAAACACCCAAGCTCAGAGGATGGTGATAAGCAGAGTCTACACGATGGCTCTCAGCCACTCTCAGGAATTAGTTTGTAGTGTCTGTGTTTAGACAAGAGCTTGACTGGTTGTGGTTTCGCAGCATACACAAGTCACATTCTGTATTTATTTTGAGAACTGCAGTGCTCATAATTTGCATTAATGCAGTTCCCATTACTACATTATTTAGATGGTATCAGAAAACTGCTTTATGAGCTAAATTTTGTCTCCTTGATAACAAACCTTCCTCCAAAGGGAGAAGAGTAGTTATCTAGATGAGAAAAAATCAGGATGAAGAATTAGTTTAGATCAGACAATCAGCAGTATAAATTGAGGGGAAAGAGTAAATCAAGTTTAGATCTAAAGGCAGGGAAGCAGGATCCACACTGCAGTTCTTCCCCAAAGTCGTCTGTCTGGTTTTGAGCTGGAAGTCTTCTCACCCATCAGGTTTGAGCAACTGATGGAGACTCCCACTGGAAGCTTTGCTTCACGCCTTCCCTGATAGCACCTTTGCCAAGTGCCTGAGTTCCCAGCTCACTGTGCTGTGCAATCAGCTGAGCTGTGATTAACAGCTCTGTCTGAGGGAGCACAGGTGGGCAGGCGTCTGCCTGGGAGTGCAAAACTTGCATGCGGCTCTGATTTGGTTACAGCTGTGGTGACTTGGGTCTGATCATCATGGGCGTTGCACTGGTGTGGAGTTGGTTAGAGGTGATGAAACCAGGCTGCTGGGGTGACCCCTTGCGAGAGCTGGGTTGTACAATTCAGTGCTTTGAAATCAGGCTGAGGGGTATCTTGGCTGGGTTGAACCAGAGGCACAGAGGAATAGGGGCTGACCCCAACACTGGGATTTGGTGAGGCTGGGGAAATGTTGGGTTAAATCCGAACACAGCTGATCCTCAGAGTGGTTATCTAGAGTTGCTGGATGGTCAGGGTGGCTGCTGGATGTCTCCTCCTCTCTAAGGCTCTGAAGACATGGGCTGACAAGGCCTTTTCCCAGTCCTGGGCACTCTGGTGCAAGATGTGCCCATCACTGTCAGCTCTGTGAAGGATTTCAGAGAGATTGTGCGCCTGAAGGTTTATCTGCCCCATTGGGGATGATGGGAGCTGCAGCAGCATCTGCTCTCATGGGAATGATGGCAAAAATGGGGTTCCTGGTATGTCTGCAGCCACCGGCTGGGGGTGTCTGTGCATGGGATGGTTCCCAGATGTTCTCAGGTGAGAGATGCTCCCACCGACTAGCTGTTCGGGGCATGTTGGAAGCTTATTTCCAGCCCCTCAGATAAAGTCATCACACACAGTTGTGGCTGCAGCATGAGACCTGGAGATGGTTTGGGACATTTGCCTTTGAGAGATAGACTGGAAAAAAATTCCTCACTTTAGGATGGGTTTTTCCAGACAAGAAGATTTTCTTAGTATACCTACCTAGTGCTGACCTCAGCAAAACAAGAGCAGTTTTCCCTGTATATGCCAGAGCTTGGGAAATAAAAGCTGTGACCCATAGAAAGTCAGTAATCAAGTAGAAGGCCTAACACCCATGAAGCACTTGAGAGCCACGTGTGATTATTGGATTATTTAAAGGCTGTTGGAAGGGCCTGACTGTGCCTCTGGGCCCCATGAAGTTGGAGAACAAAAATTGTGAATATGACAGATCAGCCAACTGGTATTTTTTTGTTGTTTCTTCCTAACAAGTGTGGGAGGTACAGTCAGGTAAGCCAGAAAAGGCATTGGCTGAAGTGGAGGACACAGCTGTGTGTATGTTAACAGCAGTACTTCTAACCAGTTACCCTTATACTTTTGCTCTTATCACTGTTTTCTCTTTGTAATAAACTGTCAGCTCAGCAGGTGTCTTTCCAGATCATGATCTTATTTTTTTGTAGGAAGGAGACAGTATTACCTGTGATGCTTTTTTTTCTTAAATACCCTTGCCCAAACTTTTATATCACTAAAATGTAAAATGCAAACTTAAAAAATATCATACTCATCTATCTAAGTGAGCCTTTCATGAAAGATTTCTGTAAGATTTCTTCTTATCATGTGTGAAGTGTGAATCCAGACAGCTCGTGAACACAGGGGTGTTGGGATGCAGCTGTGTCCACTGTGCTCTGTCCAGGCAATCCCCACTGGTTCCATTTTTTGGAGCAGGTGGAAAGAGTTCAAATGGACAGGACTGGTTTGCTGCCCTGTGTGGAGGAGCTGGCAGGTGGGCTGCGACCCCCCTGTGCTTAACTCGCACAGACGTTACCAAGGTCGTAGCGTGCCCTGGTGTGCAGAGATTGGCAGGATGATGATGAATGAGCAGTTTCCCGTTTTGAAAAGGAGACCCCTTGTCAGTTTGAATCTGTGAAGGAATTCCACAGTACAAAGTTATTTTGTCTGCAGTACAGGTAGTACAATGATGAGTAGCTTGCTTACAAGGATGGGCGATCACATATCCAGAATATGTATCTACAGCAGTACAGATCTACACCCTCAGTCGTGGGGTGAAGGTCCAGTATAATCTACTTGTCAAATTTGTCCTGGCTGTTTTCCTCTCCCCAGTTGCCCATTCACAACATTTGGCACCAGGTGTCTGTGAGTATGTTGGCACATTGGGGCACTGGGCAGTTACAGTTTTGATCGTATCAAGTGACGTTATACCACACTCTTGAGCCCACCTGTAAGTGGCTTTTTCTCCAAGATGCCCACACTTCTGGTGTGCCCATTTCACCAAGCCTTCATGATCCTCCTTCTGAGGGAATTTCAGTCTAACTTGAGAAATTTTTGTCCAGTTGTCTGCGACAGAGTTAAAGTAATTTTAAAGTGTCTGTATTACTGTGAGCATTAACGTGAAACACAGTTACTTTAGTCCTTGGTACTAAAAGGGAGGGGTGGGGAAGGTGTTTCCAGGATGTGGTGATCCTTCGTACGGTCCTACTTTGTTATGTGTTGTTGTTAGTGTTTATATTAAATTTGTGTTATTTTTCCCCTCCCTTAATGAGTTTGTCTTTTGCCCATGACCATAATGGATGACTCATCCCTCGCTGTCTTTATCTCAATTCCTGAGCCTTTTTGTTTCTTTTTCCCAGTGCTGGGGGGTAAGGAGGGGAGTGAGCAACTGTGTAGTACTGAATTCCCCTCTGAGCTCAAACCACGACGTGTTGAGAGAATATGCATTTTGGAAAAGTATGGATGAATTTAAAAATAAGAAATTTCGTCTTCCTTTGTAGGACAGGCTCACTAGAGATAAATGCTTCTGCCAAATGCTTAGAATAGCAGAGTATTTAAGTAGTTAGTCTCTAGCAGGACAGGCTGTATGCTTTGAAACTGTGTGCAGGTTTGTCTTTGGACAGACTGGAGAAAACTAGGAACTTTTCTGGGAGAATAAGGTTTGACTTACACTTTTTAAACATGTTTGTCTTGTCCCTGTTTGGGTTATCTCTGGCATGGCTACCTCTACATTGGCAGGTATTGTGGTCTGCTAGAAGCAGGTCTGCAGAGGGACATGAGGCTGACAACATGACTTGCATCATCTGTGTGTTTCAGAGGGGGTTTGAACCAGCTCTGTTCCTCTCTGATGTGCTGATCCCTCGTTAGCAGTCAGAGCTATTTAGGTGTGTTCCTGCGATTCATCTGCCTGGTTAGATTAACCCAAAAGAAACAAGTTCATGTGCCCAAGACCACTCCCCAGTGCAGACAGTGGGGATAATCAAGAAATTTGCCTCACACTTGATTCCAACCAAAAATACCTGTTCAGAAAGAATGATGTCTTATAAAGGGAAACCAGTATGCAAAATAGCTATATGCTGTTGTAAGTATATAAATGTGTTAAGGAGCTCTTCAATAATGCTTATAAAAGAGAGGAACAACTTCTCCCAGTCCTTAAAGGAGGGAACAGGAATAGGCAGAGGAAAATGAGGTAGAAATATACATGGAGATGGTGAGAATTGAATTTATGTCAGGATATATGGTTAAATATTGGTTGTAAATGTAGGGGAAAGTTCTTCAGGATGTTAAAGCTCCAAGCCAAAGATGGTCCCATAATGGTTTGGTAGTTTAGCTGTCATTAGCTTGAGGATTTTTTTCAATGCCAATTTTTCTTAAGCCAGTTCTTTTTCTTAATGGTGGAAACTCCTTTTTCTGTAGCAGCCAACTTTAAAAAAATGTTTGATAGTGCCTAGGACTCTTCTGACATTGCAGCACTTTAACAGTAAGCTGGATTTCTAGAAGCTGTATTTAATATGTTCAGGATAGTGAGCCCTGAAATTTAGCGAAATTGCCTGAAGCCACATTGAAAAGCTGATGATTATCTTTAAGTGTGCAACTATTTGAATGATGCCTTCAGAAAATAGTTATCAGTATTTGTAGTTAATCCAAGAGTATGTGTTACAGGTATGCCATGGTCTCTGCTGAGTCTGGTTTGGTTCCTTATATTCTTCAGTGGCTTCAGTGCTGGAATATGGAGCATAAATGTTAAAATTGTGGTTAGCAGTAGTTTCACGCACATTAAAAATAGTAACTCTGATCTTGATAGAGGAAGGATCTGAAGTTGGTGAGATGGTGTTCCGTCGAGATGAGCAAAGAACTGTAGCAAGTAAGAATTGGACAAACTCAAAATTAAGAAAGATTTCCTTAAGCACTGTTGCCATAGGATAGACTCCTGGGAGCTATAGCGGAACAACAACTGAATAAAAGTCAGCAATATGATCCCTTTAAAGGTGAATTCCAACTTTGGGATGTAGTCATATGACTTTTAATGAGGAGATATAATAATTTATTTCTATTCTTCATGAGAGAGATTCAGTTGAAAGTACAGGGTAATGCAATTTAAGAAAAACTTAGATTGAATAGAGTTCAGAGAAGAGCACAAAAATTATAAGTGATTGAAATAATTTTGCTTTTTGTTTCTTCTGAGTGAAAAAGGAAGTTTAGGAGGGACATGATAGTTTTCCAGTATGTAAAATGTTCTTATAAGGATGATTAAAAATTAATCAGTCATTGGTTAAATATGATTCTAATTATAAGACACATCAGGCTATATCATGTACTGTGTTGCCTTTGGCAATTCGTAAAGGGTTGGATGAGAGGAACATCGAGGGGCGGAGGGAGTGGTGCCAGGGAAGTGCTGGGGAAAGGTGCTGTAGACCACCCAGGTTGTCATGTACTGAGTTTAGTGGGTGTGAGAATTCAGAGCGTAAATCGTGATGACCTGCAGTGAAATAATTCTGTAGCTTTTAAAGGTCTCTTATAATACCTGTGTGTTTTTCAGGATTGCTTTGAAAACCTGAACAGTGTAAGTTGTGGCTGTTTGGAGACTTGTTGAGGTGTCAGTCTGATGTGAGCTCTGGTTGCACTGTTGCCTCACCCATATTTTGGGTCTCAGCTACTCTTTGACTAGAATGGGGTCCTCCTTTTCCTGTGGTACTTCCTAGTGTGCAAATGGCGCCTGTATCAGTTCAACACTTCGTTCAAGCAAGGCTTTTTAATTTTAAATTAGGACTTTATTTTTCTTTAAACCATTGTTTTTCTTCTATTTTTTCCCCCCTCTTTTTTTTCTTTTTAATTGGATTTCAGGAATTTTTTTTTCCTTTGTTTGGTTAGGAGATCTTTGTATTGTGCTTTAGCATGACTGACTTACTTAGCTGAATATAACTGGAGCAGTAGAGAAAACTATTATTTAACCTGAAAATCAGTTACTGAGTACTGCATCACTGAAAAATATGGATGGCATGTCAGACAGTCATCACCTCAGGTCAACTGAATCTTCAGAACTAAAATTATAAGGAAAAGGAGGAATATTTTTCATCCAGGAAATAGGATTTGCAAATAGTTTTCTGTAAGTATAATATTTAAGATTTATATGAAGGTAGAGCTAGAAGTCAAGCCAACTGCCCATATAGTTTTCTCCTCCCTGTTGAGTTAGTGTTATTGTATCCAGAGTATCAGTAACAAAGCTTATCTGAACTCTTAAACACTTTGGACAAAGTTGAACAGTGTCTCTTGATAGTTTATATGGTAGCTATTTTTTTTTCTTGCATGATCTTGTAAGAGCCTCTTTTCAAAGTCCTATAGTGATATCTGTGTGTGCATATCACTCATTTTGAAGCTGTGATCTTAACTGGAAAACTGAGAGGCAACAGCATGTGTCATATTCCTTAAGGAACTCTCTGTTTACATGCTACTAAACTTGAGGAGAATGTCAGGAATAACTGGAAAAATATGTGGATTTGAATTCCTGGAAGAGAAATATTAAATTTATATATATATATATATATATATATGTATGTTAGATATAAACATTGCTGCAAAATTCTTGGTACACAGAGAGTGTACTGTAAAGAAGCACTAGTAATTGTTTAATCTGAAAAAATAAGATTTTACTGTTGCAAAACCTGACACTGTTAATTATCAATACTTTGTTGGTCCTTCGGGGAAAGGAACAAGCAGTATAATTCAGGTATTCTCAAACTTCATACTGCGGACTTTAACACAGAATGTCTTATGAAATGTAATGCCTGCCATGTGTACTCACACAGATTCCCATCTGTTACAGTGATGTTATCTCAGTAACAACCATAGTAACTTTTTGTCTGGAGAAGTTAGAACTGTGTAGTTTAAAATGATTCCAAAGTAATTTAACAGCCTGAAGAGGGCACAGAAGTCATCACTGAGGACACGAGACAACGCTTCTGAACTACCAGCAGATATTCTGAAAATCACGGGAGGCTCACAGATCGTGGTTTGAAAACTTTTCCTGTAACTTAAGTATTGTGAGCCTGAGATCATGGTGCCTTGACAGCTTTGTATAGCCCCCTTGCTGGTGTAGAGATATGTATGAAAATTGCCAGTATATTTTTTTTCTTATAGACGTGACACTTGTCCAGTGTTTATCTCCACAGAAGACTGTGGTCCATTATGAAGTGCAATTCTCCCTTAAGATATTTTCCATATGTTTTCTGTAGCAATAAAATACTAAACTACTTTTTGCCCTTTAGTAACCCTTACAATAATGCTTTTAGATATTTTTTCTTATTTTAGTTTAAATATATTGGGTGTGCATAAAGTTTCTCAACAATGCTTATTAAATCTATGTAAGGAAAAGGGAAAATAAAGTTTTGTTCACAAAGCTTGCTGCAAGTACTTGCAAGGATTCTGTACACCTGAAGGTTGGTCAGTCTTATTGGTGGAACTGGTAGTCCACTGCAGTCTGTGGAAATTGTCACTGACTGAACTAGATTCAGCATTTTACCCATCTTTTTCCTAGTGTTTGTTACCTGTTTGCACTATTTTATGAGACAGTAGCATTTACAAAAGTGTCTAGAGGCAATTGGTAAGTGTGATCTCAGGAATCTAAACATTAATAAAGGTCCCTATTTCATTGAAAGTCAGTTTGCTTGGGACTTTTTTCTTAAACATACCAGGAGCTTTTAAAGCACACATAAAACACTGCATGCCATTTCACTCCTATGGATTTGTTGGCTCAGGCCCTTCAAAAGGTAATTGACATGAACTCACTTTAACTGTTGCAATGAAAACTCTAACTCATCTTTTCTAGCTTCCTTAAAGTCATACGGGTTGATCAATAAAGTACCTTGAAAGACTGATTCCCCCAGGAAGCAGGTTGTTTACTAAGAGTGAAAAAGTACTTTTTTTACTATATGAGATGATATAAAAAACCCTGAACTCTGCATTTAAATAGAAAAGATTTTTCTTACGTGTACTGGCTAAATTTGTTTATATATATATATATATATATATATATATGAAGTATGGCTATATATCACTAAAATACCACATCCATTAACATTTATTTTCTCAAGTGCTCAAAACTTATAGATGTGTATATCAGATTTGAAGGTTAATGCATGTTTGCATTTAAACAAGTACATATTTTTTTTCTCTCTTGCCTGTGGGAACCTGGGGTTCCCATATATAACTTGCCGTAGAACAACCTTTATCTGGGTACTGCTTGCATTGAAACTAAAACAGATCCATCGTCACTGTATCAGTTTTTTCACATCACTCATAGTTTTCATACTGCCTTAAAGCAAACAAACATATGGCAAAATGTGTACTTTTAATCTGCCTTTTGTAGTTCTTCCTCCTAGTAAGTCTACCGGTATGGCTCTGATTTGTTTGGTTTTCTCTGTTTTTCCTCAATTATTTTTTTGCATTTCTCTACATTATGCTTCACTGGCTTCCTTCTTCATACTGTGCCCTTTGATGTCCATGCAACTATATGCACCGTTCCTTCACTGTGATGCCTGGAGCAAGTAACACTACCGCTAGCCACTCAAGGGGCTGAATGACTCTGACAGTAAGAGGTAGCAGTAAAAGGGTAGGAAGACCCTTTTCGTGGTCAGCTGTCAATCTGGGTGGCCCAAAACTGTAACTGCAGAGAAAATCCTGTGGCAGTAGTGGGGTTCTCTCAGGCGATGAGACATTAGCAAGGTTTGGCAAAGGCATAATGGAGACTAAATCCATAAACAGGGTGATCGTTGTGTATTTCTGTATCCAGTTTGTGCAGCTCTGCACAGCTGAGCTGTTGTGCCAGTTTAAACATAACTCTTCTCTCCGTCTAATTGCAGATGATAGTTATGTAAGAATGATAATAAGAGAACAAAGAAGTTGTCGTAACTCTTGCAGGCCTCAGCACTGTCATGCACTTCTGTTGCGTTGTGTCATGCCAGGTAATAATGAGACATGATATGGTATATAATGGAACATGAAACACTCGTGCAACTTTAATGTGATTTCTGGTTCTCCATGGTTAACATTTTTTTTGCATAAATTTATTGACCATTCATGATGAACAGTTCTATCTTAATGTAAAAGCCTAGAAATAAGCAAATATTAATATATCAAACATTTTAAACTAATTATTTGTGTTCTATTTTTGAGACTATAATATGTCCCTTACCCCATAAAGCCGATTGAGTGAAAAAGAAAGGGAGTAGCAAATCATTAGGGAGAATTTTGGGAGCGCTTACATCAACAAGATTTTGTGGTTGCTCAAGCTGAAGCTTAAGAACAGCTTGGTGGAGACAGAAACATTGATTGTTTGGCGCTTTGATGTGAATTTTTAATCTTTGTAAATTCATTCCTTTATTTACTCTTTAAAGCTTATATTTTTTATTGTTGTATTAACTTTGGTAATTTATTTCTGAGGAAAAGAAAATTGAACTATAGAGAAGCTAAGTGACTTTCCCGAGGTGCTACCATGAGCCGGTAACACCTGTGTATAAATAAAATTCAAATATGCCTTGCAGTCTTGTGTCGTAACTCCTATGTACAGTTGTTTTTAAAGTGTTTTACTGTTAAAACACAGGTTACAGAGTAATAGAGTGTGGTGAGCCAGCTTGCATTGTGGCCTTTTGTTATATCATTATGCATGGTTCAGGTGAACACATTTTAAAATGGAAGTCTGAATTTTCGACATGAGAAAAGAATGAGGAAGAATGTCTGAGGTGGTCTTTAATTTTAATGAATTCAGTCAAATTTCATCACCCTGCTGGACTCAAATGTTAGTTTTCCAAGGGACTAATTTTCAGGGATTACAAAAACAATGGTAAAGCACAGGAATTAGTTTTGTTTTGTTTTGTTTTTTAATCGAAACAAAGGCACTGATAGATTATTTTTTTTCAGGACATTCCAAGATTCCAAGATTCCAGTATTATGAAGAGGAGCAAAATAAGATGGAAGTGTAATAAGACACATCTGTGTGCAGGGTTGTGAAAAGGTTTTTATTATGCTGTTTAGAAAATCTCTCCTCCTAAATTGATATTACAGCTGGCAAAAACCACAAAGGGAAGGAGTACAAAGGTTAAGAAGACGAAAGCAATAACATTTTTAAAAAAGATGAATAATTTAAAGAGGAAAATGTCATGCATAATGAATAATAAAAAAAAATCCCACTTGAGATTTGGGATTCATTCATTTGTTGTACTGTGAAATTAAGTTGTCAGCATTACAATTCCGACTTGCCTCATCTAAGTACAGTTATGATCAACACATTAGTACCTTGGTGTGCACAATCCTATTGCTGGCTCTTAGCTTTGAAATCCATTAAATTTTAATATGTCCTAATCTAAGTGGTCACAAATGATTCATAAAGTTGAGGTAAGCTTTTGGTGAAAATAATTGTCAGTTGAAAGAATTTCCCCTAATGATTGTGCTTGTTATTGGGCTGTATTTTCTATATTGAGTCATTGAGAGACCGCAAGCAGAAACAAACTAAAATCTGCACTAAGCTAATTGTTCAAAACCATGGATAAAGTGTTCTAGAGGATAAAGTGCATTGCCTCTGCCCTTCCATTTCAGAAAACTCAATAGTAGCAAGTAAGAAAGTGAAACAGAGAGAGTTCTTTTTAGAGGCTGTCACAAATGATGTAATCATAGTACCATAGGATGGTTTGGGTTGGAAAGGACCTTAAAGATCCTCTAGTTCCACCCCCCTGCCCCGGGCAGGGACACCTTCCACTAGCCCAGGTTGCCCAAAGCCCCGTCCAACCTGGCCTTGAACCCTGCCAGGGAGGGGGCAGCCACAGCTTCTCTGGGCAGCCTGTGCCAGGGCCTCACCCCCTCACAGTAAAGAATTTAGGCCTAATCTAAATCTACCCTCTTTCAGTTTTAAACTGTTACCCCTCATCCTATCCCTACTCTCCTTGACAAAGAGTCCCTCCCCGCGTTTCCTGTAGGCCCCCTTTAAGGTACTGGGAGGCCGCTGTAAGTTCTCCCCAGAGCCTTGCCTTCTCTAGGCTGAATAATCCCAGATCTCTTAGCCTGCCAATAGGAAGCTTTCTGCAACACAGAAGATGGTTTTTAGCTCATTGCCGATTTGGTGTTAGTAGAAAGGAAAACACAAATACCCAATTATGTTCTGGGAGGAAAAATAAAAATTAAGAGGACTGTAAAAGCCTCCTTGTTTTCCTGTAACTTTGGTGCAATGATGGCAGTGCTATCCTCTTGTCTTCATGACAAGTAAAGAGATAAAAGTGTAAAGAAAATATGAAAATTACATTGATTCATTTCTATTAATTCCTACTGAGCACCAAATAGGAAACACTCAGCACATAGTATTAATAGCTGTACCAAAACCTTTTGAAAGGCTGACTTTAGCAACTGCCACAAAATATAAACTTGGAGGTATTATAGTCCTTTTTTTTTTTTTTTTTTTTTTTATCTTCAAATGAGGGTAAGCTAAGGATTCTCTGGGGAAGTCAAGAAATACAAGGAATTTGACTGTACCTAGTTAATTACAATTGTAATTGTACTTTACACTTTATGCAGCTCAAATACAAAGAATCTGATGATACTTTATTGCTTACACCATAGGCTGTAAGAGAGAGCGCCTCGTGTAATCGGTGCTTCACAAACTTAGTCATTTAGCTGCTGCACAGAAAACACCACAGGTGTTAGAGAGTTCACAGGATAAAATGAACAGTCTGCTGTGAGTAGCATTTCATGTTAGAGAAAGTGCAGATACTGCTGCAAGATGTATTATATTTCCATAATCAGCGATAGATAACAAGAACTGTTTAACAATCCATATCCTTATGTGTGCACTTAAGCTATGGGCAGATCAATACAAAAGCATTAAGCCTGGTGCCAGTTGAAGATATTTATACCTGCAGGCTATTTGACTACATCACGGAAACTAAATCTGGATTTCAGTAACTATTAAGGCAAATCATTATCTAGACAATGTCTTTTCCAATTCCTCTTTCAGTTCTGGGTCATTTGGAAAGGGAAAGTTTATACTCACTCAAGGGAGTTTCTTGTTTAGAATTTCTAACAAATTATTTTTCTATATGTGAAAGAAGTATAGCTGGTGTCAACATAAATGTTGTAATACTTCATAATAATAATAATAATAATAATAATAATAATAATTTAATAACTTTCTATTTAAAGTTATTCCTGAGTCCATCTATGAAATGGTCAGTTATGTGCTGGTTTAAGCCCTGCCAGAACCAGAGACCACGTTGCCATTGCCCCTTGCCCACCCTCAGCTGGTAGGGCTGGAAGTGAGGCACAAACCCCGGATTAAAATAAGAAGAGATTTAATACAACAGTGTGATAAACAATCTGAACAACAGTAGCAATGATAACAACAATAAACAGCAATAACAGTGAACAAGACCGAAGATATACAGAGAAATACCGCAAAATGGTCAGGGAACAAACCCAACGTGTGCTCCCACCACCAAAAGCCACCAAGGAAAAAAAAGTTCCTGCCCCTGGACCTGAATTCAGCATGGCATGAATAACCCAGCTGGAGATCCCTTCCCCCTCTCTCTTTGCTGGGGAAACTTAACCCTATCCTAGCTGAACCAGGACAGCATGTGTTGAAATGATTGCTCAATTAAATTAAGCTTTCTAAAGTCTTTAAAATCCTATAATGCATTGTCATGTAGTGAGTGCCTTTCTTACGGATGAGAACGTCTTGAAGAAGATGCTGACACATGCCTGGAAATCTTCAAGGAACTTGTAGATGGTTGTCTTGGAGATGTGGATGAAGAAATGAACTAAAGGATCAGCCTTGCAGTGAACAAGCTGGACCTTGGTATTTTTATCCCCCTGGTAACATCCCTGTCACTAACTACCTGCTACGGTGATGGTAGGTCTCAGGAATTAGAAGAAGGTTTCAAGGAATTGCATACTGTTTGCCTGCATCCTCAGCAAGATCCATTTATCATGTGAAATAGGAGCAGTTGCTGTTTCTGCAACACAGAATTACGGTGTACAAAGAAACTGGGGGAAAAGCTGCAATTGTGCCATAAACTGTTGCATTAAGTGCCTGTTTAAGGTATTAAAAAGCTGAATTCTTAGGGCCTCACATATGCACTGCACTGGTCCCAGAGACTTTTTTCCTCTTAAGGCTATTGTGGCTACAACTGAAGCAATGAGAATTGTATATACACTTAAGCATACTAAACTCTTAAGCTGAGTCTGGTTCTTTGTGTTTGGAACCATTTGTTTTTAAAAAACAAGGAGGAAAGATGTAAAGTCAATGTTTTAAGTACAATTTAATTTGATAAGTTACTACAGTCTTATTTAACCTCACAAAGTTCTACTGATATTTGAAAATTTCAGATATATTCCTTCTAAAACTGCTTGATGTGTTGATTCAGTGTTCTCATTGGGTAAAGATGCTAGCTTTTATATTAAATTTGGAGGGGATGCTTTTGTTGTAATGTAAAAGGGAATGTGATGCAGGGCCATTAAATGCTTTAAAACTAAAGTAGCTGTTACTTGATGCTGGAGACTTCTGTGTGAAGGTCGACAGAAACTGGCAATCAGATTGCCTGTGAACCCACAAGATGGCTTTGGAGTCAGAATTAACTGTACTTAGCTGTTTGAGGACATAATGGTCTTCTAAATTTTTGGTAGAAATAATGGGTATTGTGTAATTATTTGTAATTTCTAAATGGATATAAATTATCTTTCAGGATGAAGAATATGGCATAGGGCCAGGCACCTACACTGATCTTGAGGGCGTTACTGATTCTCTGCAGAATGGTGTCACTGATACCAAAATGCAGGCAGAAGAAACACACAGACACGTTGAGTCTCTAGAGGACCCACAGGAAGGTGTAGGTTGGTGTGACAAACATCTGGGCAAAACTGCCACTGAACTAACTCAGACCAGAGAAAATCTGACTGAGAAAATCAATGAACTACTCGAAACTGAAGAGCAGCTGACACAGAAAACCGAAGGTGAGCTCTGTCTGTGTGTTGTGAAAGAAAAGAGAAATGGTGGCTGTAAAATAGTAGTTCAGCATTGTAAAATCCAGCTGAGCAGGATTTTGGAACCCAATCATACTTACAGAGGTGATAATCAATTGTTTTGTGTATGTTCAGGTTGAACAATTCCACAGGCCTTGATTATTTCATTTTTAAGACAAAACTTACAACTGTCAGTTGAAGACTTCTGAATTGCAGGGTAATACGTCAACATTGTTTATTCATGATTTCCTGGTTATATTGTGATCCGAGCACTTCACATTTTGCTGATGCAGTGTTTCAGCTGTTCTGTGGAACATTCATAGATAAAAGTAGCAACACCTCATGGTATGATTTCAGCAGAAGTCTCCTGACATGATTGATATCTTATACAAGTTGCAGGCCCCAATTTTGTTCAAAAACCCCTAAACTTTTGAAATGTGTCCTGCCAATAGAAGCCAACACAACAATAACTGAGTCTATTCAAAAGCTACTAAAGTACCAGAAGATCTGGAAAAATGGATTACTGAGTAAACGACATAATGGCTGCTTATTTGATGCAGGCTTCTTTTCCTGTTACAGGCTTTGAAATGCAGATGATTAAATTGGATGAGTCTCATGAGCAACTTAAAGAAGCAACTGAGGTCACTTTCTAAAAAAAAAAAAAAAAAAAAAAAAAAATGCAAAATGACTTGCTTTAATACAGAATTTCAGGAGCTTAAAATGCTGTTGTAGTACGTTTCTAGCTTTTTTATATCAAGCTTAGCTTAGCTGATCTTGCTTCTAAATGCATTGTATAGTTCAAGAATTTAACATTGACTGAACTACTTTCTTTTCTAAGAAAATGAATACGCAGAATAAAAGGATTCAAGTACTAATGGACATCGTGGAGATAAAGATGATGTTACCATGAGACTGCAAGATTTGATATCCTGTTCAGAAGAAACCATAAAAGACCTGTTTTATTTTTGCCTGAATGGAAGAGGAAGGAAAGGAGCTTTTGCTGCAGCAAAAGGTCAAATTTCATTGAAGTTAGAAATTAATGTGAGAAGGAAAGTGATTGTCTAAATTGGCACCAAACATCAGTGTGTGGTGTGGGTGTGTACGCTGGCTTGCTGGACTTTCCGCACACACTGACGGTGCAAAAGTACAACCAGCACTCGGGTCAGAAGATTAACGACGTCTGAACGCAAGAGGGCCAGAAGAGAAGAATGTGCTTGTTAAGGAAGAAACTGATAAAGAAGGGACTCGTTGGAGTTGCAAAAGCAGGAACTTACCTACGGGGCATGTGCGGGCAGCAATGTTTGTGGGAAGTGCCGAGGGGAGCTGTTTTTGAACTGAGCGTGTGCAAGAGTAACGCAGGATAGCAAGTACATAAGGGCTTGCTGCAGGTTTTAGACTGCACAACAAGCACGTAAGGGCTTGCTAGCTAATAAAGCTTGAGCTTGACTTCCTATCGTATTGATTGTCTGTGGTCTTGTCTCCAGTGGCCTGCACGGGAATTCATCCCCACCATCCATCATCCATCTTCTCACACTCCAGCATCCCCCATACCACAGTCCACCACCCACTGTCCTCTTTCCACCCATCCCAAAATACAACATCCACCATGCACCATCGATCTTCCCACCATACACCATCCGCCTTCCACCTTTCACTGTCCACCATCCATCATTAATCACCCACCATCCCAAAATGCACAATCCGTGATCCAGCATACCACAGTCCTCCATCCGTCCACAATGTACTTCCCACAATCGAATAACCACCATCCACCATGCACTTTCCCACAATCCACCATCTACCAAAAACCTTCACACCATTCACTATCCAACAACCCACCCTCCTCCTTCCCATAATCCACTATCCACCTTCCCACAATTCACCATCCACTAACCACCTTCACACATCCACCTTCCATCGTCCATAATCCACAAGCAACAATCCACCATTCACCATCCCACCAGCCATCATCACCCAGCCACCACCCACCATGCCACCAACATCGACCATCCAACATTCACAATCATACAATCTACCATTCACCTTACCACGATCCACCACCCACTATCAACCATGCCACAATCCAGCATCCACCTTCCCACCATTCACCATTCACATAAAATACCACCAACCATTGCACAATCCACCATCCACAATCCATCATTAACCATCCCACAATCCAACATCCACCAACCACCATCCACAATCCATCATACACCATCCATCTTCCCACAACACACCACCCACTGTCCTCCTTCCACACATCCCACAGTACAACACGCACCATGCACTACAGATCTTCACACCTTACACCATCCTCCATCCCACAATCCCCCATGCCCCATCCCCCTTCCCACCATTTACTGTCCACCATCGACCATTCGCCATGCCAATGCGCCTTCCACCACCCAGCACCCACCCTCTCGCCCATCCGCCATCAGCTGTCCCACAGCCGACCATCCACCAGGCACCTTCACACCGCCCACCGTCCCACAAACAACAGCCCACCATTCCGCTTCCCAGTTTCCTCCATCCTTCCCACAAGGCACCGTCCACCGTGCCCCATCCAGCTTCCCACCGTCCCCCGTTAGACATACCACCACCCACCATCCTCCTCCCAACCGTGCCCAGTCCGCTCGCCGCCATCCCACAACTCCCTGTCCACTATGCGCCATCCCCCTTCCCACCACCCACCATCCTC
>NW_020799115.1:0-8393 GCF_003259725.1 Athene cunicularia | reverse complement strand
GAGACAGGCAGAAGCCCACAGGCCCCTTGCAGTGTGTCTCACCACATAAATGTTAATTAACTTCATTGTGTTTTTCACCTGCCCTGTGGGTCCGTGGTGGCGCGTACCGCCGCAGGGTCAGAGGGCGCTGGGACCGGCGGTGACCCCTCAGTCACCCGGGGCGGGGTGGCCCTGCTGGGGCAGGGTGGGACCGGACGGGCTCTGGAGGCCCCTTCGTCCTCAGCCCGCTGCGATTCTGTGGCAGGAGGGGCGAGAGACGTTCCCCGGGATGAACCCGCCCGTGGCCACTGAACATGGGACCTGCGGGCAGGCTCCGGCCCCCGCGGACCCTCGGCACTGGGACTGGTGCAGCGCGGCTGGACGGGCCGGAGGGGTCGGGCTGCCCTCGCCCACACCCTTCCTCCCGCGCAGCCGCTTCGGGCCTCTCTCAGGCAACACGGGGCTCAAGTCCCACTCAGTATTCTTTTTCTTACAATTATATCATTTTTCCAGCTTCTTCTTCAAGCCATGGGAGTCCTTGCTTGCCTTTGATGGACATTGATTTGACCCCAAATTTGCACCCATGGAAGGTCACATGACCCACGAGTATAGAGGAATATTCACTCACATTGTGCTTCTAGCCTGTTAAAGAAATACTGACGGGTGCTCTCAGAGAGTCACCGACAGCAGCAGCGGGCGTTACGGATTATTATAAGCACATCCCTGGAGCGTATTATAAAATGGCTATAAGCCATTTTGATTTATTAGACTCTATAGCAACCCATATAAATTGATTAGTCATTTATTAAAATGGATTTTAATCACGGATTATCTCTTTGTACAAATTTAGAAAACTACCTTGGTACAACCAGACTGAAAGACAGAGAAGTGCGGTGTTAAAACTCCGGGGAGACAGCCAGGCTCTTTTTCCAGCTGTATCTTAGATTCCCCCTTCCCCTCCCGGCCGTGCCGCGGTGAGGTGAAGCAAGCGCAGCTGCGGTGCCACGGCGCCAGCTCTGCCCACAAGGTGCCGGCAGCTGCCTGGACCCTCCTGTCGTACAGGGACACCCCAAACACGGACACGATGCGACGTCCCCTGTTACCCTGGGACAGCTGGGGTGTGTGAGAGCTCGGCTGCAGCTCTGGCAGGCTCCTAACGATCACCGGTCATTAGAGCAACCTCAGAGCCGCTGATGCCAAGAGCAGAGGGTCCCCTTGTCATTGTTTGTAGGTTTAGTTTCGCAGGTCAGTTTGACGGCATTACACTGGGCTTGGGGATACTCTGCTGTGCCTCGCCTCTCCTGTCTGTCAGCCACACACCCTGGGGTCATCTTTCCACAGGCGATGTATCTTAATGCACCAGTCTGTACAGGTCTCCCCCCGTCCCCACATCCCCCATGAATATATAACCCCCGAATGTGATAGGAAGAAAATACTGTTGTAATGGATCTGGTTCATTGCATCCTTCTGGTCAGAGGCGTTTAATGAGCACCAGGGCTGCCTAATGCTGCTCTCTTCCCTTTGAGCCAGCTGCAAGTGTAATATGTTTCATCGTATCGTTTAATTTACCCTTTGGAGCTGTGGAAGGGAGCGGGCGGGTCCCTCATGCAGCGGGCACCAGTGGATCAGCCGAGCCATTAAGAATCGCCTTGGCCCACTGCAGCACGGCGGGGCCTTGGCCGTAGTGCAACGGCAACCAGATTTCCAGCGTGGAGCTGCCGCGTGTCCAGAGGGTCAGGGCCATCCCTAGTCCAGATACAGACTGGGCAGAGAACGGATGGAGAGCAGCCCGAGGAGAAGGACTTGGGGGTGTTGGTTGACAAGAAGATCAACATGACCCGGCAAGGGCAGTCACCGCCCAGAAAGCCAAGGGTGTGCGGGTCTGCACCCAGAGCAGGGTGGGCACAGGGCCAGGGGGGGATTCTCCCCTCTGCTCCGCTCTGTGAGACCCCCCTGCGGGGCTGGATCCAGCTCTGGGGCACCAGCAGCAGAAGGACACGGACCTGCTCAAGCGGGGCCAGAGGAGGCCACGGAGATGCTGGGGGGGCTGGAGCCCCCCTGTGAGGACAGGCTGGGAGTTGGGGGGTTCAGCCTTCCAGCACTTAAAGGAGGCTACAGGAAAGATGGAGAGAGATTATCAGGGAGTGTAAGGAGAAGACAAGGGGTAATGGTTTTAAACTGACAGAGGGGAGATTTAGATGAGATTTAAGGCAGAAATTCTCCCCTGTGAGGGGGTGAGGCCCTGGCACAGGCTGCCCAGAGCAGCTGTGGCTGCCCCCTCCCTGGCAGGGTTCAAGGCCAGGTTGGACGGGGCTTTGGGCAACCTGGGCTGGTGGAAGGTGGCCCTGCCCGGGACAGGGGGGTGGGAACTAGAGGATCTTTAAGGTCCCTTCCAACCCAAACCTGTCTGTGATTCTATGACCTGAGAGCTGGGCTAGTCTGCAATATAGACAGCTACTGGGATGTTTGGCTCAACAGAGAGCAGCATTTTCAGAGGGAGGATTTCTCCTGTCCTAAAATAGGTGTTTAAGTTGAAGTGTAGGAAGGGATAGCATAGCTGGATCTAAATCACCAGTGGAAAATGCACATCTAACTTACAGGCTCTATAAAAGATGACCAAGACCTTCATTTGTTGTGCTTTGGCTAAGATCTTTCCCAATTTCAGGAGCTTTTGCATTGAGTTCTTAACCAGGGCAATGTAGATGCAGCAGACAGCATCTTACAAAAGATTTACTTACAAAAAGCCTCTCCTAAAACCAGGCCTTAGTGACAACTCTTCGAATTCAGATCAGGATGGATTCAACTGTATTGGCAAAAGAAAATGCTGGACAAGTTCAAAAAATTACTTTTTTTTTTTTGTATTTTCAAAATGCATTTTTCACATTACTTTTCACAATGGCATTTGTCATTTAGAGTGTGACCTACCTGAGGAAAACAAAGAAAACATTTCAAAAATTATTACTAACCCAGATAGGAGCAAAACTCTTCACCTGGAGCAGCAAATAACTACATGTTGGATACAATGCCAAAATCTGAGACATCGTCTCCCTTTTTTTACCATCTTCTCCAGTTTGATTCAAAGTAACTTAACCTCTGAGCGCCTTGGTCCTATTCCAACCCCTTCAAGAGCCCAACAGGCTGAAATGCATTCCCAATTTCACCTTGGCAAGCATTGCTGCTGGTGCCTATTGCATCCACCGTGTCTGTGCCTGCCTCTGAGCATCCAGTAGCTCCGTCAGGGCCTCCGAGACAGCCACCACCCCTGGGCTCCTGCCTCCGCTCTCCTGATGGCTCCTTGGTTGGCATGGGGCAGCCACTAATGCCTAATTATGAGCCCCAGCTAGTTCAGGATGCCGTGGTGTTTCCAGAGTCCCGTGCACCTGGAGAAGATTTTTCTCCCCAAAAGCCACTGACAGTCCCAGGCGTTCAGCCCATTTCCGAACATCGCAGCCCCAAGCCAGGCTGTGTTAGTTTAAAAGCTCCGCAGAGGATGAGCACAACCATTTGCCCTAATTCTCTGAGGCACATTTTAGCAGAGCAGGGTTTTCTTCACAAAGATATCATTCCTCAACATGTCCCGTTGTTTTCACCCAGCTTGTTTATGGCAAATAGACACTTGAGCTACAGCTCTCTTACCCGGGAAAGTTTTAGTGATCTCAGAGTCATTGTGTTGGCATCAGTTTAATTCCAGCTGCTCTAGCTGGCAAGCTGATGAGAAGAGATGTGCTTATGGGATCTCCGGCTATTTCGCTGGGGTGCGCAGTGCTGTGCCGACACAGACTGATGGGGCCCTGCAGGGCTATTACTTAAAGGCACTCTGTGAAGGTGTCACCAGTCACCTCACAGACATGCAAGAGGTGAACCTTGGGAAAAGTCACCCTGCCCTGCAGTGGGGATTGTTTGTTCAGATATGCCATTGTTTCCAGGCTGGGATCTGGGGCACCTCCCTGTGAAATCCCTTCTGGCACTGGTTTTTATGGCAGATTTTTCGCCCCTGTGGCTTTGCCTGGCAGATTAGCCTGCCTTGCTGAGAGCGCAGCATCATTTCCCACAGCCCAGCTGCTCTGGGGTTTGGGGCAGCTGTATAACCCAGTTGTCTCAAGCAATGGCCGGTGCTTTAATTGGGGCTGGATGTGAGGATGGGGAGGCTGGAAGCGATTGCATGCAGCTGTATGGTTGCTTGCCCATCATTTAGCTGGGAGCGTGTACCATCACATGAAAGAGGGTAAAAAACCACATTTTGGCCAATGCCTGTTGGGGGAGGCAGCGGGTCTGCCACCAGCCTGATTGAAGAAGAGTTTTGCTTTGATAAGGTTCCAGTGTACCCTTGAAAAGCGGAACGGTTGATGAGTAAACAAGATAAGAGGAAAGATGAGCAAAGCCGCAGGGTGGAAGAGCTGCAGACTCGCACCCATTAAAGAGCAGGTAAGAAAATAAAGATGAACCTATATCAACGCTAGAAGACAACTGTGTAACCAATCAAATGAGCACACAGGTTTGTAAAGCAGATATAAAAGAAGGGCTTGGAGAAGAAAAAAAGAGTTAGACATTTTTCCTGCATCATTTGCTTGTCGTGTCTGTCTCTACCGCATCAAATGCTGATCAGTTTGTCCCTGGGAGCCACACGTGCCAAACCTTGGCTGCTGCCAGGCTTCTCAGCAGGCTTGTCCATGCAGGGACTCTCTGAAAAACTAATCTGAATTAAGGAAAAGCCTGAATTTACAGTGGACTTGCTAAACTGCATTAAACCCCAATGTGAATTATGCTAAATGGAATTAAGAGTACATTAATTTTAAGAGTGCTCCCATGCATGTTTGAAGAACACGTTAATCATCATGGATATCTCTGCAGACAAACTGGGAGTGCAGGTGCCCACTGCTTGTTACAAACTGTGGGAGTCCTCTGGGCAAAAAGGATGTGGTGTTCCCACCTTGAAAAGCTGTAAGAGAAGATGAAAGCATGGTAGCTCTGGATAGTGGACCGTGCCCAGGGTTTAGGTGTGGACTAATGAGCTCTCTCCCCAAAGCTCCAGGGATCTGAGCACCCTCGGACTGTTTCCCACGCTGCAGAAAGCAGCACAGCTCCATCACAGTCTCTGAAGAAAAGCAACACAGAGGATTTGCCATGAGAATTCCCTTCCCTAGTCCTAATCCGTGTCACTTTAAGTACAGCAGAGACCCAAATCTGACAGCTGTCTTGGTTTACCCCAGCACAGAAATCTCCATGTAAATACTCGGGGCTTTTAAGCCCTGTATCTGCCCCAACGTGAAAGCAGCATTAACCCGAGTGCACAAAAGAGCCTTACTGACATAAGTGCACTTATGTGGGGAGGAAGAACAAGCTGTGTTACTGGAAATGGCCTTACACCTTCCAACTAAATCTATGTTTGCCCTTGTGCTGATACAACTCATAAGCAGTTAATATGCAGTCCCATAAGAACCAGGAATAACAAAGCCCTGTTTCCTTAAGATCTGCACTCCATGCTTGATTGGGAGCTCTGATCAAATCTTTTCCTGCCATTTGAATGGGTTTTCCTAAATTCTGTCCCTGTGTGGAGTCTTTGATGTCTGATAAGGTAGAAGCCCACACTACGTCCTGTCGTTCAGACAAGAAATGATGATTGGGAGCTTTCTCTCCTCTACCTGACCACTGTTTTCACAGTATGTATAAGGACTTAATTGTATGTGAGACTCCTTTCCTTCCCCATCAAACCTACTGGAAACTGCCAATGGGTTCAAAAATTATTAAGGTCAAAATAATCATGCAGAAACACACAAACATTCATTACATGATCATATGAACTTAACTTCCTCGGGCAAGCAGGCTAAAAATATCCTACCTGCCCAGAAGAGGTAATTATACTGGTATAAAAACTGTAGAGTTGCGCTGGTTTCGTCCACTCTCTCCAGTTTGAAGCGGTGTCTTGACACATCCAGCGTGCCTCTGCCCACCCCACCACCCCACACACCTCCCACAGCCAACAAGCATCTTCTGCCTAGAAAGAGGAAAATGCTGAATTATTAACTCCCATCTGCATACAGCACAACCCTACCGCACTGTGCCAGGAACAGGCGAGGATGCGCCGAGCCCCTGAGGTGGCCTGGGGAGATGGCCTCATCTCCTCACGCCCCGCCTCCCCCCGGAACAAAGCACTTCTGTCAGGCTGGTTTTTGAAAGCAAAGCGCTCTAATGGTGATAGTCAGTTCCAGATCATCGGCTGTGAAGCCACGTCCCAGGGAGCTGGCACTTCTCACCAGGCCTCTGAGAGACTTTCTGAGAGACTGGCACAAAGCAAATGCAGCACCAGCTCATGGGCAGCTGGAGCTTGGTCGCTCCCTTCACCCCCAGCCATCTTCCCTGTGTTCACACCTCAGCAGGGTAGGGGGTCTTTGTTCAAATGAAAGGCTGCACCAAAGCACTACTAAATTCAACTGGCCTTTCTTGGCAGGGACAGAAAGATCATGCACTAAGTAGACCTAGACTCATACAACTGCACTTAAACATAAGTGTGATGATTGTGAAGGAAAGCCAACAAGCGTGGTCTAAGTGCCTCCCTTTCCAAAAAGTCATATAGAAGAAAGGAGTTATAATTAGTCCTAAAATTACTTTTAACCAAAATAGGATACCGCACTTACAAATGTGGAGTGCTCAGTCTTTCCTCTCCCTTTTGTCATGCAATTGGGAGGGGACAACAGGAGCTAACAAGAAGTGCGACACCTTCATTTCACATACTTCATTTCCAGACAGAATATTTACCTTTGAAGCCTTTGAGGGACACCTCCTGGTTAAATGGGGTTACTTCTTCCACTGGAGGGCTTTGTGGTCCAGCTGAAGGATCTCTTGGGACACAGTCCCTCTTACCAAGCACAACTGATCCTTTCCTGGATCCTGAAGTGGTCAGTTCTCCATCAGGGGCCAAATCAAACTTGCAATTTGGAGCACTGCAACATATATAATTAGCCTGGCTGTTTTATGCCATTTCCTCTTAGGTAGCCCAGCAAAGACTAATTAACCTTTCTGATGAACCACTTCCCCTTAACAACTGTCTCTTGGGCACCAACATTTAAACACATCAATTGCTTTGTCAGTTGCCTGTTAAACACATCAGTTAAATACATCAGTTGGCTGGGAGAAACAGGTTAGGGAGTCTTTTCTTTTAGCAGGGCACATTCACAATTCAAATAAAGCATATCATAAAAAAAAATAATCTGCAGCATAGCTATGGGCGAGATTAAAATTGGACAGGCTGGTTACAACCTGTCATAGTCACAAGCTTGACTTGCGGAAAAAAAATCAGTCTGTAACTGTGGAGTTATAAAGTAGTGTCCTGGTTCATCTAGGATAGGGTCAAGTTTTCCCCAGCAGAGACTGAGGGGGAAGGGATCTCCAGCCGGGTTATTCATACCATGCTGACGTCAGGTCCGGGGGCGGGAACTTTTTACTTTTGCTTTTGGTTTTGGGGTTGCACACACACACGCGGCGGGCTTGCTCCCTGACCATTTTGCAGTATTTCTCTGTATATCTTTTGTCTTGTTCACTGTTATTGCTGTTTATTGTTGTTACCATTGCCACTGTTGTTCAGATTTTTTATCACACAGTTGTATTAAATTTCTTCTTATTTTAGCCGGGTTCTGTGCTTCACTTCCTGCCTGACCGTCTGAGGGTGGGGGAGGGGCAACAGCAACATGCTCTCCGGTCCTGGCAGGGCTTAAACCAGCACAGGCGAAATCGCGTTTCTTCACTGAAAAGCAAACCAAGGCTCGTTCTGAGACAAAGCAAGCATGGAGTATGTAAATCGCTGTTGCCCTGGTTACCTTTCCCTGAAGCATGTATATCCATGGAGTGAATTCCCGGCTAGTATCTTCCCTATGCCTGGGAAGTGCAAACATACATGTTTTCGGATGAAATGGCATTTTTTCACTGAAAAGCACACCAAGGCTCATTTTGAGACAAAGCAAGCAGGGAGGAAGAGAATCGCTTTTGCCCTGCATAGATTTCCGAGCAGCAGGGAGTGCAGAAAAGATGCAAAAGACCTAAAAGAGAGCCTGGGAGGTAAATAAAGGCCTGAAAAACATATCCAAAAAGGGGTGGGAGGCCAAAAAGAGGTGGGAGGCTAGAGGGCAGTAGAGGCCAGAAAAAATTGGAGAATGAAAAAAGGTGGGAGGCTGAAAAGGGGTTGGAGGCCAGGGTGAGTTAGAGGCTGGAAAAAGTGGAGGCTGCAAGAGGGAGGGAGGGAGGGAGGCAGGCTGCAAGAGGGAGGCAGCAAGGCAGGAAGTCTGCAAGAAGGAGGCAGGCTTGGGTAAGTGAAGGGCAGGAAAAAGTGGAGGCCAAAATGCAGTGGAAGGAGCGAAATGACAGGTAGGCTGCAGGACAATAGAGGCTGAGATGTCACAGGGCAACTATATGGCAGGAAA
>NW_020799114.1:2640334-2644542 GCF_003259725.1 Athene cunicularia | reverse complement strand
ACCAAGTGATGCTGAACTGGCACTCACGGGACTGAGACCGGAGAACAACAGTGATAAAGGACACGGTGCAGCTTTTGGGGACCCCCAGTGCTAACCTGCCACTGCCAGCGCTGGGGTGAGCAGTGCACTCAGGGCATGATGCTCTCCCCCAGCCTGGCAAACCTCCATTTTCCAGGGATTTGAGGATGAGATGCTTTCTCCCAGCATCCCTCAACCCTGCATGGATGCTCCTCATGGGGTTTTTTTACAGGTGTGCTGGGTGCTGAGTTCAGGCACGCTGCAGCACCTCAGCAACTCACACCTGGGGAGGGGGATCCAATCCCAGTTTGCTGCGGTGGAAATCCCAGGGGGGAGCAGGATTCAGCCAGTCTGTGGCTCAGCTCTCCTCTCTCCCCAGCTGCGTGGCTTGGCCCCCGGCAACCCCCTGCCTGCCCCGTCCCCAGAGCTGGACGACAAACTAATCCTCCTTATCAGCTCAGGCTGTGGGCAGCATCCTGCATAATGACAGTGCTGGCATCTGCATCCTGCGTGGAGACAGTTCTCCAGCCTGGAGCTGTCAGGGGCGACTAAAAATTGTAATCAAAACAAAGAAACTTCTGGCTGTCTTGTCGTAGCTACGGGAACACATCCCTCCCATCCCTCCGCTCCCTGGGTGCTGGGAGGGCACCCAGACACTCAGCACCAGGGCTCCGAGAGTCCCCGGGGCCACTCAGCCTATTTGCATCCTCCCGCTAGAGATGCTGCTCCGGGGAAAGGGGAATAAACACAATTAAATGTTCTTGCAGAACTCAGCTTGGCAGCCCAGAGGGGACAGCTCTGCTCCTTTGGGGCTGCCACATGCTGTCACAGCCATGAGCTCTGCCAAGCTCTCCAGCCGTGCATCCCCGTCCCCGCTGCTGCGCGGAGCAGGAGGAGCTGCACGAGGGGCGAGAGATGCTCCAGCAGCACGTGGGCAGCATCTTGGCCTTGCTCTGCAGCAGAGGGGAGTTAAACACGTCCTGCATGTCCACGTCCCAGCCGTGTCAGGGGACACATCCTTCCTAACCTGCGGGAAATGGGACGGTGCACTGCTACCTCCTCCCACCAAATCTTCTCCTGGAGAAGACGCAGCCCTGAGGCAGAGTCGGGGGGGGGGGGAAATGGGGAGTTATTGCTGCTGGAGGGACAGGGCAAAGTGCCATTTCTCAGCGCTGGCACTTTTCCATGCTGCAGCCTTCCACAAGATCCATGTTTGTCTCATCCACCCTGTGCTAAAACGCATCCAGATCCCTGCAGTCCCCCAGGGTCTGCATCTCCCACCGTGCAGCCCGACCGCGGGGGCTGACTCGGACACGCCGCTTGCACCATGGCTCCGGCCAGCGGCACCCCTCCGGGGGCAGCACGCAGCCTCCCGCCACCGCTGCGCCCATGGGTCCGTCCTGGCAGAGCACCCCTTCACCGGCGAGAAGAACCCTGGTGGGCGCCGAGCCAGCCTGGCAGAGCTCCGCAAAGGCACCGTGGGCAAAGCTCTGTTTCTGCCAAGGAAAACTCCCTGTGCCGTAAGGGAACGGCCTGTTTCCTCCTGGGGAACTGGTCAGTCTTGTTCCCCGCGTCTCTCCCGCAGTGAGAACACCCCGGCGGAAAGGTCACAGCTGAGGGACACAGACCAGTCCAGCGCTGGATCCTTCCAACCACCCTCCGTCTGGAGGTTCCACACCTCCCCCAGCACCCCACAAATATCGCAACGCACAAACCTTGTTTAAACAAGCCCTGGGACTCCGGGCAGCTGAAACTCCCCCACACTGGGTTTGCTGGTCCCCGCTGCTGCTCTGCCCTGCTCCTGGCGCTGGCAGCGAGGACACGCTCCCCGTTTTATCGAGGCTTGAGCGGCGTCCTTGCCAAAGCACAGCCCTCCTACCCCGACTGCAGGTGCTGCCCGGCCGCTTTGCTGGCGGAGAAGTTACAACCCCTGCAACTTAATAAAAATAACTCTCCAAATACCAGGGAGGCTGTGAGCTGAGACCTGTGCTCGCGCAGGCAGAGCAGAGACCGCACACACTCGGCGCATGCCAGAACCAGCACCCAGCTCTGCACCAAGGCAGGGAGAGCGGAGAGCAGAGGGAGAGCCTGCAGCCGGGCTCCTATCCCCCGATGCAGGATTTTTAGCAGGTGATGTGAACACCCTTGGTCCTCCCCTGGGTCTTTTCCACAGCTGCAGCTCATCTCCCAGCTCCGCCATCGGGGCTCTGCTGCCCGCCAGGCCAGGTCAGGCAGCCGCAGGCAGGACCCTTCACCTTGCCAAAGCCAGCATTAACCCACACGGGTCACTTTACAAAGCCAGCTCGCTCAGCCTTAATAACGGAGCCGTTTCAAGACAATCTGAAGCCCAGCAAGCTCCCAACTTGCCCCCGCTTTGCAAAGAGCCCTTTCTTCCTGCTGCCATCAGACACCAGATGGCAGCTCCCCGTTCGCCTGGACTTTAGAAGAGAATTAAATGTCTCTTGAATAGACCTGCGCTGCGTAAGACCGGCTTTTGTGCCGAGCAGCGGCTTCTCCTTTAATGCCTGCCAGCAGCACGGCTTTCACCCCCCTCCCGCCACGCACACGCATCCCCAGGGAGCCCTGAAATGCAGCTCTTTATCCTGCAGTGCCCATTTTCACCCAGCAAAATGTCACCTAGGGATCCCAGGAGCTGGGCTGTATTTTGGAAATGAGCTCCCTGAAAGGCACGGGAGGGGTTTCCCCTTCCCCGAACACACTCAGCCCCCCCATTCCTGTGGGAGTTGGTGCCTCCAGCCTCCACTGTCGGATTTATGGTTCAAAACACAGCCGGCACGGCAGCGCGGCCAAAACCTTTTGCTGGTGGAGCCCGGGGACACTGCGGGGCACCCAGGGACTCTCCATCCTTCCCGAGGAGGATGAATTCACCCCACTGATGGGTTGTTTAAAAAGAGGACGGCGATGCCTCAGCGGTTGGGCCACGAGAAAGCGGGTTATCACCTCCCAGCATGAATGGGGCAAGAGGATGGATTAAACCCCAGCGGGGGGGGGACCCCGTGCTGCCACACCGAGGCCTGTCCTCGCTCGGGGTCACAACGGGGCTGGTGTCCCCCGCTCGTGGCCCTCCCTCCCTCCCTTCCATTTTACCTGCCCCCAGGAGCCTCGGCGCACCTTCGCTCGCCGGCGGGTCAGCGGCATCCGACGAGGCTGGGTCCGGCGTGGCCGGCACGCCGGGGAGCAGCCGATGCGGGCGACGCGGGGACGATGCGATCCCTCCCTCCGGAGCTCAGGCGCATCGCGTCCCCCCCGGGTGCCCACGCAGGCAACGCACGGCTGCGCGCAGAGCCCAGGCTGGCTGCGGCGCTGCCTCCGAGGAAGGGGAAGGAAAAAAAGCTCATTGTGTGATTTCGTTACGGTTTTCACGGCCGGCCGAGCGCCGACGTCTCCCAAGAGCCGTGCTGGCCCCTTTCCTGCTGCACCAGGCGAGCGTGCAGCGTGTGCCTTGTGGTGGGATTCCCACGCCGAGCTCATCATTCCCCCCCAAAACAGCCCATCCGAGCCCCTGCGCACGCAGACACACTAAATATTAAGCAAAATCCCCATCAAAACGCAGTTCTCCAGCCCTTCCCATCACCTTCAGCTGTTTTTTTAAGCCTCCCCATCACTCAGACCCCCGAGAACTGTGTTAACTGCTCTGCTCCTCCCGACATGAGCCATTCCAAGGAAAAAAAAATGCCAATAAAGATCAGAGGGAGAAAAGCCTCAACAGGGAGGAGAAACCGGGTGAGAGCAGCCGGTGCAGCGTCCGGTGGGACGAGGGCAGCACTCAGGGGAATTATTGCTCACTCAGAAGGCAGCATCGGTGGAGTTGGGCTTCTCCCCTGGCACCACTGGAGAAGAAGTTCCAGGGGTTTCATGGCACGTGATGGGAGAGAGGGAAAGAGTGAGCCCTCTGGGATGGATGTCCAAAAGGGGTGGCAGTTTTGGGGTGATCACAGTGATGGGGAGACTCTGATACAAAAAGAAGGAAACAAGCACATAGAGGAGGCCACTAACCCCTCCACCTTCGCCCTTGCCAGGCTCTGCCAGGGCTTTGGAGCCCTTCCAAAAGGACCCTGTCACTTGGCCAGGCACTGCCCACATTAACCCAATGGGGTCTCTCCAAAGGGGGGTGCTTTGGGGGAGTATCAGACCCCCCAGCTCTGCAGCACTGCCCAGGCAGTGGCATG
>NW_020799114.1:2629646-2640284 GCF_003259725.1 Athene cunicularia | reverse complement strand
CCTCGCGGGTGCCTGTGGGCACCCACAGACCCACCAGCTGCAGCTCTGCCCCTGGATTGACGTGGATATTCATCACTCCATTCCCCTTTTTTTGCAAACAAAGGCTCCGGGGCTGGCTGTGTCTGTCACACACGATAAGTGGCCTGTTTTCCTCCCCGATCCCAACACAGCACGACTCCAGCAGTAGGCGGAAGCCGCGAGACAGCCAAGCTCACATCTGCTGGGGCCAGTTCTCCAGCACCGGGAGGGAGGCAGAGAAGAGAAACCAGCGCTGAGCAGAGGGTGACATCCCCACCTACTCAGCAGCTACAAGGGGAAGCACCTCTTTTGTGGAAGTTACTAAAGTATTGGGCAATTTTTTGCTTCATGCCCTTGAGCAAAAAGCAGCCCAGGAGAGCGAGGCTGGGCACAAGGCAGAGGGGAAGGTGTTGACAGCTCCGGAAAGGAGACAGGGTTTCAAAGACAGAGGATGTGATGCTGTAAGGAATGGGGACAGAGCAAGAGCAGGGAGAAACGAGATAAAAGCTCTGGTAAAAGCCCCAGGTCTTGCATGCAAACACGCCACGGCCAGGCTGACCCTATGGTGTGAGCTGAGCCCTGTCACAGCGGGGCAGCTCCTCTGCTGCGGCTGGATGTGTGTGTCCCACCCGGAGTGGGACAGGGGCAACGAGACACTTTAAACACCACGAAGTCACTTGCAGAACGAGAAATTAATGAGCATTAAAAAGACCCACAACAGTAGGAAAACAGTCAAACCCCAAAGGCTACTCACCCTCCGCGATCTCTTGGGCGAAGGGATTTGGTTGAGACTCACAAGGCAAGGAAGATGCCGGCTTCCTGGTTCTTATCTAGCCGTGTCCTCCCATGCCCTCTCACAGCCCAGATCATCCTCCCGTGGCCACCCCACACCGTGGCCACCCCTCCCCTCTGCCCAGCCCAGGAGCTCCCGGCTGTTCACTGAGCCTTCAAACCCAACACCCCAGCGCAAGCACACAACGCAACAGCGTGTTGCAACACCACGTATTGTGACATGGATGTTCAAAACCTAAATAAGCCGCTCTTCCAGACTGGCCCTCTGCAAATCCTTCCTAATCCAATCTGGTTTACGGCATTAAGTTGGACCCTCCCATACTGAACGCTCCTATTTGCCCAGCGGTTGGGAAAATCCTCCCGTTTCCTTATTCCTGGTTGAGCCTCTGATGCAGAGATCACCAGAGCTTCCTTATTCTCACTTAGGGAATTATCTGAGGATGAGGCTCTGTCTGTGCTCCCATTTTCACACCCTGCTGGCACATCACCCCTCCGGGCATGGGAAACCATCTCCCCTGCTCCGACTGTAACCGAGCCGAACGCAGCCGAACGCAGCCAGGCGCTGCCGAGCAGCTTCTCCTTTTCCAGCTGTTTATGGGGTTTAAAACAATTTTTCCCCACCTTAGCCAGGCGCAGCAGAAGAGCTGGAGGGGATGAGCCCTGCGCTGACCTCCAGCTTGCTGTGGTAAATCACAGCTGGGATCCAGGTTATGACACAAGCCCCAAAACGCAGTAAATCGGTGCATTATTCACGCAGAGCAGAAGATGCCAGAGCACACGGGCTCAGTCTGAGCGATGCTCTTGCCCTCCCTGGGGCCACCCCACAGCTGGATCCCACATCAGGGGGACATGACTGCACTGCCAGCTGCCACTTACCTCCCCGCTGAGCAAAGCCAAGCTTGCCACAGGCTGTCAAAGACACGCACCTCCTTGACGCTGACTTCTTTAGGGAGGAAAAAGCCTCCCCGTGTCTCCCTGGGGTCCTCTCGTTTAGCAAACATCTGCCACAGCACGTGCGTTAGAAGAGCTCAGGGAGGGAGGCAGGCGTCAGCAAGTTAGGACGAAGGTGTTATAATTACCCTCAGCCTCCCTGTAATCTGCAGAGCGCCGAAAAGTTATGCCACGGAAAGAAAAGGAAAGCAGCCGGACATATTTATAACGCCTTCTCGGGGAGACGCAGATGGCCAGGCTGACACGAGCTCCAGCAACAGGAGCGGGGCTCCTCTCCCTGTGATTTCCCAGCAAATACGCCTGAATTGCGTTTGGCTCCATCAAACACTGAGTACAGAAATAGCCGGGCCCCGCGCGGGCGTTGTGTACGTACACACCATTGCTGGCTGCACGACCTGGGGGAAGAGCTCCTGCTATTTAAATAATTCCCCCGAGCGCTGCTCTTCATCCTCTCCCTTGCAGCGCTCAGGGAGCGCTGGCAGCGGTGGGGCTGGGAGTAAAGAAGGTGGTTTTGATCCCTCTAGCCCATGCGAGGCAGCGGGGATGAGCGAGGAGTAACTGCAGGGCTGCCGGGAGTGCAAAGGTTGCGTCGGGGAGCGACAGCTCAGCTTTCTGCTCTCGCGGTGTCACGGGGCTTGGGGTGGCGGCGGGGACCTCGCCAGCATCGTGGGGTGGCTCCCAAAGCAGCAGAAAGGGCCTCGGCGTGGCAGGATACGCCTTTGCTTGTGCAAACTCCACGTTTCCAAGAGAAAAAAAAACGGTGTGGGCAGCCCGGCACTGCAGCTTGACGCCGGGCAAAACCCCAGAGTGCCTCCCCAAAACGTGCTGCCCGCTGACGCCTGCAGCGCTTGGCCAGCACAGCCCCCGTGTTTCACGTCCCCTCTCCCTTTTCTGGCTCAGTTGCCAGAAAGTGCGACAAGCCACGGTCAAGTATCACCCCCCAACCGTGCCACCTCGCCCAGGCAGAGAGTGGTCCTGCCTCCCGCCCCACGCATGGGAGAGAGGAACCCCTGGCACGGTCCCTGTTGGGCCATGAGCAGCTCCGGGCGAGCACAGGGGATGCTCAGGAGGTGCTGGCGGCCGCAGCACCACAGGGAAGGTCACCAGCGAGATGGTGCAGATGACTCAAGCCCAGCAAGGCAGATGCTAAGGGCATGACACGCTGGCAGAAAAATGCTATTTTTCTGCTTGTATTTCCAAATCCTAACAAAGACAGAGATTCCCAAGCAGGCCACCCCACCCATCCTCTCCCAAGGTTTGACCTCCCTGCTCTCGCCCTCATCTCTCCCAAGAGTCGGCTGATTTAACACCACCAGCATCCTCTGCGATCCTCACCCTGCAGCCCGGAGCATCGGGCATTGCCATCGACCTTCCCGATCGGCAGCAAGTGAGCAGGGACAGGGAGGATGAAAAACCCGTTGCATTTCCAAGCAGGAAATTACTCCATCCCCAGGGAGCCCTGTCCCTAATTGTTTTGCATTCAGAGCTTCCAAATTCATGAGTATGATAACCAAGAAGAGGAGAAAAGCAATTAAATTCACTCCAGGTGCCATGAAAGGTAGATTTGCCTCACAGTTCTGCAGCCCTCTGAGATGTGGCGTGCTTCTTCCGATGGGATGGGGTGGGATGGGGTGGGATGGGATGGGATGGGGTCAGATGGGATGGGGTGGGATGGGATGGGATGGGATGGAATGGAATGGGATGGGATGGGATGGGATGGGATGGGATGCCGGGCAGCCAGCCAACCAGTGCCAGTCACCCCCAGATGATTATTTCTCAACATGTACCAAATCTACGCAAACCAAACTCATTTTGCAAGCGCCCACCAAAACTGCTTTCCTGGCAAAACCTGTCACACTCTCTTGAAGCGCTTTGTGCAATATAATTTCCTTTCCAGTTACAACAGCCAGCAGTGACTCTCGGCTCTCTGTTTGTGTAAAGCTCTATCACATGCCAGATAACAGCCCATCAAGGAATTTATAAATATAGTCTTTTGAGGCAGTAATTGTCACTCCAGCCATCTGTTAAAATGGAGAGCTCGGCAGCGGCGTGGCGGAGGTAAAAATACGGGGGAAAGCATCGCAGCGGTGCTGTGGGGGAGCCTCCAAGGGGAAGCCATGGTTTGAGATCTCATGGGAACTGCTCTTTGATCATCGCCCGTTGGTCTTAGGGCTCATCCTGCTCACCATCCCAAATAACACCCCATTTCCAAGCTACATCAAATTTGCCGACTTTTGCCATTCCATACCTTCTTCTTTCCATGTGGGGTGAAGGCCAGCACCCAAATTTTTCTCCCAACGGATTCCAGTGGCTTTACCAGGTGGGATCAGCCGTGCTGCAGGCGGGCACCCACACCCCAGGAGCCCTGAGGGGCTGCCCTGGCCCCAGCGCACTCCCCGGGGGCCCCCAACAGCACCAATTTACTTTTTACCTTCAACTGGTGGGCGCTGGCTCCCCGGGGCGGCTCCTTCTTCGTCGGCAGAAGGTGATGCCCTGTGTGCCCCAGCGAGCTCGGTCCTGGGGCAGACACAGCCTGGCATTACAGAGACAGTTTTATAAGCATTTACCAGTGCATGATGATTAATTAAAGCTACAACTATCAAAATAAAAGATAACCAAGGCGAGCTGGTGACACGCTTGGTGTTTTTCCTTCTCCCCGGGTGCCACCCCACTGCCTGTGTGCCCCAAAAGCCGCGACGTGAGCTCTGGAAGGGGCTGCGTGCTGAAATGTGTCCCCGGGAGGGACTGGAAAGACCTGTTGCTGCTCACGCTGCCGGAGTGACGAGGCCCCGTGCCGGGAGGAGAGGTGTGGCGGAGGCCAGCGCAGGCCGGTGTCACCGCCTCCCGTGCCGCCATCGACACCCCTGCGCCGGGAAAAGGGTCGGAGCAAGGTTATCCGCCGGCGGCGGAGGCGGCTGGATGCATCCCACAGCCCAGAGCGTGAGCCCGAAGCCGTGCAACCCCCTGCCAAGGGATTACACCCATTTCAGCCCATCTTTGCCTGGGTCTGCAGGTCCCTGACCCGTGGCCAGAACCCCCAGATGCTCATGGAATAACCCCCTATCTCAAATCCAGAGTCAATGGGATGCTCCGAGGCAGCTGGTCCGGTGCTCGAGTCCCCATCTCCTGCTGCTCTGCCTGTGGCACAAAGCGCCTGCAAACCGGTTCAGCCAGAGTTTTTTTTAAAAAAAAAAAAAAAGGAAAAAAGCAAAAAAAGGAAGCTTTATTTCTCCCTGACATTTAATAACCTTTATTGTTCTCTGAGCAGCGGTTTCCCATCCCAAGAGCCGGCAGCACGGCTGATCTTCCTCCAGGCTGGAAAGGCTTTAAAGCCCGGTGGCCGCCCCATCTCCCCACCCTCCACCAACAGTGAGAAACCCCAAAAGGTTCAAAAGGCACAAACCAGAAGGAAACACCACGGGAAGCAGCAGCCCTGGATGCTGGGGCCAGGCTGGCTCCGGAGCTCGCTGTAAACCCTGCCACCTCCTGCAGCTCCCGCCTTCACCCCGCAGCATTTCCAGCGTTGCTCTGGTTATTTTTCAACACTGAGCTGGTACAAAAGGTGCCGGGGCCACAGAGCATCCAACCCGTTGGATGTGGCGGTTACTAGGCGAGGGGGAGAGCTGCTGACAACTCGCAGGAGGCAAACGGAGAAATTAATAGTGCCGCAATTCCCACTGCCTCCATCATTAGGGAAAGAAAATGCGTTCGAGCATCCTCACTCGAATGCACAATGTAATTTGTTTCAAGTTTAATATCATCCTCCTTCCCAGAGATGGGCTGAAGCTGGGAAAACTCTCTGGTTTGATCAGCCGTGCTCCAGGGCAGATGCAAGGCAGAGGAGGGGGATTTGCAGAGATTTGTATAAAGGGAAAAAAATAATAAAAAAAATCATCTAAACCCACACGGTGTTGGTGCTGCAAGGGGCCATCGCCCACTAAAATGTTACAGGCATTATCACCCGGGGCTGCTTGCTAATAAACTAGCTAATTAGCTCAACATTTAACTTCAGTCTTTTATGGAGGGTGTCAGTAAGGTTTTCTCCCACCCACCAAACTCCGCGCCACTAAACTGCTCTCCTGCACGAGACAGTGGCGTCACCTCCCCGAAAGCATGAGACTTGGGGCAGGAGAAGGACGGGAGAAACCCAGTTTTATCGGGGATTTAATCCCCTCCTGGAGCCCTGGGTTTTGCACCAGGAGGTTGGGATTTTCCCCGGCGTGGCTCGCGGTGTTTCCTCCTCGGGGCCTCTTGTTTGTGCAGGCGGCTGCAAACGTTTCCTCCTCCCGGTGCCACGCAATGGTCACGGTCACCCCTCGACGTGGCTCTGGGGGGAGCAACCCGGCCGGGCAACGACACCCACAACTCCCCAAAGCCACCAACCACCATTGATTACGGCATCAGCTCTACCTAGCTCGTCCCCCCAAAAAGCTGCAGAGCTCCCCGCCCTGCACCTTCTGCTTCTGGCTTTTAACCCAAGAGCGCGGCCGGGCCGTCAGCCGTGTCACGCTGGGTAATTCAGGTCAGGTCTCCAGGCACTGCTGGAATAGAGAAATAATAAAAATACAGACCTGGTGGTCCCAACGGCAGCAAAATCGCTGAGCTTTTTCTCCGGGGCTGGAACAAGGAAGAGATAAAACACGCTTGCTCCGGAGCACAGGCAAACAATTGCTTATCACCGCGTTAGCAGCCTCAAGGCTATTGCACGGCTTCTGGAGAAGTATTATTACTCTCCGCTTATGGTAAATTTTCTATTTTTGGCCCCTTCATCACACCGAGCTGCTGCCTTCGCCCACACTGGGCTGGGAAACCAGCCAGCCTCATAGCCCCAAGGGATCCCTGCGAAGCCCGTTTCCTTCACGGCTGCCAAACTCACCAGCAAATGGCTAAATTTTGAGTAAAATGGAGATATATTTGTTAAAGCTGCAGATTTCTTGCACTTCATCTGGGTTTAATTTCTTTTTTTTTTTTTTCGTTTGGGTTTTTTCCCCTTGAAATGACTTATTTCCTGGAAGAGTTCCCCGGCAGAGACCCAACACTTCAACCTGCAGCAGGCACTGGGCGGCATTGCCACCGACAGCCCAAATTTTCAGAGTTAGATCAGGGTGGGTGAAATGTCAGAGGGCATCGGCCGGGGGGCTGCTGCTGCTGTGCTGCTGGGGAGGCCGTGCCAGGAGAGCGAGCACCAGTTTGGGGATGTTTTGATGCTGGGGAGGGTCCAGCCAGGGCTACCAGAGGGTTTGGGGCTGGTTTTCGCATCCCAGGGGATGTTTGAGTGGCTCGGGGTGGGAGGAGATACTCAAAGGGCAGCTGCGAAAGGGCGGAGACAGATTTTGTGCTGGACTTTGCAATGACACTTTGGGGGGGTTCAGGGTGGAAAATGGGGGATTCTCTGTCCTCAGGGGGACTTGTACCAGCAGTAGCGTGGCCAGCAGGGACAGGGAAGGGATCTGAGCCCTGGGCTCGGCACTGGGGAGGCCGCCCCTCGATGGGGGGGCTCAGTTCTGGGCCCCTCACCCCAAAAAGGCCATTGAATGACTCGAGCGTGGCCAGAGAAGGGCAACGGAGCTGGGGCAGGGTCTGGAGCACAGGTCTGCTGGGGAGCGGCTGGGGGAACTGGGGGGGTTCAGTCTGGAGAAGAGGAGGCTGAGGGGAGACCTCCTGGCCCTCTGCAACTCCCTGCCAGGAGGGGGCAGAGAGGGGGGATGAGTCTCTGGAGCCAAGGCCCCAGCGCCAGGCCCCGAGGGAATGGCCTCAAGCTGCCCAGGGCAGGGTCAGGCTGGCTCTGAGGAAGGATTTCTGTGCAGAAGGGGCTGTTGGGCGTTGGAATGGGCTGCCCAGGGCAGGGGGGAGTCCCCGGGATCCCTGGGGGGGTTGAAGAGTCGGGCTGAGCCAGCGCTGAGGGATGTGGTGGGCTTGGGAATGGTCAGGGGGAGGGTCATGGCTGGGCTGGAGGAGCTGCAGGGGCTTTTCCAACCCAGATGATTCTGGGATTCTGTGAAAAAGCCGCAGCTGATCTGCCCCAGTGTTGGCGACAGCCCTGCATGGTGGGTGAGAGACCGCCAGCTCCTTCTGCCAACACATCTGTGACACTGTCCTCCCTGCACCACGTTTCCCTTGGCCAGAGAGAACAGTTATATTCATTTTCTCTCTCCACTGGTTCCACTTCCCAGATCTCACCACCGAGCCCCGGTCGCCGAGCTGCCACCACGCCACCGCAACACCCCAATCCAACACTAAACACATCGAAAAAGAACATTTTTGATAATTACGTTCTGTAGAACTGTGGGATCTGTAATTGAGGGTGAAATTATGTCCAGGGTGCATTTCAGGACTGAAAATAGCATGATAAATTAGCTCAGCTTTTTCCTGGTTGACTCAGCTAATCCTTCAGACACCGGCAGACAGATTTGATTGTATCATCTCTCCTTGGGCTCAGTAAATACCAAGGCCAAGTCGTGGCTGCTGCAGCAGATACTCACAGAGCTCTGCCTGCAATATATAATCTGCCCTTATTTCTGAATGCACCGCGGCTCGGCAGCGGAGCTGAACAGAGGTCGCTCACGCTCCTGTTTTGATTTATGAATATGGATTTTGTTGGTTAAGCCATTAGGAGCAGTGATGAAGCAATTCAGCGTACATCCTGAACGGCAGCTTGCCTCATTTGAAGCCCACTCCGCAGAACATTCTCCGTGCCTTCCCCCTGCAACACCGTTCAAGCAGGGAAGATTATATTAAGGCTTTGTCTGTAATGCTGTAATTCCACCTTGCCTCCCCGAGCCCTCTTGTACGTGAAACAACCCAGCTGCAGGCAAGGAAACGGTTGCAAAAGGAGATTGCGGAGGACTCGCACCCATGTGCAGCGGGAGAAGCTGATATCCCACCCGAGAGGCTTACAGAAAATATTTAAATCTGCTGAGACCCTGCGCTGGCTGTTTGGTGCTGCCTCAACGCCTCCATCCACCCCGGGGATGCCTCTGGGTTGGGGTAGCTGGGCTGGGGGTGACCCATCCCTCTGCCCCGTGGGCAGCGCTCCCCTGGGAGCAGCATTTTACACCCCACCTGGGGACAAAGCACCCCAGAGGAGGATTACCATCACAGGCCACGGCTCGCCGAGCGGCCGAGCATCGCTCCCCGGCGAAGCCCAAACCGGTCAGATCCCTCTTCCAAGGTTGTATTCCCCAGTTCCCGGGTCAGCACGTCCCAGCGCCAATCCCTGGGGCTTTGTACCAGCACGGGGTAAGAAACAGGCTGTGCCCGGGAGGCCTCGCTCTGCAATTAGAGAAAACAAAGAGCGAGAGGGGAATTGTCCGTCGAGCGCGGAGAGGGCCAGGGTACAGCCTGGCTCCCAGCTGCCTGCCGGCTCTAAGCCGTATTTTTCCCCATCGCTGCCGTTATCTGCTTGTTTTGGAGAGGAGAAGGCTCCCCCCTGGCTGGTGATCGCCTCCAGCTGCCCCCGTGTCAGGCACTGCGTGGTAGAGGGCCAATTTGGCACCTTCTCCCTAACGAACCAGCGCAAGCCAAGACGTCACAGATAAAACAAATGCGTTATCCGTGCGGGAGCCTTTGGGAAGGGTCCCAGCGAGGGCAGGTTTCCCCTTCAGAGCAAGCAAGATGCTCAGGAAAGAGCACAAATAATATCCGAGATCCCTCCCTTCCAGAGTGGCAGAAAATGAAATTTCCACATTATTTATTCGAGCGAGACACAGAACTCCTAACGGGAGCGGATCAGCCAGCCAGGGCATCGCCTGCCAGCCGTCCCCTCCTCGTTTGTTTTTAATTAGCAGCAACGTGCAGGGGGCTGAGCCAGGCAGCGCTGATACGGTGACGGGTAACGGAGCTGGGCTGCTCCAGCCGGGGGTACGGGACAGCGGGCAGGTGGCTGCAAATCACCCCCCGGATATTCTGGGAGCAAGGGTGGGATAAACATGCTGGAGCAGGTAACAAGGTCACTGCCGAAAGGACACTCGTGTCTCGGGAGTCGTGGTAATGAGGATCAAGGGACACGGGGGCAAATGAGACCCTGTGGGAAGAGCGGGGACAGCACGCACCAGGGTGAGCTGCAAGACCTGCCCAGGCCTAATTTGTGACTAATAGTGACTAATTTGGGTTCCTGGGGGTGAGGTGAGGGATGAGAAGGTGAGAAAAAGCCTCAGGGAGAAGCCAGCCATGGAGAAAAAAACACTGTGAGGGGAGGTGAGACACCAGGGCTGAAAGGAAGAGAGGGAGGGGGGTGGATTTACCTCTAAATTTAAAGCAGTTGCATCCTCGCTGACTCAGGGGAAGCACAAAATGTTCACCATGGCCGGGCTGGGCTTGGGTTGGCTCCCAGGGACTGGAGCGAGGCCGAAATAGCAACTGGGAACCAGTTTGCTTGGCTCCAGGTGGAGAAGGGTGGTGGGACAGCACGTCGGTGGGTGGGTGGGAAAGACACCCCCACTCTGGGTGACCCCAGAGCAGGGGAGGAACAACGTCACCCCCCCAGCCTGGCCCGCAGGACAGCGAGGAGGGAAGGAAACGCGTCAGGGCGGCTCCTGAGCTGCTCAGGGAATAATTCAGGAGCTGGTGGCCGGTGGCCAGTGGCCACAGCTCCCACCGCCCTCCCTGCCCTTGCCAGCAGTGTTTTGTTCCCCCCCCCCGGAGAGGTCAGCGCTTCGCCACCCAGCTCAGCCACTTGGTTTTTTGTGGTTTTTTTTTTTTGAGGGGGGGAAGAAATAACCGTCCCCACAACGCCCTGGGCCTGGCTCCCTCCAGCTGTGGCTACTGGCCAAACCCCACGGGTGCCCCGGTTCCCCCCCCACCACGCACACCGCGGCTCGGCCAGGGGGAGGGCACACGAGGCTGCCTGCCAGCGGGCCACCGTGGACACGGCGGGGT
>NW_020799114.1:2619976-2629596 GCF_003259725.1 Athene cunicularia | reverse complement strand
ACCGTGGACACGGCGGGGTGGCGGTGGAGCATCCTGGGGGTGCTGCCGCCCGCTGCCGTGGGGTACCCACATCCCGTGGGTGACCACGAGTGTGTCCCCCCCCCCCACTCGGGCTCCTGAGTCCCGTAGGTGCCCGGTCACGAGGGTCTCAGGGTGTGGGAGATGCTGGGGGGTCCAATGTCCCCCCAGTGTCCGCGGGTGTGTTTGTCCCACGCATGTCCGTTCCCACGGGGGGGGGCGCGGTGCCACGAGTGTCCGTGTCTAGTCTCTGGCGCCCCCTGGCGGGCGAGACGCACCACGACAGCGGCTGCCGCGGCCCGCGGGGGACCAGGGCTGGGGGGGGATGTTGTGGACATTAAGAAGGACAAAAGGACATTGTGACATTAAATCCCGGGTGCCGGGGAGGCAGGGACAGAGCGCGCCACGCAGGTCGGGCACACGCGTGAATCGGTGCAAAAACGCAGCAGAGGGGATGACGGGGTGTGAGCCAAAGGGTGACAGCTCCAAGGAACCACTGAAAGAGCTCTGCAGAGTCTTTAATTAGCCACTAATTAACTTTTTGCACTCGGAAGAGGAGGAAGAAACAAAGTCTGGCTGGGAAGGGGGAGGGAAGAGCAAAGCCCACACCAAAGGGCTCGTCCTCTGCCCGGCCCAGGTTCAGACAGGTGAGTTTCCCCATTTAGGAGCCTCCAAAGGGTTGGAAACTGGGATCGAGGAGGCGGTGGGGAAGGTTCATCCCTCTTCTCCCAGTCCCTGGACTCAACGTGGGGACTCCCAGCCTCTAACGCAGCCCCTGGGAGGGACTGTGGGGGTCTGCCCCCCTCCATCCCCTCCCGCCCCAGGAGGGAAGGCAGATGATGCTCCCCTCGCACCCGAGGGAAGGAGCTCAGGGTAACAGAAATGGCTGATAAGCAGAAAACAGTGAAAAATTCCAGCCCTCACAGGCAGCCCTGAACGGAAGCCTCTGTCGCAGCCCATTCCCGAAGGAGGGGGGGAGATGGGGATGGCGTTTCACACCGCTCAAGGGTGCTGCTGCTCTGGCTCAACTCACACAACATCGGGAGCAAGCTCAGTTTGGCTTCCCAGGCCGGTCAGGCAGCGCGAGGCTCCAACTTTCACACCCCGTCCTTACCCCAAGGTAAGGCCTCAGCTGCTACCAGGAGTTGGGCTCACACAGGGAAGCGATTTTCAGGCACGTACTTGCAGCCTTAAGAAGGAGAGACTCACCTTCCTTCCCGGCTGGAACCAACAAACCTCTGACTCCATGTTAAGGCACCAAAGCCTTGTGGTTTTTAGAAACAAGCCAAGTAAGAAGCAGCAGCATCACTACAAACGGCAGCAGTGGCCTCTTCAGCGGCGCAGAAACACAGGCCTGAGAGGCTAAAACCCAGCTGCAAACACAGCCCCCAAGCCAGCGTGGGATGTGGCTGTTCACAGAGAGGGAAAACTTTACCCTTGCACGGCCCCAGTTTCTAAGTTAACAAGGACAACCCTCTGCCTGCTCCAGAGTTAACAGCCCGTAGCTGGCTGTGACATGCCGGGGTTTTACCCTGAGCAGATGGAAAAAGCAGTTCATCCATCACCAAGCCGGGAGGAGGATCCCATCTGCTGCAGAACATCTCTGCCCGGTCACAGACACCTCCGGGCTCCTGGGCCAGGGGCTGCAGCAAAGGAGGAGAGCAAGGCTTTAGTACTGCGCTGCCTTCCCTCCTGTCCCACACACCAAACCATCACATCTTTGAGTTTCTCTGGAAGGAGAGAGCGGGTTGCAAGCCAGCATTTGGGAGGTACATGTGGTTGGTATTCAGAAATGTTGCCACTTGAGGAACTACGTTTGTGCTCCTCGAAGGCCAAACATATGGTAGGAGTTACCACATGATTATTAGACGCGTTTTATTATTTTCCTGCGCTAAGGCTTGAACAAGTGTGATCATATACAGAACACTTCATGTAAAAGAATGGGGTCAGATGGGCCTTTAGCACCAGAAAATGAATGCATGTGATTAGGGGAAGGCATTGGTGGTAGGGGAAAAAAAAAAAAAAAAAAGGGGGAAGAGGAAGGCAGCAGTGCGCTCTGATTAACTACCAGCATTAAGGCAGAGCCATTTCCAGATTAAAAGTTCATGCGTCGACTTTGGTAGTTCAGTGCTCTGTGGCCAAGGTTTGTTCTCAAAAATACGAATCTGCCAAGAAACTTACTGTCAGGATTGAGTTGCAAAATTTGAAGCGCAACAGGCACTCCAGCAGAGGCAGGGCTCGGGCCTTTCACACTGAACTGGGGACTCCGCCGCATGTCCTGGCACAAAAGCAAGACACAAGACCTGCGGCACAAGGATGAACAAGGACTCCTTGGTGGCAGCTGAGCTCACGCCACAGATTCTCCCATTTCAACATAATCACTCTTCTAAAAGTAGTGAAAGCAGTTCAGCTCCGAGGTGGATGTGAATTTGAAAGGCAGGGAGGGGTGACATGAAAAAAGGAGTAAGAAATACAGACGACTCTTAGCCTGATTCCATGAAGAAGGGGGCTTACACCATCACACTGCCTCCCCCTCCTCATCCCTCCATTTAGTTTTGTGCCAACCGATCTCTTTCAGACCAAATAGAAGGAAGAATAAAAATAATATTTAAGATTACCACACATTTCCTTTCAGAAAGAGAAGCAGAAAGACTCATCAGGGCTGAGGTCATTAGTGCTGCCAACCCCAGCATCTGCTGCAGGAGGGAGCTGGGCACCACGGGCACCCCGGGAGAGAAAAGAACAGAAAACAGGGATGAGTTGGGATTTTGCAGCATGAGGTGTGGGGGTGTGTGCCTCAGGAAATCAGTTTAACTGCTCACCAAGTATCCAAACAAGGAAAAATTAATTCTTATCGCATGGTGGAAGACAGGCTGCTGCACGTCTGAAGGGTGGAACTCACCTGCTGCTTTCCTGTGGAGGAAAAAAAAAAAAAAAAAAAAAAACAAACAGAAGTAAGTTCACAAAACTTATTTTTATTATTTGAAATTGGAAAAAGCTCCTTGGGTAACAATGATCATGTGTAAAAGTAACACAGGCATTTTGCTCAGCTTTCTGATACCTGGGATGAAGTAGGCCAAGTGCTGCAAAGTCACATCTGGCTTTTATACAGCCCGTTCCTCTCAAACCCACAAAGACAGGGACAGGCAAAACCCCCTCCCCTCGGACAGGGCAGCAGACCGGGCAGGCGAGTTCTTTAAATTACAGTTATCATGTTCTGCATGGATGTGTGTGGCATGAAACTGAGGTGTTCAATGTCAAATGGCATTTTAGAAAGAAAAGCTCACCTTTTTGCTCTGCACTACCCTCTGTATGAAGCAGGGAGCTGGTGTTTCACCTTTCTTTTGAGTAAGTACCAAGGGGTACTTTAGAGAGACTTATTTACACTCAAAGCCTAGAGGAGATACCCAGATTAATCCACTGTTGTCATGGTAAAGTTGTGAGTGCAAAATACACACAGGAACAGGGTACACCTGCTTAGGGGAAGTAGGAGTATTAATCAATGAAAAAAAAAAAGTGCAGATTGCTTTAATAAGCTAATGAACACAGTCAATCCGAGTGCTCTTTTCCTCAAAAATTAAAAAGACTGCAATCCAAACAAAAAACCAGAATCATACATTTCAATTCAGCGCACACACACACGAAAAAAAAAACGGTCAGTGGCACTCACAGTTTGGTAACTTATCTTCCACTCCACCGCCTGATCACACATCTCAAATATTTCACTGTCCAACTGGTAAGTTAGGCTGTCCGTCTGGCCCACAGCGAAGGCCAGCACGCAATCCTTTGGCAGCCGAACACAACAGAAGATTATTGGCCACGTGAGCAACCAGCTACAAAACAGAGTTAATAGATTATCATTTCCTAAACTAGCAAATCGAGATTATACAACCCATTTCCACACAACACTCAACACTCCCATTAAGTTCCACTAGTTTTAAATTAATAAAAAGCAATAAAAAGTCATCCTTGTTTAAAAGTAAACACTGAGCCAGCTGCATTTTGTTTTTTTCCTGTAGCTTACACCTCCAAGCGAGGTGGATTTGCTTTCTCCCCAACACAAGTTTCCCAACTAACTGCCATCCGACCTCTGCTGTCCCCCTCCAGCGTAGCCGTGGCAGTACCACACTGCTCACTCCAAAGGAAAGCTGACAGCCAAAGGTACAAGTAATTCTGTCCCTTTTCCTCCTCCATAAAAAAAAAAAAAAAAAAAAGCAGTGAGGCTCCTACAACCACAACGCCTGATCACAGAGTATTTATAGCTATGAAATCAGGCCCAAGGCAAACAAACTGGCTGGATGAGGATCTTTGATGCTTCTGTTTTCCAGCTGGCCAAACCCATGTGTTTTCACAACACAGAAAGCATGATCTAGAAGCAAAACACAGCCTGAGCACGTAAGCCAGTCACTGGCTTATTGCTCCTGAGCTAGAATTAAGCCCTAGGCCTTGCTGCGGCTATTGGGGCAATTGCTGCTCTGCAACTTCACTGCAAGCACTTTTGTTTATTCCAAAAGGCGTCTGCCAAGAGAGTATTCCTACCCCTGACAAGTTGTTTTCCATCCTCCTCAGCACTTTCCACCCATCTGGGACCAAGAAATAAAGCCAACTGCCCCCACGATTTTCTACGGAGTGAACAGGATGAGGACACGTCGGCACCAGAAATTTATCACCCTCTGCGAGGCACTGCCACGGCCACACCTTATCCCTGTCAACAGCTCGCAGAAATACCCCCACAAGCTGGCCAATGAGGGCTCAGGAAACAAGCAGAATGTGCACCGAGACATACTGCGCAAGGGGGGGGGACAGCTCGTACCAAACATGAGCAAGTACAGCAAAATACTGAATTGTCAGCACTGCTGCCCACGGGTACCACGAGGGAAGGCAGGAGTGGGGCTGCGGTTGCATCCGCCTCGGCCATGGGTGATGCTCAGATCCAAGCTGCCTGCACTCCTCTGGTCTCCCTTTCCCTCTCCCAAAGCCTTCCGAGCTGCAAGCTATAACTCCTCATCGTGTCGTTCTGCTTTCTCTGAACGCACTCGTGTAGCCGTGCACAAAGGAACCTGCAAAGGCACAGGAGCACCCGGAGCATTTAGGCCAGTCTCCTCAAATTCACCATCTTAACGGCTGTCTTCAACCTAAGCCAAATCAGAGGGAATTTTCTTCTGAAATGCCACAAAAGCCTGCCAGGCTTTGAGGAGCAGAAGGTGAGAAGAGAAGGAAGAGGAGCATTAATAAAAAATTTGCTGTTTTCATTGCCTTTGCTTTAGACAAAATAAAGCCATGGTGTATGAGCAGTTTTGCCTTTAAATCAGGACTAGCACATTCTGACATTTTGAGGCCTATCAGGTATGCTATAAATAAAAAGATGCTACTACAGGGTCAAAGCTGAGCTGTGAAAAGATCCTGCAGGGCTCCAAGCCTCTGCAAAGCCCTTCTCTCCAGCCAGCCAAGCAGGTCTCGCTGTCAGAAGGGAAACCTTTAACGCTGCCACTGAAAAGGTTTGGAAGGGACAAGCTACAAGCAGAAGAACCATCTTAGCCTGGAGAAGAGCAGATGCACCACCTGTGCCAACAGTCAGCAGGTCCTTGTCCAGGTGACAAAGATCTGTACCACCCAGTACCGAGAGAAACACTCTCGCCAACCACTATCCATGGGCTTGCACTCCCCAGCAGACCCCTGGTATCAGGGGGAATTTAAGCTACAGGTTTACAACTACTAAAAGCATTTTAGGACAGAGCAGTAGAACATATCTACACCACCTTTACACACTCAGCCAACCCAACACAGAAGGTTGCAGGGAGAAGACCAGCTACAGAGTCAGCGTCTGTACTTACGAGTGACTCGGGTCTCAGGCCAAGTGCCTGTAGTGCATTCATACAGTCTGGATTTTCAATCTTAAAAAACAAAACAACCATCAAGTCAGTTATGCAAAACTTCAGGATTTTTACTTTTTTGGGTGAGTGGGGACACTGAAGGAAGGAGGAATTGACAGAGCTATGGATCCGTCTGCAGCTGAAGCAGAGCTGATTTTAGGGCCAAGCGACTGCAACAGCCGCCCAAGGGGACCTCTCACACCCCTTTAGGCTGTTGCAGAGAATACAAAGCAGCCAACATACTGGCTGCACCAGCCTAACAACAAACTCCAAGATAAACTGGCCACCCAGATGCCAAACAGACTCCTAATGTCTTTAAGTATCACAGAAATCCATCATCGAGCTGGAAACCTCTGTCTCCAAGATTAAGCACACGCTCTTCTCCTGCGCACAGCCCGGCAGCCGCAGAGAAAGGCCGAGATGCCCGATTTGAGCTTCAGCTCACCCCTCTGCCCACACACCAAGGCTCACAGAACTGCCACCCTTCCTCTCTCCCAGTCCCACGTGATGGGGTGAGATCCAAGTCAGCTTCTCCCTCTGCTGATGCCAACAGCAACTCCCCTAACAGGCTGCTCAGAAACAACCTACTTTTTATAGCTTATTCACTAGAATGGTAATAGCACTTCAGATCCTCACCTCTACCACTGAGGCAGGTTTTCCACCACTGACAAAGCAGCAGGAAACAAAGGAAAAAAGTGCCCCAAATCACCTTCAACATCCCAGAGGTTTGTAAATCTATATCCAAAGAGACAGGAATTAATCCTGTGAGCGACGTGACCTTCTCCTCAAAGTCTCTGCTGGAGACTCAGTTCTCGCGCAGCTTGAGGGAACGTTCGAGAGCTAGAAATGGCAAAAGGCCCCCGTCAGAGTGAGAATAAAAGCTGCTAGCAGTCAGTGAAACTATGCAGTCACTGAAACTCCTCCATAGAAGGGGCCTGAACCCTCCCAACCCACGTAGAGACACATTTACAAACCAAAATCTGCAGAAAATGTAGAGGCAGAGTTCTGTTAAGACACTGATCTGGCTGGTAGCAGGAGAGAAGAAACCTGGGAGTTCATCATCACAGCCAGAGAACAACTGCGACCACGGATGTATTTTGCTTGTAACCAAGAGCTTCCTCACAAACAGCTCTTTTCTCTTCACACAGGGATCCCTACCACCTCTTCCCACACAGGACTAATAACACTGCTGATGGTTTACAGCACAACTCACAGTCTGTAGATCAGCACTGGCCGGGATTTTCCTGCAAAGGACAGTCTATGGGGAATCTGCTTCCTCGCCTGCAGGAGCTCAGATCTGCCCCACAGAATGCAGGTGTCATGGAAAGAAATTAAGCCCAGGAGCTTTCTGTGGAAGCAGCAATCGTCTGGGATGAAATAAGTGCAACTAGAAAGGGAACAGAAGGGTCCTGTGAGCGGAGCAGCAGCACCCACCTGTCGGTACCAACTGTAAAAGGTGCCAGAACAAGCCACAGCAATATGAGGAGAATCTCTCATCGCTCCTTCAGACTGCGCAGGGTAACCCGATACGAGAATGATAACGTAACTGGGGTCACATCAGTACCAGTGACACACGGCACCTTCTGCTGCCCATCACAGACAGGAGTCAGCAGGCTGCAGTTGGGCTTATTTCACACTTGGTTTTCTTTTTTCTCCTTCTTTTACATTTTCAGGCCCACTTTAAAATATCTGAGGTGAACCTTTCAGGTACAAACCCAATCTGGATGCACCAGCTTCTGCAGTTTACACTCATTTCTAACAGTTCCATACCCAGCTTCTGTAAGGAAAAAGAATCATCTCCTCTATGCTCAGGGGAACACCCAGACCTGGAGCCCCAGGGACAGCACATCCATCAAGCTCCAGAAGCCAGGGCAAGGCTACACACACTGTCATTTACAGTGGGAATCCTCCCCTTGCTGCCAAGCTGAGGGAATTTCTCAAGGAAACCACCCACTTCAATTACTAAGCCAAGGATACAGATATTACACCAGCCTCTCTTGACAACGCTGCACCCAGAGAAAGGTTTCTGGAGAGGAGGACGTGCTTTGTCACTGCTGACACAATTTATCATTAAAAAGCCAGCAGCCGGGGACCGCACAGGTTTTCAGGAGGGTAAAGCAAGTCTCCCAGGAGGACAGATCAGCCTAGAGCACAGCAAAGGCTTAAACAAGTCCCTTCCCTGAAGAAAAGCCACAGGAGACTGCTAACGGTCAGAGCAGAGGGCTTGTGTCCATCCAGACAATTACATGTTCTTCTGATCCAGCTCTGACCTCGAGTTATTTTTGTTCCAATACATTCTTTTTGCAGTAAGAAAAGTCTGTTTCCTCCTCTGCAGGATCCCTTCAGCTATACAAAGCTACGTTACAGGCTGAGTAACAAGGACTGCTAGGGAGCAGTGTGGAGCGGCAGGGAGGAAAGGGCAGTCATGGATATTTTAACCGGGATGTGTACATTTGGGGTAAAAAGGCTTTATTAAAAGTGCATGCTTTTATTCAGAGGTACCGAGAGCAAGGAATGCCCATCCCAGCCCTGGCTGGGGAGTGCAGCAGCCTTTGCAACCCCTAGCCCTGTCCATCACAAACCACCTGTCAAGTAGCCAGTGACTGGATGTTCTTCAGCATTTCATCAAAAGCCTCTCGGGAAGGCGCTTCGGCGTTCTGGAAGGAGACCTTGATCCGGCTGTAGAGACTGAAGGACTTCAGCTCCAGCCAGATGAACCCAAAGCGATCGTCATCAAAGAGAACAAAAACACCCGGCGTACGCTCGGGGCTGGTGAAGCCGTGGCCAGCAATGAGCCCCGTCCCATAAAAACTGCGAGGAGAGAAGAACAGCAAGAAGATGTGAGAACCATCATAATTACCCAACATTTAATAATAATTAAAAAAACCCCACACAAAACTATGAACAAAACCTTGTCAAACACACTGCCAGGTGTTACAGAACGGGGAGTTTTACACTCCGTTCTTAGCACTCAGCACAAAACAGTGTCACTATCATTTTAAGAAACTAAACTCTCCACTGCTATTTGAGGTTGCTGCTTTGGGCTATTCTAATTAGCACCTGCACACCAAGACTGAATTTTTCTGTAGTTCAGACCAGTAATCCATCTGAGATTCACTTCTGCAACTCAAGGAGGATCAACCCAGGCCCAGACAATCCTCACAGAAAAGGAAAGGCACATTGGAGAGTGACCAGAGAGGCAAACCTTGCAATAAAACCCACAGGAAGGGAGAGAAAGAAAAATCTAAAAAAAGAAAAATCTAACTGGAGCTGGGGAGGAGTAAAGGTCAACCTAACCTCTAAGCAAGCAGCAGGTGGAGCAGGGTTTTATTCAAACACAACTCGGTTGTGACAGCAGGGGCCTTCTGGGATTAACCAGCTATTGGTAGGATTTTTCCACAAGCACAGATGTTTGGCTGAAGGTCACCTGCCTAAGCCTCAGCTTTTGGGCTCTTTTTCCACACTTCATTTAGTATGTTGCTTCACTGACTCCAGGTCTCATTCAACAAGACTCTTTGCATACCTGCACCTACTGCTTAGGGTGCTCAGCACCTTCCAGAGCTGGCCTCAAGGTACCAGAGGCCAGAGAGGGCTGGGAGAGAGGACTGTGTTCCCACAGCCAACAAACACAAATGACACACACAGGAACGGGAAGCGGCTTGAACAGATCTCCAAATATACAGGCTGGGAAGCTGTGGGAAACAAAACATACCATCAAGTCAGTTATGC
>NW_020799114.1:2599182-2619926 GCF_003259725.1 Athene cunicularia | reverse complement strand
AAAAAAAAAAAAAAAAAAAAAAAAAAAAAAAAAAAAAAAAAAAGAGGAGGGTGGGTGGAATATGGGAGAGGTGCTAGCTGCAGAAGTAGCAGGATAAAATCTAGCAAAGAAGTGGGATGGCAAATGACAGCAAGGTAAGAAAGAGGGGGAGTGAACAAGAGTGTGGGAGATAGGGCAGCAGCGACAGAAAAACTGAGTGTAAGGAGCTGAGAGATCCGCCTGCAGTTAAAGGACGAGCAAATATAGGAAATGCCTCAAAGCCTCCCCCTCCTCCGTTTCAAGTGATTGGCATGACTAGGCTGTAAAACCACTAGTCCCCGTTACCAGATTCGGCAGGTCCGGGGATAGTCTTCGTTCCTTGATATGACTCCCATGGGCAGCACGAAGGGCTGGGAAGCTGGTGCCTTGTCCTGGGTCATCCCCTCTGCCCCTGCTGCAGTCTCTTCCCCCTCGGCACCTTCTCCTCCCAGGGGCCTCGCAGCAGGCTGGGAGGCAGCCTGCTGGCAGCATTCCTCTTCCTCCTGCCGGTGTTCCTGCTCCTGCTCCTCCCGACGTATCTGCTCCTGGACCTCCAGGACGATGCGCGAGAGCTCGCTGAAGTCGCGAAGGTTCTCGATGTCGGGTAGCTGCAGAGGATGTGCCAGGTCGATCTCCACAGTCTGCTGCCCAGCTGGGATGTTGGGATCTCCCTGGAGACAGGAAGGAACAGCACTGCTGCAGAGGCAGGGTGCTACAGAGTCCAGACCTGTGTCCTCCTCAAGTCCATCATCTGACTTCTACACAGTTCACCCTATTTTACAATCACCAAGTTGGCAACAGAAAAAAAAAAAAAAATCCCCTCGGACCTTGTTCATTGTTCCCTGAGCTGTCTACGTCACTTCCTTCCCCCCTCACAGAAACAGAATTTTAAATCAGAAGCTACAAGCCAGGCTGTGCTTGCAAGGGTGAACAAAAGTCAAAGCTGCAACTGCATTTTGTCGGAATCCCTCCCTGCAGAGACAGGAGCTGGCTAGCCTGGCTTCAGTGAAGAGCTGCCAACATTTGGTACCTGCTCCTTGGATACATGCGAGTCATCTCCAGTAACCTGCTACCAGCTGCTCACAGAAAACAGCTGGAAGGGAGAGAAAAGGAGCGGGGAGCCAGGTGGCATCATGAGAAACTCTGCAGAGTAGGTTCTAGCTACTCTGTATGTGTTAAGATTCACCTGATGGTTCCCACAAGGAACAGGGTCTGGGGTGGCAACAACTGACTACCTCCCAGACAGAGATCTCTCCTACAGATCCAGGGCATCGAGAATACTTTAACAAGCATCTGAGAGAAAGGAAAATGCACTCACAGTGATTTTAGTCCCCTTTGCTTTCTTTCCATGAAAGCTCAACATGACAATCTCCAGCCCATGGCTCCCGTACGTTCCTTTGAAGAGACCTGGCTTTATAAGGTCATCAGGGCTGCTAGGAGGGAGGTAGATGCGTCGGTATGTCAAGCAGTTGCTGCACAAAACCCAAAAGGTTAGAGAGGTTAAGAGAAAATCCCTCGACATGAGGAATGTGTTTGCAGTCTGCTCCTCCCGGCAGCTTTGGGATGTTGTCAAGAGAGAAGCAGAATCTGTATTTTCAGCAATACTAAGAAACTTAACAGGTTTCACTTGAGACATATGCAAGCACTTCCCTCCCTTCACTTCTCTCTGCCAGTCCTCGACAGCAGACCAGGAGGCTCCTGCAGCAAGGTCACAGTAAACCTCCTCGCTCCTTGGGATTTCCAGAGAATCGAAGAGTGAAGCGTGTTTAAACATCTGCCACAGTGAGGTGGCTGCTATTAGAAGTTTAGAGTGATGGTTAAAACCCCCCCAGGTTCCTCAGGAACTGTCTGATTTCTGCCTAGTACACTACAATGCTTACTAATATGAGTAATGAGCAGATAGCTCCTTGGGATCACAGGTATCTGCTCTGTCTTCAAATTAAACACAGTTAAAATACTCAAAACCACCTTACTGTGCATAGTGATTGGAAAAAGCTTGTTAAAAAGCTTATTAAAAAGCTTATTATGACTGGTGTCACCGCATCTCATTTCTCTGTACAACTGGAAAGGACTGTGCTTCACTATCTTTGCACAGAGCCTGCGGAGACAGAACATTCCTCCGGCTGTTAAAGCCCATGGCAAGCACCCCATCTTCAGAACAAATGATCCAGTGTGCTCTTGAAGTTGCAGCAGACTCAGTACCTAGAAAGAGCTGGTGCCCTTACTCATATTGGCTGGTGTAGATGAACTTCATCAAGATGAGCTCTTGCATGTGTTCGTGGAAGATGTCTTCCAGAGTCCGACCCCACTCTTCCCTTAGCCACGTCCGGAATTCCTGCAGCACAAGGAGAAGAGAAAAGGGGGAAGATAAAGGCATTTCATTTGCAATAGCGATGTACTCTGACATGACTTCACCTCATCAGCACGATTCACTCTGCCAAAGACTGAGGATAGTGGCTGGATTTGGGAACAAGCACAGAGCTGGCTTGGAAATACGCTTAACAAGCAGGGATAATGGTAACGGCCCTACACCTGCCAGACTCCACAGAATAAACATGCTCCCCATCAAATAAATGACAGGTAGAACCAATATGCCTCCTCAGAATAAAAGCATCACCTGTTACTACAAAGTAGCTGGTCTACTATTTCTTTACGTCCTGACTTAACTTGCAGTAACTCATTTTGTGGGCCCATAAGCTGACTTCTGTGCCCTATCCTGGCATGTTAAACAGAAAAGCAGAAGCCTTTGAAAGGCACTGAAGATTTAGGAAGTTAAATCCCGCTGATTTAATACTGATGAATCTAAATCCAAAGGGTGCTTTGAAAACATCTCCTGAAGTACCTCTACACCAGCTGACAAGTTAATACCCCACCCTGGGTTAGCGCGATAACAGCTTACACTAAGATAGCAGCCTACCAAGTGATATTCCAAACCTGCTTGCTTTATCTTCTAAAGCCAGATCCTCCAATTACCATAATGCCACGCACACTTAACGTAGTGATTTGAAAGTATTAAGACATTTCTCATCTGCTACAGAACCAGAAAACACTTAACTAAACCTTTCACCCAGCTGTTTCCCATTAGTAGACAGACATTTTAAAGCATTTGTTAGAAGTAACTGAAGTATCGGATCTGTCACGTTTAACTAGCTAGTGGCAAACACCACTACCTGGAACCGGTATTAGCTGAAGGTTTTCATCCTGACATTTATACCTGCACCTTAAAAAAAAAATGTAGTTTGAGTCCGGGATCTGCCTTGCTGGGTGTACCTGACACAGACACAGGATAAACAACCAAATAAAGCTTTTAATCCATCGACCAAGATGACAAGCAGTAGAAAGGTGCCCTGCTGACAAGCAGGTATTCAAATGCAGTACTCAAATATTAGGCCTGTGCCCGAAAGATCTTAATGGTACAGACAGCAACGCCACAGAGATCAGCCTCTGGTGAGCGCTGCATGGCTCACAATGCATGTTGCTGTCTGTCTTTGGACAGGCCTGCTGTCAAACGGGAACAGTGTCACAGCACAGGAAGACAAAGGGTGTTGAGGCTCAGAGAGCACCCTGCCACAGAGAACTGCCCAAAACAGCTTTTGCTCGACAGGATGGACGTTAACAGCCTGCTCCAACACCCTGCTACGCACTGAGGTGAGGCACGGGCTCTCCACTCAGCCATTCTGTGGGTGCAACGCTGCACCGATCCCATATACTGGATCCTCAGACCACACCGTGGCAAGCACAGAAGAGGTTCCCCAGGATCCTGCAATTATTCAAATGTGGCCGCTAAGTTTTGACTCATCACAGATCAATTATACTCCCTTAAAGAAGATCACAGTAAACCAGCCAAAGCTACCAGTCTGGATTTTCAGGTATGTGCAGAAATGAAAGGCAAAAGACAACCTCCCAGACCCCAACATTCGTGAGGAGCTTAGGTAAGAGAGGAATGATTTATCTGTTATATATGTTAACACCTTAATGCAAACTCTTGGCAAAGCACTCTTACCTCTTGCCTTCCCCCTGACATCCGATGGTGATCTGTCTGGTTGCATTTCGTGGAGAACTCATCCTTCTTTACAATCTGTAGTTACCGTGGAGGAGAATAACCGGTTACAGACCTGTTCAGATGATGTAACTAAGACTGCTTAGAAAAAATGCTTTACACAATAAAAGTTACTGAATTTGCTACAACAGAGAAATCATTAAGGGATAACAAGTGAAACAGCTACAGAATAGAGAAATAAAAGCAATAAAACCCCAATGAATTCTAATGAAAGATACTAGCTTTAATTTGCTTCTTCAGTTAAGCTTCCTTCTTCAAAGAAAAGGAAACCACCTCTCAGGAAGCTTTTCAAAGCATCCAGCATACTGAATGGATGCTACATCACCTTCTCAAGGTCTCGGAGATGAGAACAGGTCTGTGTGTCTGCTCGGACACATTCACCAGCTGCACGAGGCCATTTTACACACCCTTTCCCCCAGCCTGTACACATACTGGTGCTCCCACCCTCTCACCGTGCTCCAGCCCAACAGAAGGCAGTATAGCAGCCTTGCTGTACTATTGCCAACAAACAAATTCAGAGTGGGGAGCAGCCCACACAACTTGTCAGACACATAATGAGAGTAAAGCTGGCATCCACACATACAACAAGGTGGGGAAAAGCCACATCCCTTCTATAAAATTTTCATACATTTTTTTTGATGAATCCGTTTTCAGAGCCAGTGTGCACACACACATCACACCTAGGAGAGGTGATGCTGAAAGCACCAGAGGAGCTCACCTGGATATGGCCGTTATGAGGTCCCTTATGACCATACATACACTCAACCGTTGCACATTTCCTCTCCATGAGATGAATCCTGAAGAGAGGTTTGAATCTCATCGGATCATCGACATGAGGGTCATGAGGTGGCAAGTACATCCACCCGATGATGAACAAACCATCTACCTGCAGAGGGATGGGAGACAAAGCACACCAGATCAGCCTTGCGTGCTTTCTGTTGAGTTTGCAGCAAACTACTCCAGGGTCTATTCTGCAACAGAGCAGGAGCTGTAGAACAGCCTGCTGCATTTCCAAAGTGCTTTTCAGCAATTAAACCAGACCATATGCACTCACAGCACACCCTTGGTGAAGAGGGAGAGGGTTTCTTTACAAGGTTTCCTGCACCACTGGAAAATTATCAGGCCTTTATTACTGCAAATGACTTTGTGACGGATGCTTGGTGTGCAGGATCCAGAGGGAGAGACTGCACTGAAGAGTTTGACTAGCTGTGTGGTCTCTAATTGGTTTGAGAGCTCATGCTGGTAGAGACCTGAATAGACTATTTCTGCTCCTCATGACTACCCGTGCCTTTTGGACAAGGAATTATTTGGCTCTGTTACTCACAGACAGCATAGGAAGCAACAATCTCCTCTGCTGAGAGGTACAAGTGCCAGCACTCTTCCTGCACACCTAACAGAATCCTTCCCCTCAAGCTCTGTAACTCCAGAGAAAGGATATTTTCTAAACAGAGAGATTTGAGACAAGAGCAGAGCAGCACCACAGAGGCATACTTGTCTTTATAAGGTCACAATATCACATTAAGTATTGTTGCACTTGGATGCACTCTTACACCAGTTCATGGAACAGAATCTTGCAAAACCCAAAGGCCTCGTGATTTGTTATGCTTCAACATGTCAGCTATTGAATCTCAGTGCAAAGAACAAGGGCTTCAGGCAAACTTCTGGCCCAGCTCTCACCAATACAAAGTCAAATGTTGTTCATTAACTGCTCTCCCCAGCAGCACAAGAGCTGCCAAGGCTCCACAGGTCTTGCACCAGTCACACATACCAGTATCACTTTATCTGATGCATTAGACACGGCTGGTGAAAAGTATGGCAAGCTACAAGAAGGAGAGGTGCATGAACACAAGTGCAAAACGTTCAGCTGCAGGCAAAGATAATGCATAAAGATAGTGCTAAACCTCTGCTGTACTCATGCACGAGGAACGGACTCCTGTGCCAGCCACTGGAATATCAGCATTAAACTCTAAACCAAGCCTTTCCCTGAGAGGTTGCTCGTGTTTTACACGTACTCCTGTAGCTGTTTGAAATACAGCTGAAAAAACAAAAGGACTGTCTGGAGAAAGGTGGTGATGATGGGAAGATCCAAGAAGCAATCTCCAGGTACTAATCATTGGCCTGAGGGCTGCCTGTTCAGGCCTCTCAATAGCACAGAGATGGGAACCAGGTCTAGAAAGTGGCACGGAGAGAGTCATCAGCCCTGGACACCACAGCCCCAGAATGAGGTACTCACCACCACGTTGAGCAGTCCCCCATAGGGCCCGATGTCCGGCTGCCATAACCCCAGGATGTGTCGGTATCGGTGCAGCACTAGGGAACAGTAAGACACAGAAGTGAGCACATTAAACTAAAGGATTGAGATTTTGGAGAAAAGAAAGCAAAAGGAAGACTGCAACCAGACTGCACACAACCCTGACCACTACCACCCACAACTGCCTTTACTAAGGAAGAAAAAACTGGTTACGCCCCACCACAGCCAGGCAGTTCTGAACTCCCATGAGCTCACACAGATTTATGTTGCTCTCTACAGCCCTGCTCCTGGCCCAGTGCAGGAACAGGAGTTAAGTTTCCAGGACTTTACACAACCAGATACTTCACCAGAAATTCCCAGAAAACTTTTGCAACATGGTCCCGTTAATGCAAATCACATGATATACCCAGAGCTAACCAAAAAAAAAAAAAAAAAAAAAAAAAAGACTGCAAAGCAACAGAAAATAAGGAAGGGCAGAAAGGCAGTAAGGAACAGGGAAATTTGAATATTTTTAAAGAATTTCCCTGCCTTGTGTAGACAAACTTGTCTCTGGAGTTAAGCATCCTTAAAAACAGCCACCGAGAGAGCACGGGCAAAGCGCACGGACCATGCCAGCTCAGGAGATCTGGTGCTGTTACCAGGTCAGTAACAGCCTTTAAAACTCTAAGTAAGCAGCTACATCTCAGCAGTGCCCAAAAGCTGCTTCAAAGTCCCCTCAAAGCCTACTGCACCAGGTGAGGCTTCTCCGCGTCTCATCTCAGAGCTAGGTACACTTCCAATCCCACCAGAATTGAAGACAAGGAGGAAAGTTTTCAGCAAGCAGGTGAAAAATGCCTGTTACAGACCAATCTTAAATCTCCTCTCCTGAGGAAAGCTTAGAGGTGCTACTTGCCTCCAATCCTTGCGCAGTCAGCCGTAAATTTTGTCGCTGTAATTTCCTGACATGACCAGTAACCTTCATGTGAAGACATTACACACAATCTGGCATTTTGGGCAGAAACAACAGGATGCAGATTATTTCTATGAAGATGGCAAGATGATACTACGATGCTCACGGCCAACTCAGAAGGCCACAATAACACGCTTTAACCTACAGGACTGGCCTGAATAATGGTTTTTGCTTTGCATCAATTCACAGGAAGAATTGTGTTTCAGTGCAGCTGTTACAATAGCTTTCTTTCATGAACTACTTCAGACAGCAAGAACTATAGGAGTGGTTTTATTCCACCAAAGCAGAGAACTTCCACAGAAGTTTAGGACAGCAGGGAGGGTTGTCCAGAGATGCTGCCAACTGGCCTGGAGGAGCCTTTTTCCTGTGCAGTAAACAATTTAAGATTGATGGCCTGGTTTCACCCAGTGAACCAAGTGCAGCACAAGCAGCACTAAGGCAAGCAAGCAAACCACATTCCCAGTCTTCTCGTCTCAGTGCAGTAATTACATATTAATAAATGGTATGTGCATAAGCCGCCCCACCCACCACAATCTGCCTTCTACCCTGTCTGGCATGGAGATGATAAAACTCAGCTTGCTGCTTTTTAAAATTTATTTTTAGGACAGAAAACTTGATGCTAAGCTAACCAAGAGTGATGAGGATGTCCCTCCTCCCCCAGCTCCTGTGAGAAGTGCTTTCAGAGCTGCAGCTACAATTGATGGACTTTTCAACAGTGTGCTAAGTGTCTGCTTGACAAGGCAACCCTTCCACTCCAAAACACACGCCTGTCGAGAGCAGTTTGTGTGCTCGCTTTGAGTACACAGCCGGCTCCAGCCGCAGCTCGGCTCGCCAGGAGCCACGGCAGTTCAGGGAATGTGACTGAGTCACAGACAGAGCCTGCTTCACCATCTGCCCCCACCACCCCAAAACCTGGGGCTGCAAAGGAGGGAAGAGGCCAAAAAAAAAAAAACCAAAACCCATTCACCCCCAGAAAAATCCTATCCACTGGATAACAGCTTCTGTGCATCCCTTGCCTCACTACTGTGGGCAGCTCTTCTTTTTGAATTTTTTAAAACCCCAGTTGTTTGACACCACAGATGAGGTGATGGGAAACAGGCTGTAGCGTGAGCAGTGCTTCACCCTCCCTACACACCAACGGACAAGTCCTCCCTCTCGCTTGCTCAGGGTGCTGTGGACTCCTCCTCCTCCCATTCTTTCAGGAAAGGAAGTTACTGGGGAAAATGCTGGTTCTTGATCAAAAGCCCAAACAAGCCTCAAAGCAAAAGCACAGCTCCATTTTCAAGCCTGGGGTGTCTCTGGGCTCCAGAGCCAGCAGCTATATTAATGGAAGAGAAAACCTGAGGAATTCCAGCTCTGGCTCTTCCTGACAGGAGACAGGATGGGTCTGACAGTTGTTTCCCTTCCCGTTCCTCGAAAGAGAACAGCACTTGGGTCTTTCTCCAAGGTTTTCCTCTTCTATGCACACTGCCTATTTTTCTCAATCCTGAAGGAGCCTCTTGCCTAATCAAAATTCTGAGCCCACATTCTGCCAAATGGAGCAAAAATAAATCCACTGGATGCTTCAGTACAACCCCCACCCAGCCTGGATATTACTCACGTTGCCACAAGCAGCCCTGCACGCTCTTCAGAGGGAAAGGCAGCTGGAATCCACCTGGGGATGGGCTAGGAAAAGCAGTGAATGCCCAAGCTCCCACCCAGAGAAGGCTGCCTGGGAAAGGACTCATGCCTGTGCTCTTTGTCGGAGTCAGACGCAGCACAAGGAAGTGACACTGAGCAAATGCCCAGCGATCCAAGCGAGCACCACAGCACTGGCACACCACGGACGCCGTTGGGACAAAGGGACAAGTTACAACCCCAGAATGGGTTGTTAAAAGAGGAGGAGAGCAGACTGCTATCAGATGTTACTGTTTTAACTAATCTTATCGCATTACCTGTGTTCAGCTTGGATAGCACAGGCAGAGAAATGCAAAAACCTAAGAGGGGAGCTCGCAGTGAAATCTGCGACCTCTAAAGCAGAGGTAGCTCACTTTGAGTGGAAAAGACCTGATCCACTACAACTCGCTGGGATTCTCAGGATGCAGCAAGATATCTGTAAGCAAAATGAGTTGGAAAAATGTAAGCAGTTACTGCCCCCCAGCTGGTAGTAACTGACCTGCTAGTGGAAGGAGCTCAGTGTCAGCCAGGCTAGCTTAAAACCCTGGGGAAAGTGATCTGAGCTGACCCGGCTAATGATGCATAAATATGAATTAGGGAGCACAGACACGGTAAATTCTGGCAACAGGGTTGCAAGCAGTTAGCAGACAGGAGGGGAAAACAGGGGAAACAGGCAATCGCATCTTAAACCACACTGACTTTTCCCCAAGTAACATAACAGACCCCTAGAGAAAAGGGGCATGAGACATCAGAAGTTTGGGGCTGCAGCTGAAGAATTAACAACTGAGGGAACAGCACAAAATGCCATTTGAGAGCCACCACAAAAGGCACATTTGGAGCAAACACCCAGGTAGCAATCTACAAAGAAGTCCCTCGTCCTGAGGGACAGCTCAGATGTGCCTCTCCTTCCCATCCAGCTCCAGAACAAGGCTGGTGTTGACAGGCAGGACTGCCAAACCTAAAGTGTTCTACTGATTCCTGCCATAGCCCTGCTGCTGCTTGTCTGTCATAACTCACATTAAAGACACCATCTTCTCCAGTGTGGCCTCTGCTCGAGTGCTTTCTTTAGCACAGGTAAGTCTGCAACATCCATTCTGCTCATTAGTGTGTGCAAAAAACTGCATTGCCAAGCACCAGTGAGTTAGTAACTTGAGTCTGCAAAACTCCGCAGACCCAAAGGGGCATTAGATACAGCTCAACACCCTCTCCAAATACCAAGCAGTACTGGCTTCCTTAATTCCTGTAAACTAATCAGTATCTCCCCTCAACTCCTGCAAAGAGTAAGCGTTAAACCCCAGTGTTTTCCTGTTCTTTCTTCAAGACAACATTAAGAGGGGAGGAACAATTTATCCAGAGCAGCTTCTTGACTAAGGAAGGCAAATCACAATCTCTGAAAACACCAACAGAACATTTCCTAGAGAGGGAGATGGTGGTCAAAAGGATCCACTGCTCAGGGAGGGGAATTAGTATGGGAACCCTCAGCCTTTTTCTCTGGGAAGGGCTGTGGATGTGAATGCAGCTCATCTGAATCAAGACAAAGATTTTTGCTGGCGCAGAGCTTATTTAAACTTGCTTTTGGGAGCCCTCACCAGGATATCTGAATACTTCCTTCTGAGGGAGGAGCAATCCATGAAGAACAGAGCGAGTGCTCCCCTACTGTGAACAGAGACCCTCCTTTTTGCACCCAGTCAGGACCATTTTCTAACTCAAAGCACTTCAAAAGGCAACCAACAAACCTCACCGCCTGCCCTGCTCACACTGTCACCCTAAAGGGTCAGAACACTCCACTAATGCACAACAGAAAGAACTGACTAACCTGCACCCTCCATACTGTCCCAAGGTCCACCCCAAAATAATTTGCTTAAAGCAACGTCACACTCCATGCAGCATCTTGTGTGTGCTTAGTGCAGGAAGCATCAACCAGCAGGAGGTACGTACGGCAGGTGTAAACATCTCTGTACTCCATGTGCTCGTAGTCGGGAAGGATTTTCATAAAACGCCCCGACTTCACTCGTGGGTTTATACCTGAACAGACACAGCAGGGTAAGTACCAGCAAACTCTGCTCCCCTGTAACCAGCACGTAACAGTTCCATGAATCTGGACCAACCACGCAGGGAAGTCAAACTCTCTTTTGACTTGACTTCCAGTTGTGATGCACCATTGGTTTTCACCAGGCCCGGTCTCAGGTACACTCGGTTAGCAGGATTATTCACACAGAACTTGGCATGTTCAAGATTCCCACAGACAATATTTACAAATGGCATCCAGTGAATTCAAAGGGGAATCAGGGTCTTCCAAACTCTGTAGTGCGACTACAACAATCATTTCTATCTCAAGAAGACCACTTAGGCCAAGTAAATACAATGACAAGACTCAGGCCTTGGATTATTTAAGTTCAGTTCCCCGTTTCCCACACTACTACTTATGGGAGCACGTTCAGCAGATGGAAAAGTGCATGTGAGTCCTGCCAGTAACCCCAAATTAGCTCTTCTGCAATTAAATAATTTTATGGGACAGCAGAGAAAAATGGGATCACACCACCAGGAAACTCTTCCACTAAGTGTTTGCAACAGGGCAAACCGCTGAATCTGAGCAGGAGAGACAAGATGGTGCATCCCCAAAAGCCAGAAACGCCTGCCAAGTATTCTGACTTCAGAGTAACTGTTCCTAGTTAGGATTGCTGAATGGATACGGACGCAGTCCTAACACAGAAGTGCAATCAAACCTATCACAGAGGTGGTTCTCACACGTCAGGTGGGACTCTGCCAACAGAGGCTATGGATTCAGAAACTACTCTGCTGCAAAGGAAGACTGATAACAGACGTGTAAGATCTGTTGAGGGCTATTAAATCAACAAACTGCTTTAGATTCTGGAAATCCCTCAACCTGAAAACAGTCAGAAGCAGAGAAGTACTGAGGAAAGTTTCACACAGGCTTGCCCTCTTCTCAGTCTTCCCTGAGTGACTGCTCACAGCCGTAGCTGCGAGGTACAGGACTGGGCTAGAGACACACCATAAATCTGAGCCAGTAAGGCCATTTTTACATATAACTTGTGTATAAAAGCAGCACTAAATATCACTTTAATATATCTGAACCATGGAACTACTGTAGCACAAAAGACTACAGGTTATGAAGAGATGTTCTGCCATTTAAACCTGGTGATGCAGAATTAAGATCCGATGTGGTATGTGCCGTGTGGCTGTTACCACACCAGGGTCGTGCAGATACTGGACTGAATGGGAAGTAAGGGAGGCCTCAAGTGCTAACGAAACTTCTCTGGGGACATCTAAGTGCTGGCTCAGCATCACTCAGCCCTCTCACCCAGGAAAATTAGGCAGCTCCAGTCCTAGTGCACAAATAGGTAAAGAGGGACACTAGGTGATGAAATAATTAACCCATGGACCTTTGGCCAGTCTATTAAAGATGGGATTAAAACCCTTTCACCTGTTTTTCTTTCCAGCATTAAGATCAATGGTTGAGGTCATTGCTGCTTCAGGGTTCAGCAAATACAGAACATGTAGAAGCTGAGCCAGATTTTGGGTCTGTAAAGCCTACAGAGACCTCTCGTGATTGACCTCTCTGCTTCTGTTTCATAAAGCAGGACCTTCTCTGAACAGTCAGAAGCCATAGTTCCAGGTGCTGCAGGTTAAATTTTGGGTTTTATACTATGGACAAAATTTGTGGTGGGGAACTAAGACAATACAGCCTGGCAGTGCTGGTACGGGAGCTCTTGGGGGCTTCACGAATGTCTCGGCAACCAGCTCAGCTTCTGACTGCAAAGGGCAGGATCTGGTGTGAGGGCAGACAGCCCCACCATGGTGCCCAGCCCTCCAGTCAGTCCTTAGCCTGCCCTGGTTTCTCTCCTCTGACAATGGTTCCACCGCTCCCAGCTGCGGGACAGAAGATACGTATCTACCTTGCAGAAGACACTCTAAGGAGCAGGGTCCCAGTCCCACAGACATTCCTAAAACACACTGACACCTTCAGGAGCAGCCCAGAGGATCGCTCACTCCTTTACCTCCAGCACTTTCCCCACTGCCAGCACGTAACAGTGTCCTTTTGCTGAGATCTAGACTTAGCTACATTAAGGCTATGACAAAAATATCAGTTAATTCCTTAGCAAGATCTGAAAAGGCAAAACAGGATCGGATGCTTATTATAAATTACCTGCTCTTTGCCTGCCAAAGGATTGGGGGGCACAGACATTCCAATTCTTGGCATCTGCTTCGTATTAAATAAAACTCAAACAATGTCAACTTCACAGATGAAACCCCTGCCACGAGCAAGTAAGTCTGAATAACTTATGCCATCGAAGTGTAATAAATATTGAACATGTATATGCTTTCAAAACTGGTACTAAGCAAGGACATACAGATCTGTATCAGCTTTATCACTTACGTTTGGCATAAACATCTCGACAGGACACTCCTGTGATCTCCAATTTCCGCAAGTTTTCACAGACTCCATATTCTGCAATGACACAGATAATAATGTCAACTCTGGCACAATGGTGTTTGCTACCCAGGATCTTGATATCTGATGTTTGAGCAAAAATGAGATCTTATTAGGTGCATTCTTGCAAGCTGCCACATTAGTCCAAAAATCCAGAAAACTAGATGTAATTTCATTGCAGCCTGGGAATCTTAACACATTTTACAAGCAGTGCCTGCAACAAACACACCATAAGGAACACACAAACAGCAAAGTTGCAGATGCTTACACCTAGACCAGAAAGAATGTGAAATGTGAAAGACGTACTCATTCCAGCTGGGATTGTATGCCCGTTTAGATCAAATCATGGTTGTGTGTGGTAATTATCTACTCCCACCGAGATACCCAACAGGGAAAACTGCTTATTAGGATTCTAAAGAAAAGGTCACAGACTTTAAAAAGAATGAAATGGAGACATAAAACAGGCATCAGCATGTACAAATATGGTTACACTTGAAAGCAGATCAGATTGAGATGGGTCTGTTGTACACTCAAATGCCTTTGATTGCTTACAGAACACCCTGAAAACAAAGCAATCCAGAGATCTTCAAGGCAGCTTTGAAGCAGAAAATGAGATTCTCTCCTATCCTTTTCAGGAAGCCAATGGTGAACTTCTAAGAAACTTTAAAAAAAAACAGAAGCAAGTACTAACATCTCAAGGCAAAGAAATCCTTAGAAGACCAGAGGGAGGAAATGAGAGGAGGGAGATCCCAGAAAATCATCAGCAACAAAAAACAGCCTGCTGCAGTGAGCCTGACAGATCTCAGTATGGAAAACTACCCTCCTTGACATCAAAGACATCTATACCACAGATCAAACACCAGCTTTCCTTAGCAATACCAAACATCTGCCAGATATTTGATGCTAAAGTGCATTTGTGAAGACCCTTATCATATCATTAAACATGAAATTTATCCTCAGTCGAGCTTCCTTGAATTACCAATCTCCCGTGGCTGCCAAATACCACTACCTAATGCTGGTAACCTGCAGCAAACGGAGAATTCATTTTTCATAATCGAGGAAAGCAGAAGTCTCCCTGAACGAATTTAACCTCTTATTGTCTATAAATAGACTTGTGTACACAATGATAAAGCACACGCAAAGCTTACTGTCAGCCCACCTACGGGGAATACACTTTCTGTATACCACCACTTTGGGTAAGCAGCAAGTTCAATAAAGGTAAGAGTGGGCAGAAGGTACAACAAAGACACTGCCCTTCATTTAAAGACGCAGAGGTCAGTGGCAAAGTTCCTGCTGACTCCTGCAGCAAAAGCCAGAGGAAGCTCTAAGTGTTATTAAACACAAGGCGGGATGAGGAAGCACAATTAGCCAGAGAGCAGACAGACAAGCTTGCAGGAAAGTACATCCAGCCCAGCACAAACAAGCTATTTAGTGCTGGGCTACAGCCAGCTGACCCGCTGGAGCCATTCTGCAGAGTTGTGAAACCAGAGCCCGGCAGGAGGCTGGAAATTCAGACCCACCCTGCAAGTCACCCCACGTCTATCCCTCCAGCCAGAGCTACCAAGGCTTTCAACCACTGGCCTGCAAGTGTATACAAGTGGGTATGTGTTTGGTAATTACACCAAATGGATGGAGGGAACAGTATGTTTCCTCAGCTGATCAGAAAGTTAGGGATCTTTAGAAGATGACAGAACAGTGGGGTCATAGCCTGCTGTTTGGAAACGGCCAGCTCGTTCCATGTAAACAAATACTCACCTGGCCACAGAATCAGCAAGATACACCCTTTGCGCAGCAGGCATTGCAGCTAGATTAAATTCAGTGTCATTGAAGATATTTATACTGCATCAGAAAGGGAGGAGACATGCAGAGGATCCTGCCCAAATGGCATTTCTCCGTGTTGCTCTCTAACAGCAGTACTAGCACAGTGACGTTGTCTCTTCCTCCAGAAGCTGCTGATTTTTCACAAAGCGTTTTCCCTAGTAGGTCTGTAAATCACTTTGAGTGCACTCTCAGTGCCGGGCCACGGCAGATTCACTACCAGCAGGTATCTTGAAACAACAGAGTGAGGTGGGAAGTGATTTGATGTTAAAATTCTATCCCAAGTGCCCTTGATAACTGCAGTGAAATTTTATGAAAGCCAAATCACTACTAAAGGTGCATTTCCTAAGTGCTGTAGTTCAAATCTTTGCTGAAAAGACTGAAAGTTCTCCCAAGTAATAGCAAGCTCCTTTTAAAAAAAAAAAATATTTAGAAGTTTGATATTGCTACATGCCATCTGACATTAGACATCCAAGTCTTCCAAGAAAAAAATAATCCCATTTTAATGTGCTTTAACACTCATTTTATAATATATAATTATTATTATATGATAATATAATATATATTATGTAATTATAAATATATAAGACTAACTAGTCTTTCGCCTATTTTGTTCAGCAAACAACCACAGAGAGTCCAAATCCCAGAGTGATGGCTTAACTCCGGGTAGTGGATCACTTAATCTCTTCAGACCCACGACCAGTTAACACCATGATGGCCACTTGATGGGAAAAAATCATTCTCTTGGCTCACAGTGCCTACAAAGACCCCAAATACTGTAAGCAAGAAAGCTGGCCATCTCTTTTTAATCCAGAAGACAAGAGAGACATAAAATTAATAGTCATTAGAGCACCAAGACAGTTACAGAAAAATAAAACTGATAAGGTTTTCTTTACAGAGAATAGAAAGCCTTTTCCAAGAAAGCTTTGAAATGCTCAAGCTCTTCCTGGAAATTCCACTTCAGTGCAATTAAGTCTATTTTAAGGAAACGCATCGCAGTGCAACAGCTCACCGGCTGAAGTATTTTAAGGAGTTAATAGTCACAGAAATTCACACATGACATTTATACCGTTAGAAAATGGCTACTTAATCCTGCTTCAAAAGCAAGGATGGAAATTAGTTTTAAAGGTCTTACCTGACCAGCTGGAAAGTGTGTTTTATTAGGTTTATAAGGAGTGCTTGAAAGATTGACCGAACACAGCGACACAGTGCTGTGTTTCCATGGTCACACGCACTGGAATTTAAAGGACTTGGAAAGGCAGTCTCCATTTATTATGGGCTGCACTAATACTTTTGCAAGTGTAATTTATTCCCTGGCCTGCTCTCACCATATGCTCTTCTAAGCCTCACATTCCCTTTGCTCTTCTACAAGGAGCCATGTCACGCACCTCCCTCTGTGTGGCCTAGACTGAAGTTTAAAAAACAAACAAACAAGGCTTTTCCAATCCAGGCAGGGAAGAACCCCTGTAATCCTATCGAAGACCAAATTACTGCTTTTGCTTTCTCTCTTTCTCAGCACAGCAATGCCAACAAGCAGCTGCAAGCACTGTATGTGGACATCCCAATTCAGAGGGAATTAAGACGTCTGGTGGAGCCTGACACCCTTATCAGTGCTAAATTTCCACTGTGCCCTGCCTTATCAAGTCCTCCAATTATTCCTGGAGAGATTCGTGGCTGTACACAGAACAGAAAGCATAGAAATTTACTGGATTATTTAGGAGACCGCAGCAATTCTCAGGCTAGCATCTCTAAAATACCGAGTGGACAAGTTTGGAACCAGCTTCTTGTTTCCAAAGGCTGAGCTATCAGATTAAAATACACCAAAATACTTTCCCAAAAACACTCTTCCCGAGGAGTTACCACCGAAATATTTTGCAGCCGCAAATAAGGAGCTGAGCAAAACGAGGTTTGATCTGCAGCAAAGGAAGCATTTGCAGAAACCCTGAAGCAAAAGATGGGTACCTTCAGCTCTACAGCTTACAAGCAGATCTAAGGAAGCCCCTCTGAAGGATGGCTACGGCCGGTGAGCACCTGCCACTGACAGCAAGAAACAGCCACTGGCTTTTAGATGGATGGCATCTTGACAAAGAATGCCATCAGAGATGAAGAAAAGCCCACCGTGGTTCAAAAATAACCCACACTTACAATGGTCTAACCTCACATAAAGGGAGATTAGATCCTTGTGACTTACTAAAACCACCTTTGAGTTTACTAGGGTGCAGCACTACAAGAAGTTTTTCCTGTTGTGGGAGCAGCTGCACAGGAGATTCCTGTGTGGATTCTCCGGAGCCTTGTGAGAGCTGAACTGCATGCAACAGTCCCCTCACTGAGTGTATAAAACAAATTTCCCACTCTTCTCCACAGGCACCTCTTTCTATAACACTTGCTGAAGGGTTAGCATCTTATAAGACCTTGGCTGACATTTTTCAGCAGGTCCAGAAGCTGTTGGAGGTTGTTTTCACAAACAAAAGCCTTTTTTTTTCATCCCAAGTTCTAGATCTGGTTGTTCTGAATTACTGGTCTCTTTCCAGGTGTTCTGCTGCACTTGCGCTGTTTTATTTGAAGATGGAAGTGGTTACCGTTTAAAACGGGTTATCAGGTGTTAATCAAGGTATGTCAGGCCACCAGCCAGGGTGAAACATGCTTTAATTCAGCTCCCACTGCAGAGATCAGCAATCTCCTATTTATAGAAAACATGAAAGTGACTGCAACCTTCCTCTTGCCAAAGAAGCAATTCAGAGACATTGTTTACCCCAAACAGTTGCAATGATAAAAGGACAACAGCCCTAACAACCATGCCAGTGTTACACAACTATTTCTGGTTAATCCCAGCTCACAATCACCAGCAAAAGCCACTCTACTTTCAGGAAGACAAGTTCTCTGGATGCCTCCGCTAATCACAACACATTCTCAAAACTGATCTACAATAGAGTTGTCCACAGAGTGCAAGAGCAAGATACCAATGCTCAGGAGATCAAGTGCCCCATCTGACCTGGGCAACAGCTTTTCCTTACGTTCACAGCTGCTCCTCTCTAAGACAAAGGTAGAAAATGGCCAAACCAAAGCACCGCAACAATCAGCTTCTCTCAGAGAAAAACTGTCTAATTTTAGGATTGTCTTTCTTGTTTCTTCACTGTTGTGCATTTCTGAAAACACAAACAGTTCTGCGTATGCAACTGACACAAAGTTGAAGTTTACCAGTTACCTCCTCAAAGAGCTCAGCTCTAGAACATCATCAGTAGGCTTCAGAGTGAATAAGCCATCGAAACAAGGAGTATGCCAGGAGAGGCATGCATGCTCTCGCTCTGTTTCTAGGACGTGCCACCTCAGAAGGCTCGTGCAGACACAAGCACACGCTTAAGAACTGTCCTCTGTTGGGAAGTGGCTTGGTTTTGAAGATGATTATAAAGAGTAATTACATTTTATGTTTGACTATCATACATTCACCAATGTATGGCTATGCAGAAACACTATGCAGGATATTCTAAATTTTATATGTGTATTTATATACTAATATCTGATGTTCATCTATGTCCTCAAGTAGCTGCACTCATCACACATGTTGCATGCTCACACTTGAACATTCAGAGGCTGAGCATGTGCAACTTATCACCGAAATATATGCAGAGAAATTAACTGCAAAACAGCTCCATAAAATTATGATCAATTTTATACTCACGTGTACAAATACTCAAAGTTACCGTACTACCACCACAGTAATTACTGCAGAGCAATGCAAAGCACCGTGAACAGTGCAAGAAATCCAGATTAGGAACCAACTGGAGAACCATGACTGGTTAAAAGATTGTGGTAACCGTTTCACAGATGTAAGTTTTTCAGCCAGGAACCTGACCCTTAACTGTTCAGCACAGCTTGCACACCATGCCTTTGGTACAAGATCTACTGCAATCACACCAGCAGCCCACCAATACACTCTCTGACAGTGGTTGGAACAGATACACTGGGGAAACATAAGAAACTGTGTGAAAAGAGAATAAAAGGTTGGTTTATGCATCTCTCACCTTGTAGCTAGCTAAGGGCCTTGAGACAGAAGTGTGGACATGATACTTGCCCTTCCTGTCTGGTTTAGTTTTAGCCATACAGAGCCCACTGTTTCCTTAAATTTCTGCTAAGCTTCTGAACACTGCTCTACCTACTGGCAAGAAAATTCGAGGAGCAGTCATTAACTGAATAAACAAATTTATTTCCCCATCAGGCCTAATTCAGTGCTTCCTTCACAAAATAGTCTAGCCTGTATTTAAAAGTTATACACATTTCTACAGAAGCATTTTGCCAGAATCATAACCTATCAAAATAAATTAACCAGTCACGTTTTGCAAACCATTCAAGAAATACACAAATATCCACAAGGCCTCTACGTCAGTAGAGGAACATAAGGAAAGTATGAATGCCATTTTATTTGCCTGTCTCAAAAAAAAAAAAAAAATTAAGTTATTGGGACAATGGGATCATCCCATGCTGAGCTAAGAAATAAGAATGCTTTGGTATACATTTCCTAGGTGCAGCCTTTGTACTGTCCAAGGGTTCTGGGGTAGTGCTGATAAGGCATGAATTCATTCCTGCAAGGTTTAATGCATCTGAACAGATCCCACTGCCTACGGCAGGCAGCCACTCTGACATACCTAAATTCTTCATCCCGCTGCCCTCACTGGAATTAAAAACAGAAAACAAACAACGACGACAAAATATACATGACTTCATGTGCTGGCAGCAGAAGCACCTGGCAGGATCACACTATTTAGAGAGCCGATAAGCACAGCAAGACAGCCCTTGGAGGGTGGGCCAGCCGCTAGACTGACAAACAGGGGACAGAGAGACACACTGATGTGAGGAAAAGGACAAGGAGTAAAGAGTAAGAATCGCAGCCTAACAGCACGGGGCCACAGCAACAGAGGACTGAGGCACTACTGAATAACAATGCCCCCGAGCCTTTGCATTAATGCAGCCCAGAGTCCTTGCAGCAGACACTCTCCAGGAAACCACATGCAAACCAGGAACACCCCCCCCGTACCTGGCCCCCTACTTCCCGAGACAGGCCAGGAACGGATGACCTTACCCAGGCCTGCCCCCCTCCACCCACTCACTCATGAGACCCCAGCGGGCTCCCCGCTTTCCCTGCGGTACCTCCACAGCGCCAGGACCCCCCCGCCGCACACCCGAGGGCTCCTCTCCCCCCCGGCGAAGCCCCATTTCGCAAGGGTCATTCCCTGTTCTCGCTGCCTGGCACTCCCCAGCCTCGGGATCCACCCAAGGACATCACCCTACGTGGAGGCATCACCTGCCAGGGCCTGATCCCCACCCCTGTCCCTTCCCTCCAGCTGCCACTCCGGGGAACAACCCCAGGTTGATGCTCTCTGCTAGAGCTGCTCGTACGTCACCCCTTTTCCAGCAAGTGCCACCAAGAAGGGGCCGTGTCACAGAGGATCTTCCCCCTTCTCCACCCTCCAGTCACGGAGCCCGACATGCACCCCTCACAGCCCCACAACCCGCACCCCCCCGGGCCCCAGCTCCTTCCCGC
>NW_020799114.1:2591280-2599132 GCF_003259725.1 Athene cunicularia | reverse complement strand
TGGCGCGCCGGGGGACCGAGCGCCCGGTAACGGCCTGTGCTGCAGCGCGCTGCCAGGCCTGGGGGGCTCGCCGCCACGGCCCCGCTCCCTGCTGCAGCTCAATACAAAAAATAAGTACACATATATATATATCTCCCCTTCCCTTGGAAAGTTCCGCCTGCCGGAGAGGGGGGAAAAAAAAGAAAAGGAGGAAACCACTGCTGCCCCGTGTGAGGATCGAACTCACGACCTTCAGATTATGAGACTGACGCGCTACCTACTGCGCTAACGAGGCTCCTCGAGAGCGGCGGCCCCGCGCAGCCCCTTTGTGCCTCGCGGTCCCGCCGCCAGCCCGGGATCCCGCCGCTCCTCGGGATGCCGCCCCAAAGCCTTGTTTCTCTACAAATGACTCCTTCTCTGCAGCTGAGACTGGTTCTTTTTTTTTTCCCCCCCCAAAAAATTCATTCTTTTCTGCAAGACAGACCCGATTTTTTTTTTTTTTTTGGCAAATGGCTCCTCTTTCCCATGCTGTTCTGAAAGAGAGACGTTGGGTTCTTTATTTTTGGTAAATAGTTCCTTCTTCCCGTGTTCTGCGAAACAGCTGCATTCCTAAAAGAGGCCTTTGGGGTTCCTGCACACCCTCATCCAGCTCTGCTGGCCAGGGATGGACTGTGAGGGCTGCACTGACAACACGCACGTGAAGAAATCAAGTTGTTTCCATAGAATTACAAAAATTAAAGCCAACCTCGCCTGCCTCTCTGAACAGTCGCTATTTGACTGGGATTTCTGCAGGGAAATGAACTCTGTGCATTCCCTAAAGTGCTCAGCAGAAGAGGGTCCCCTGCAGTGCTGGCAGAAGTGCTGCCCTGAGTCCTAATCAGCAGGCTTCCCCTGCAGCGAGGGTCTCAAGGCAGCGGTCACCATGACAATCAACCAACAAATGTCTAAATTGGAAGAAAATAGGCAAACAGGCCTGTAATTGATGCAGAAAGTCTCCAAACCTCAGCCCCAAGAATCACTGCGGGGAGGCTGTGGGCCTGCAGAGAGACCAAGTGGCAGAAGGTGAAGCAGGAACAGACCTTTGGACGTCAGTCCCACCAGACAAGCAGAGATGTTTGGGTTGTGTTGGACAGTCCGAGGATTTTGCCAAGCTCTGTTGTCAGGGGAACGGTACCTTGGTTTCCAAGGATCTGGATGGTCACGCATACGGGATGATTTGATGATGAGTCCAGGCTGCAAGGTTCGTGGTACGAGTAAAATTGCAACAACCCCAGGATGAGGAAACACCCGTCTCCTTACAGCCTACAGCGCTGCATTCCTCCCTCCAACGCCGCCCGCGTGCAGAACGAGGATGACGTTTCTCATGGCATGCTGATCCTTTGGGGCTTCGTTGACTGACAAGTTTAGTGCCCACAATTCTGATTAAATTCAGAAAAGCTGCCCCAAGCATCTAAAAGAAGGCACATGGACAATGAGTCACCTAAACCAAACATCAACTGTTTGGAAATGTTTTCCACCTGTGTTGAATCACATGATTTTTTCCCCCTGTGTTACATTACGCTCAGCTGGTACTCAAAGTTTCTGACACAGCTCTAGAAGGCCTTGTCATGTCTGTTTGTTTAGGAACTGATGGATTCATGGAAAGGACAGGAAAAGGACTGATGGCAAGGATTTTTGTGTGAATGAAACAAAAGATGTCCTTGGTGACATTGCCTCGAGCAGAAACTCAGCAGTCTACAGCACACACATGTTTTTTCCCCCCTTTTGCATTTTCTATTTTTGACTGGACTTTCTTCTTTCTCCTTTTCCTCTGAATGCTCCTGCTGAGCCTAATCACCCTAGGACCTTCTCTCCCTTTCCCTCACCCACCTGACCCTTATAACCTCATCTCACAGCCTTGGCTCTGTGGATGCTGAGCCACTTCATCCTGCTCCATCCCTCAGTGATCACTGACCACCATTCCAGACCAACCCAGCAGAAGGCAGGACGGCCCATCATAAATCCACGCCAATTCCCACAGAGCTCTGTTCCCCCCCCATACCAATTTTCTCTAGATTAAGAGGAAGAAGGGGATCAGCCTGTGCGGCTTATGCACTGATGTCACCCAGCAGGTTGTGAAGCCCGGCGAAGAAGCAATGTGACGACTGCTCTCTGTGCTCGGGGTGGCTGCATTTCCCCTTCCCGTGGGGCAGAGTGGGGGAATCCCAGCCTCTCATCACATCTGAGAGGAGAAACAATCACTGTCGCCACTCCAAGTTTCAAGACCCAGACAGAAAAGCTGTCTGGTGCGGTTCTTGCAGAGCATCACACGATGGTTACAAGCAGAGAGTTTGGAGGCTGGGCACAGAGAAGGTCCTTGGGGCCCAGAAGGCAGAGAGCTGGTGCAGAACAGGGTGCTTATAACTGAATATAACTTACAACTTCAGTGTTTACCACCCTGTCATCAGACTATAAAATTGGCACTTTCTCCTCTATGTTACTGAGCCCATTATCTGAATCTACCAGCTTTATTTGTGAAGATAGGGAAAACCGTAAACGTGCGTTATCATCGTCTCCCATCCTCTGTGGCTTTACCAATGTCTTTGTAAACATTACCAGAGTAATAGCCCAGAGCTTCCCAGTCCTGCTGTTTCAGGCAGGCAGCTTGCAGCCATTACCACAGGGCTCTTGAAAAGGATGTACCAAAAGGGGAAATGTTATTGTTTCATTTCCCTTCAGCAATTATGGAGCTGATGCAGCTCTTGCTATAGTCAATTAGTCTTCACACTCACTCTAAAGGGCTTTGGATTGGTCCCAAAGTTAGTGTCCTCATTTTCTGTAATCCTGGAAGCGTTTACGCCTTCCCAGCCTCTGAGCAGGGATGAGCCAGCTGATGGCATATCCAGCCAATTGTAACCTGAACAGCTAGGAGAGAATTATTTATTTTCCATTTGGCAAGAGGGACAGAAAAGTATGGCAAGGCAGGCCGAGACAGATGAACAAACCCCCTCTGCAAGCCCTGTTTGCCACACAAAGTATTTGCAGCATGGTTTTTTTTGGCATAAGCCTGCAATGCGATCTCTGCTTTGTAATAAGCATCCTTGGAGGTAGGACACTTCAAAGAGAGAATATTTCAATACAAAGACCAAAGAATTTTGCTTTGGTTTTTGTGATGTACATATCAGATATCCTTTCCTTGCTGTTTTAATCTGGAAAATAGCTCTTCTCATTCTGATTTTAGTCTTTCCCACCTTCTTCCTTTCTGTCTGGACATTGGTCTCACCAGATTTTGCAGGATAAACTGATCAGTGAGCAGACTGGGCTCTTCTGGGAAAATCCAGAGCACTGCGGAAAATGCTGCCGATGACTCAGGAAGCACTTTGCATCATTCTCTACTTTAGAGCTGAGCTCGGTGCCCTCTCTTTATGAAACAGAGTATGGTCTTCCTTCAACATACTGTCCTCGCAATGAGGCACCAGTCGCTCTGATGATCAGCTGTGGTCATGAGTGCTTGGGGTCATCAAAGACTTTATAGCTCTTCTACTAGAAGCAGTCGTCGTTCTTTCAGCTTTGGCCACAGTCCAGCCAGAATAATTTCATTGTGCCCAACACCTCTGGCAGCTCAGTTTGCCGAGGCATTATCCTGTCCAGGACAGATCATGGGACAGGCAGTCAGGTGTTTGAGAGATGCCATTACTGGGTCGGCTGCTGAGCAAGGGTTGTGCAATCACCGGCAGCTCGCTGAACCTCTGCATGCCTCAGTTTCTCACGATGTCAACAAGGAGGGTGTTTGCTGAAGCCACAGGCTACGTAGTACTTGGTTAATATTTGAATATGTGTGGAATTGCTTAAAACCTAGGAGTATTAAAAGCCAGTGGAAGACTTTGTTGCACACTGTATTATTCCACAACTTCCCTGCTATGCCTCCCGCACTCACACTGTCGTTATTGCCTGCCAAGAGGTTATGGATCTTTTTGAGTGCAAACATAAGTTATTGTTGCTTACACCAACTGATTTACCGTGTTTCCCTGTAAAACCAATGGCTCCCATTTAAAACTTGATTCTGAAGCCAAGAAATGTTTGCTGGAACAGCGCTAGCAGCAGTAACTGATGTCAGGATTACGGTACATAGCAGTGACGTCTTGAGCAATACATCTTGCAGGGGGAACACAAAAAATTTTTAACCAAGCATTCTAAGAAAATGATGGGTTTGTGATGACATTGCATACGTCTGTGTGCTAGTTTGGATTTACCATCCAGAAAAGCATCTGCCTGATAATCTAAAAAGTGTTATATTCCCAAAGTCTTGTGAAATAGGTGGCCAGATAGATGAGAGAGGCAGTGTTAGCGTTCCCACTGAGGGACAGGCTCATCTGTTGTTAGACCTCAGAGAAAACCCACACAGGAAAAAGTGTTCTGCGAGTGGCCTCTTTAGTTTCACTTTTCTCAAATTACACTTTTATATCCCCCCCCAAAAAAGAGAGGTATTTTGTCATTCTCATCACATCTTGCCAGAATTCTCCTAACGCAGAAGGTGACTTCCGCAGAGAAATTTGAAGTTTGGGAATTTGTTCATAGGTTAGCCAAATTCAAGATTAAAACTTCTCAGAAGAGTTATTTTAAGGCATTGCAAACAATTCACCACAAACTGATTCTGGCTGAAAATCTCCCAATAGTAGCTGGGTAACGTCTGCACACTGTGTTAAAAAATCAAGGCCCTTATTGACCTTTAGCTGAGCTAGATCAATAAGAACAATTCATGAGAAAATAACTGAGGGAAGGTATTTTGATTCAGGTTTAAATGCAAGTTACCCTTAGCACAGTGTCCTTCCTTTTATTTTATGGGGGTTTTCTCTCCATGTTTCTGGTGAATTTAATACTGCTGACAGCTGCTGAGCTAATAGCCCTAGACACTAAAGTGCTGTCTTCCAGCAAGGGTGTAGCACTGCAGAGGAACAGCTTTGTCTATTCATTGTAAAAAGCCTTTGCAGTGCTGTCGTACCAGAGAAATAAGGGGATGGTTTATAATTCTGATTGTGAAATACATTCACTTTGTTGTGAGGCAGCTCATATGGAAAAAAAAAAAATAGGAAAAATAGGATTTTTTTCGCTAGGGAAGGGCTGTAAGTGTAAACAAGGGTTCGGAGTCACCATTCCTACTGGCTTTTTAACGTGAAAAATCCCAACCTTGTGGAAGATGTAACAATTGGGAAAATCTGGTTTGCTTTCTTTTTTAACTTTAGACTTAAGATTTAGTATATAGCCTGCTGTATAGGGTGCAGACAGGAGGATCTGAGCTGGAATCCAAACCCAGCTTGTGCTCTAACCTGCCTTGTAAGTTTGGGCAAATCCCATCTCTTTTTCTTCGTGAAAAATTAGGGCTGACAGGTATTGTAGGAGATTATTTACCCCATCCTTCTCCCTGAGATAAGAACAATTCTCCCAAAACTCTTCAGAACAGATGTTTTACTGATTTCTTCATTAGTAAAATTAAGATATTTAAATATACGATGGTGACTATTCCACTGCTTTCCTAGGCAATTTGTTGCTGTGCTCAACTGTTCTTACCCTTAACCCAAAGTCTAATTTCTATTGCCTTTCCCAAGATGTAAGCTCATTATTTCTTGTCCTCGACTCACTGCACGCAGAGAAGAGCTAATTCCCTCCAGCTCTGCGGCAACCTTTTGCATATTTGAAGACGATATAATGTCTCCTTTCAGCTAAGTCTTCTCTTCTTCAGACTAAATGCTTTGTAAAGTGTTCTAAGACTAGAATAAAAATGCTCTGCCGGCTAGATTTTTAAAGGGCTCTGTTCCAGCACAGTCACCAAGCTTGAAGCGAAAGCATTTTCAAAAGCAGCATTTTCTCACTAAGGATGGAGAATTGTGCTTAGGCAGAGCTGGTCCCAAAGGCGATGTCCATGCTGTCATTCCAACTGCGCCTAACACCTTTCTCAAATCCAGACTCGCCAACTGTCTGCGCTGTCGACATGCAGACATCGGCGAAGGCTGAGATGAGGAGGGAAAGGTCAAGCGAGTCTCGGTGTGGATCTAAGTTTTCCTTCTCACAGTCTCTGCAGATTATTCATGAGCGGAACATGTGATAGCCCAGCCTGTCAGCAGATACTCTGATTGTGGCTCTTCCTAAGCACCATATGGATGCTTTCAGCCGGAGCTGCAGCCCTGCTAACAGTTGGTAGCGTGGATGAAAACCGCACAACACACAGCGCTCGGCGTTGTCGGCCCTGCCACCGTGACTCACCTGTACACCCCAAAACCAACACGACGTGGTTTCACTAGGGCTTGTCCTCCTGCCAGCAGCCACGCAGCCCCGGAGGTACCATTCTGAGAGCATGGTGGGATTTCCTCAGCCCAGAAAATGGTCGTTAAAAGGCAGTCGTTTAAAAAAAGAAAAGAATTCTGTCAAAACAGAAATTTGGGATTGCTAGTTTAAGTTTCAGAGGTGTCAGCCTCCGGATGATCATCCACTATGTCTCACCTGCTGTCCCTGGACAGTGATGCGATGGGCAGAGCATTCGTAGACCTTAGGGCTGTTTTTCTTTCCTTGTTTCGTCACACCTTTAATGGTCTCATCCTATAATTATACAGCCACCGGAACTGTATGACCCTGAATCACAAAATTAGGTAACGAACCCTCATTCCAATGCGTGAGCGCAGCATCACTCTAACTTCCATGCGTTGTTCCACACGAAAAAAATGCAGAAACCCCGATAATCTCTTAAGATAGAAAAGTTCCTTCTTTCTGTACTCATAAGGACACTGCCATCTGCAACTCCCTGTCCTTTCAGCCGTATAAGTTGGATTGTACAGTGAAATTGTGTAGCCCAACGGCTGCAAAATTGTTCCTATATTTCAAAACACGGTGCTGGGAACATATGTGAGAGAAAGAGAAAGAAAGGCAGCTGAAAGTCTACAGCCAACAGCTTGTGTCAGAAAGCTGCTAAAGGAGGAAACAGTTGGGCATTTTTAATCGCGACGTGGTATCTGCAGGATGAAGGCAAGCAAACTTGGCTTGCGACTGAAATTGTTTGGGGTCTAATCAATTCTTGACAAACGGCACGAGACCGGGTGGTGGGCTTTGAGGCGCATTGGAACACCTGCTCCTAAAAATTTGTTCCCTGAACATCAACTTTCCTGCGGCCTCCTCATACTCATGTCCGTGTATGCTGAAGGCAAACCGGGGGCAAATCACTGAACTTGCACCTCTGCGCGGAGGCAAAGTTGCTCCAGAGCACACGTTGTTAAGGGGGGACATGGGGCGGCCACTCTGAGGCAGCCATGGCCGTGTGCTGCTGAGAGGGAGGCAGGTCAGGCTGCCCCAAGTTGGCCGTGGCTGCGTGTCGCTGAGAGGGAGCACTGGCAGGGCGCTCTGAGGCGGCCATGGCTGCGTGTCACTGAGGGAGGACATGGCAGGGCACTCCTGAGGCGGCCATGGCTGTGTGTTGCTGAGGGGCTACCCTGGCTACACACTCTGAGGCAGCCATGGCCATGTGTCACTGAGGGGGGACATGGTGGGGTGCTCTGGGGCAGCCATGGTCATATTTCACTGAGGGTGGACGCTGAAGCAGCCATGCCTGTGTGTTATTGAGAGGCAACATGGCAGGGCACTGAGGCGGCCATGGCTGTGTGTCACTGAGGGGGGACATGGCAGGGCACTCCTGAGGCGGCCATGGCTCTGTGTCACTGAGAGGGACATGGCAGGGCACTGAGGCGGCCATGGCTGTAATGTCACTGAGGGGGAGGACTGGCAGGGCGCTCTGAGGCGGCCATGGCTCTGTGTCACTGAGGGGGACATGGCAGGGCACTCCTGAGGCGGCCATGGCTCTGTGTCACTGAGGGGGACATGGCAGGGCACTCCTGAGGCGGCCATGGCT
>NW_020799114.1:2565454-2591230 GCF_003259725.1 Athene cunicularia | reverse complement strand
GCCCTGCCCCGGTCACCGGCGTCGCTGTGCCGCTCCGCCGAGGGCTGCGGGGTGACCCCGGCACCTGGGGCGGAAGGGGAGTCGCCGCCTGCTCGGGGCTGGAATGGAAACAAACCGCGGCCCGGCCTCCGCTCCTCCTGCGCGGCCGTGGGGCTTGTTTCGCCCCGAGCCTCTCCGCTGTGGGGCGAGAACCTGGAAGTTTGGGCCAAGGGTCTTATTTTCGGGTGTCCGGGGCGGGGGTGAGCTCAGCGCTGCCTTGGGAGAGGGGCTTGCGGGGGGAGATGGGCTCTCCGCATCATCCATTATCGACTGCAGAATTCGCAGGAGCCCGGAAACATCACTTCGCGTTGTGTGCCAAGAGCCGGGCCTGCCCTTCCCTCCCGACGTGCCTGCTCAGTGTCCGGCGTCGTCTGCGCTATTGACAGCAGAATTGAGCTCCGCTTGCCGTTTGGTACTTGGCTCGGTGTGAGGAATTCTCTACCTGGGTTGCTGCGAGCAGAGCGGGACGCGTGCCTCCTGTCTGCCTTTAGTTATTGAAAACTAGCAAGTCATCGAGAAGAGCTGTGTAATGATGGCTGGGGAAATGAGATTAGTCTTTTTCTAGAAGGAACAGCCTTGATAGAGCGGTGCCAGCACTTCTTTCTGTGCTTCGGATGGGACCAGAGCGATCAAAAGAGCTCAGTATCTGTTCATGTGTGTCGGTGAGGTAGGCTGAAATGCTTGAGGGTAACAAGAACTGGCAGCGTAACCTATTTCTGTGTGAACTATGAAATCCCGTACGTAAAGTGGAATTGGTGGAAGTAATTGATCCAGATTTTCTTTTCCTTCTGCCTTTGGGTTAAAGTCAAGCTGCTTAAGAGAGCTGCCTGGGGTGCCCACCCTTGTCTTTGCTCTTCTGTTAAACGTAAGCTGTTCTCCGCACCGAAGCAGAGAGAATTTTGATCTAACAGAGTCTACGTTTAAGCTGCCCCTTTTCTTGGAGTCTTCCAAAACTGTTGTTGACCCCATCGCCTGTCAGCAGCCTCTGTTGCAGGTATTAAGTTCAGCTAGGATGGCAGCCAAGCAGTTGCCACTGCAACTAATGTCGTCAGAGAGCAGTGTTTATCTGTGGCTGACTGAAGTCTGATTTTGAACACGCCATATACAATAATCTCAATGATTTGTCCACTTTATGTTCCTTCTACTTCTGGGAGTTTTGCTGAATGACGTTGCCGTAAACAAACCTGTTTCAGTTGAAAAGTTAAGTCAAACCCCTCTGTGCTTGCGGGGTTGGCGGTTGGTCTCATTCACTCCCCGTATCTCTTGTGATTCTGGTTAATCTTAAAAAGTATTTTAATTAGCTAGTATCTCTGCCCTTGAAGTGTTAATGCTGGTCTGTAAGAGTGTGACTTGGGCTGTGGGACGTGCAGCAGGATGGCTTTCAGGTTCCTGGTCTTGCAGTCAGGTGAAGGCTTTGCATACTCCTTGCCTTAGTTCTGCTTGATTCACCTCCAGCTTAAAAACGTGATTCACAGGAGCTGCGTTTCCTTACTGGGCTCATAAAAAGGCACAGGGATGTATTTTGTGCACACAAATTTAATAAGGACTAATGGAGAGCTGAGTGATGTTATTCCTGAGTGGCGGGACAGGTAGTGTGTCCTGTGCATTAGCATACCAACAGTGAGCTGGGCTGGCGGGTGCTGATCTAAGCTCTTCCTCTCCCGTGTGCAGCACCTCTCCCTGGGCAGGTGTCTATTAAAGCCATGATGCAACACTTAAATCTTCTCTCTGAGAGGTGTTTATAAGATGGAGATGGCCTGGAAAGCCCCGGCCCGCTGAAGAGAACTGGAGAGGTTAAAATTGAGTTCACTGAATCTGAAAGTAGGCAGGGTATAAACAGATGCAACTGCCTCTGAAAGCAACTGCGCCTGTTTACTTTGGCTCCGACGTGTACTTTAGCCTGGTTTTTAATATCTGTGCTATTAATATTTATGTCTGAGGAGAGGTGAACTTTATCCTGCAAACTGGCACAGAGAGCAGTGAAATGTCTAGGTACACAAGAACCTACCAACAAGCTTCTGCAACAATGGGTGCGGCATAATCAAAATAGAAAACTGTAATTCAGTAATACTAGAACACACGGTGTAAGCTGATGCTGCCAGGCTTGGGCCAGCCTCAGGTCTCAAGTAATTGTTGACAACTTCCTCTTCTGGGATCTCGCAGAAATAGTACAGGATATTCAGTCATTGACTTGTGCGGTGTAATTTGATGCTGTCAATTTATGAGATTAAATGTCTGCTTTAGGGGGCAGAAAATGAGGGGGGGGGGTGTTGCTACCTCCTTTAACACTTTCTAGGAGTCCCAGGCAGAGTGTGTGTGCAGTACTTGTCACCTTGGGTTAAAGAGCAAAGTATTGTCTGTCAAAGGAGAGGTTTTACTGGTGACATTGCTGTCCCATTTGAAAACTCATTTGCCTGAATTTGCCTTTGTGGCTTTTACTAACATGTGGTCCCCCTCTTCAGTGGTAGAGAAATAAAGGTAATAACAGCATTAAGTGTGGATGTTTGAACAGACTCTTTTTTCATCTCTTGCAGAGCAAAGAGTGGAAGATGTACGACTGATCCGAGATCAGCATCCAACTAAAATACCAGTAAGTCTGGTTCTTTTCATTTTTCACTTCAATTTCTAGTCTTATGGGTTTTTTTCAGTAGTTAGAAACCTGTAAAAGAGCTGTCCTGATGAGACCAAATTAATATTTGGCCATTTGGGGTTGTTAAGCCTGAATTTCAGAAACATTGTCAACCTAGTAACCTGCAGTGAGTGTGGTAGAGCCAGGTGCTAGCTGGGGACTGGAGGAAATGGGGTTTCCTGTGTACTGAAGTTGCATATTGTAGCTTCAAAGAAAACCACACCCCGGCTGAGCTCTGAGATTCTCCTGAGTGTTCAGCTCTTCTCGGTGTTTATCTTCTCCAAAAGAAGAGTCTGCAGAGGCTAACCAAGAAGAGTAATGTAGAGACAGATATGACTTCCATCTCCAGTCTGTGCTTGGGAAGGACAGAAACATTTGCCTTCCAGGAAATGGGCCCGGGCTTGAGGTCTCCAGAAATGCTGCTGAGCTGTCAAACCCCTCCATTTCACCTCCGAGAGGAGATCTGCCCTCAGCTTGTCACTCTTTAGCTGCTCGGCTCCAAATGCTGCCTGAATTTTTATTTTCTTGTATTTATGGCATCCTCAAGGTTACAGATGCAAAGCAAAGCATCCTAGGAAGCAAAAGTCAGAGATCATGTTCTGTTGCTGATGAGTTCTTCACAACTGGTGGGCTTTGTGGGACGGCTGTCACCACGCTAAGCAATAAATAAATGCCACCATCCTTATGGCTGTTTGGTGGAACGAGGAAGGTCTCAGGAGATCTTGGAGGGCAGAAGAGAGAACCGAATCGGATGCCTCAACCTCTGGTTCTCAGTGATGAGAACTGGTGGTCCCTGGGAGTGACAATTCTGTGACCAGACTGCTTGCAAACTGTCTGCGCTTCCATTAACAGAAGCCGTTGTTGCCTTTAGGTCAAAATGAAACTAAAAGCTTATCACCTTTAGCTTTAAACTGCTTCATCTCGAAACTGCTGCTGCTGCTTTACTACACTGCTGGGCACGGGAACAAGTAATATTTTATAGCAGAAATTTTCTGACTTGTCTGGACTGTGCAGTTTTCCCAAAGGGCCCTTTCCTAACAAATCCGTTTCCTGACAGAAGATTGCTTTTTCACCCACCTTTCACAGATCACTGAGCTGTAGTCCCCAAGCTCTGTGACCACAGATTGAAAGCCGTTGATTTATAGCAAAGCTCTCATTTCAAGTCACCCATGGACATATTACCAGCAAAAATTCAGAGGTACCTAAGCAACTTGCTGAAGAGGCAGTGGTGCAAACTTGCAGCTATGGCAGAGGCCTGCTGGGGTGCCTGGGGGCTCGCTGTGGTGGCCTCTCCGTGTCCTCACTTGAGTCACGGCCTCGTTTATTATCATTAGCATTTCTGGATGAGATAAGATGGCAACATCATGTTAGATGGTAAATCCCTCCAGTGCCATCAACATCCTTCATTTTGCTGTTGGAAATACTATCTCTTGTTTGTGCTCGACCTTTTTAAAAATAGTGTGGGATTTTTGTTTTTGTTTTTGGTTTTTTTTCCGGAATGAGCTGGCATTTATGTAAACTGGTGCAAGGAAGTCTTTCTGCAATTTAATTAAATTGGCTCAATATCTCTTCACCTGTGCAACTTTTGAATATCAACACAGCCAGACCCCGTGAGCGTGGAAATGATCCAAGTGAATGGTGTCACGTAGCTACCGTTGATTTAAAAACAACAAACCCCACATGGCTGTGAAAGCGGGAGCGCACGAATTCTGAGATCATTGCTTAAAAGCAGGAACTATATACAGTTGCTGGGCAGGGTGCTACTTAAATTGGCAAATCTGCAATTTCCTTGTGAATTGAGTAGTTACTACATAACAACCTTGACAGAAATACTGGTTCCTAAGCATGCTGTTTGGAGATTAAGGAGGAGGAAATTCTCTCCTTTGAGGCTTTACACCCCTCAAAAGTAGCTTTCTCTCGTGCCGTAGAGTCACCGTGGAAGGTGAATGGAATAGCATACTGATGTGGAGGTGTAGTTCTTTGAAAGAGATGGCCTGAAACTGGAGAAATTCTTAGTGAAAACTGCTTGACTGTGCAGAGTGCTGTAGCAGCCCAGGCCCCTAGTCAGCCGCTGTAATGTGTTTGAGGGAAGCGTGTGTTAGCTTTTCTTGGGTTTCCTTGTTGCTGGGTAATTCAGTGCTAGATTGAATGATTCCAGCAAATGAACCGTTCTAAAACTACACTGACGCTGTGGACGTGGTGCTGTTAAATCCCTGTTTGCTACCTCTGCGTGCAGTGACTGTTGCAAATAAAACAAGAGGAACACGTGAGGATAATTATAATATAATTGTTCCTTTTCAGATTCGAGATGCTGCGTCCTCAAATGAAGGGGAATGGAGTTTGGCATAAACGCTTGTATTTTGTGGTGTTCGAAAGGGAGGGGGGAGATGAGGGCACAGACACTTTCTGCCTTTCACATCTTCTGCTCCTTTCTTTTTGTTTCTTAGGTGATCATTGAAAGGTACAAGGGAGAGAAGCAGCTTCCAGTTTTGGATAAGACCAAGTTCCTGGTGCCAGATCACGTCAACATGAGCGAGCTAATCAAAATTATCAGGTAGTATGCTGTGATTTCAGTGTAAGCTGCTTCATCCACCTAAGGCTATGACTCTTTGTTAGTTCTCCACCTGGTGTATGCATCTGGGGACTCTAAATGGAAAATTCATCTAACGAGCCCTTGGTATCCTCACTAGGACAAATTTGTGAGGTGTTTTTCCTTCGGCTTTGCTGGGAAAAAAAAAAAAACCCTCTGAAAAGACCTGAGCTGTTAAGAGAAATCCCTGGTTCCCAGAGATGTAGGAGGGAGCCTGGAGCTGCAAATCCGTGTCTAACATGGGTGCTGCTGGCCCGGGGCTCCAGTGCTTGCTGCTCAGTTGTTTTGGGGTGTCTCCTCCCAGCTCTGCCCCAGAGTCCCTCTCCGGAGCTCCTGCCTCTTCCCACCCACCGGCAGGGGAGCTCTGAGCTGCTGCTTAGGGTTGATCTTGGCATCCTTTGATCGTGAAATGAGGTTTCTCTCAATGACAGTGTTGAGGCCTAAAAAACCCACACCCAGACCAGTGGCTTTTTGTCCCCGCTGTTTGTGCAGACTGTGGCTTGAGCACTGCTCCGCTCTAGTGCTTCAGCTTTGTTGACAAGAAAGAGTGAAAGGGGAAATAGCCAAGGAGTGGAAGTCCTGTGGTCTAAAATTGTGGTCAGAAATTCTGCTAGAAGTGCATTTCTCCTGGCTTAGAAGGAGTATCTGATTAGTAAGAGTTCTCAAGAGGTAAACTTGGAAGTTAGCAGCAAACCAGAGTTTGCTTTTTGCTGGTCACGGGGTAGCTGGGAGCTGGTTTGTGGAGGCCACAAGCTGTAAAAACTGAGACTTGTCCTGTGTGTCCAAACAATTCCTGCCTCCGGGGCTTGTACAAAAACTGTCTGGCACAAGCAAATCCCAGCTCTTACGTGAGTAAGAAAGTGAGGTAGGGTTTTGGAACCAGGAACCAGATTGATAAAGTCTTCCAGAATGTCTCATGAACATTAAAAGGCCCTGGGCAGAAAGGTTAACAGCAAGCTGAAGGATTTTTCCCACCTTTTTTTTTTATTTGGCTTCATTGTTAAGAGGTAACTTGGTCCCAGCTGGACTTGGTCCTGAGCCAGCGCAAAGCCTGGCCTTCCCCACCCTCAGATAGCTGTCGCCTTCCCTCAGCCTCTCTTGGGAGCACTTAGAGCTTGGCTTTGGAAGGGTCCCTTCCCTAGGCTATGCCTGGGAGGCTCAGTAAATCCTTGTTTCCAGCAGCGAGTGGAAGCTGCGGGAAGCTCGTCTGATCTGTTGTTCTTTCCTTCTTTCTTTGGTTCCCCTCCATGTATCCGAGTTCCTCTTTCTCCCTCGGTTTATGAAGTAGTAAGAGAGCTCCTCTGGGCAAACCTGCTTTCCAGCAGGCAGCTTAGCAGAAATACCTATTTCCATTCCCTCGGGGCCTGGCGCTGGGGCCTTGGCTCCAGAGACTCATCCCCCCTCTCTGCCCCCTCCTGGCAGGGAGTTGCCGAGGGCCAGGAGGTCTCCCCTCAGCCTCCTCTTCTCCAGACTGAACCCCCCCAGTTCCCCCAGCCGCTCCCCAGCAGACCTGTGCTCCAGACCCTGCCCCAGCTCCGTTGCCCTTCTCTGGCCACGCTCGAGTCATTCAATGGCCTTTTTGGGGTGAGGGGCGCAGAACTGAGCCCCCCCATCGAGGGGCGGCCTCCCCAGTGCCGAGCCCAGGGCTCAGATCCCTTCCCTGTCCCTGCTGGCCACGCCAGTGCTGACACCAGCCAGGATGCCGTTGGCCTTTTGCCCCCCTGGGCACACTGCTGGCTCCTTATCAATCAGTTAACCCCCCCAGTCCCTCTCTGACCAGCAGCTCTCCAGCCGCCCCTCCCCAGGCCGGCAGCCCTGCTGGGGGGTGAATTTTTTACCCCTTTGAGGTGGGGAGGGGACGCCTTTCTCAGGGGCAGGGCTGCCTCAGATGGGGCCACCCTCCCAAGGATTCTTTTTGCCTGTGTGGATGCGAGTGGAACCACGCAGTCACAGCTGTTCCCACCCCCTGCTCCCCTTCACCCCCCCCAACAGGCGACGCCTGCAGCTGAACTCCAACCAGGCCTTCTTCCTCCTGGTCAACGGACACAGCATGGTGAGCGTTTCCACGCCCATCTCCGAGGTGTACGAGAGCGAGAAGGACGAGGATGGCTTCCTCTACATGGTGTACGCCTCTCAGGAGACTTTCGGAGTGCAATCTTCTGTCTAGGACACGCCAGCGGCTTCTAGCCTAGGATTTCGGTTTACCCTTGGCCATCACCCCCCACTCTTCCCCACACACACCCCAGGGAAAGAAGCGGATGTCACCTACGCTCTCAGGCCCGTAGCATAGTCTTGCTTTAGCAGGTGTCTCATCTTACCTTGCCTTGTTTGTGACTATTAAACAGTACAGACGAGCACCTCCGGCTTTGAAACCTGCTGTAATATTCCACACAGGCACATTTACATTTCTGGACTTTTGTGAATGGAACCCAATTGTGCATGTGACGATTGCAAATAAAGGGACACTCGATTGACTTGAAAAAGCAAACAGGCACCAGGGAGGAGCTAAAGTGTTTCCTGTGAGTTTTCTGGAAAATCTTCCTATGATTCCTTAAAAGTTTTGGGGTTTTCTTTAATAAAACAAGAAGGCTTCTCGTGAGAGCAAATGCGTTTTAACGTTCCAAAGCAGAGCTTTGTCTTCTGCAGCTCGTTCAGACTCATGTCAGGGCTGCAGGGAGTTAAGGCAAGTGCTTGGGGTGAGCTGGGGGAGTACAACTCTTTTTTTTTTTTTTTTTTTTTTTTTTTTTTTTTTTTGATTTTTTTTTGGTCTCCGTTTTTTGTGGCACCGCAAACTTAGAAACGGTGCCAGTTTCTGAAATACTCATACCAAACACCACAGCTTTACTGTAGTTCTAGGAAGCGTTTAACTGTAAAATACACACCTGGACAGGTAACATTCAATAAACTCCAGTCTGTTATGAAGTTCCAATCCCTGTGTGTTCAGTGCAACACTGTTGTTCGTACGAGTTCGCTTCCAAACGATCAGCCTCCCCTCCAGCCCCTCCCCGGCCCAGTGGTTTGATGTTCCTAGTGGTTTGAAGGGAGTGGCGGGACCCTCCCCAGCGCCGGAGCAGCGGGGACAGGAGCAGCGCCCCAACCCGCTCGCCCTCGGAGAGCCCCGTCGCCAGCGGCCCCACGGCTCCTGCCATGGCTCCTCCATCCCGACCACCAGACCCACCGACCCGCCTGTGCTGAACCCGCTTTGCACAGGGAGGGGGGGATCGAGGAGAATTTTAGAAGCAGCTCGCGTCCGGGGGCTGCTGTCAAGTTGACGAACAAATGATTATTTTATATTTTTTTCCGTCACCGACGTCTCCCACCGCTCGCCTGGGGTTGGGAAGCGCTCGGTGTTCCTGCTGCCCGGAGCGGGGAGGACCCTGCGCAGGGGGTTGTCTGTCTCGTAGGACCTCTGGTTTTCCTCTAGAGTTGTTGTCACGTGAAGTGTAGCAGGATGAGATTACTCGTGTGTATGATGTGTCTGTGAACTAACTACAGCTGTTACTGGAAGCTAACTTACTATCATGGGGGAGAAAGAAGCAATACTACTGCGTCTCGGCACTCTAGCTCAGCAAGGTGTCCAATTTGTACCTACCTACGCCTCTTTGCATGCATCTCATTCACAACGCTTCGGATTTTTTTTTTATTGTTCTTTGTGTTTTTACTCCCGACGTAAACTTTTAAATGCGGCTTGTTCTATGTTTAGTTTTGTGTAAGGAATTGTTTAACTCATAACTGACAACCATACTTGTAATTACGCCGTGATTGACTGATATTCCTGTACAAATGTTGCTTTTTTTAAAATTAATACAGTGCTGAGATGGATGGGTTACATCCCAACTTCATGATGGCTCGGGTGGTTATTTCTAGACGGGATTTTCTCACAGGTACGTGGCACAGAGCCACGTCCACCTGCCTTGGGAGGAGCTGCTGCCCCCCAGGGGGAGGAATTCTGGCTGTATTTCCCCTGTATTCCGGGTGTAATGGAATTCCGTGTGTATTTGCCTGGTAAAACAGTTCAGCTCCGCAGCTGGGCAGGGACCAGGGCACCCAGATGTGTTTCTGTCTCCCCAGTTTCCTCCTCATCCTCCCCCAGGGAAACCGGGAAGGAGGTGGGGGGGTAGGAGCGAGGTCGCGGCCACTCTCGGTGACAAACCACGAGCACAAACCCTTTGGGTTTTGGAGTTGAGTCCAGGAGAGGAGTCGCAGGCACTGTAATAGAGCTGGGATTCACGAGCAGGGGTCTGGGGTGGAGAGGCAGCAAAATAAAGGACATTAATTTAAAAAAAGTAAATTTAAAAATGCCCTTGGTAACTGCTCCACACAGATAAAAGTAAAATATACATATTAAATATAAATATAAAATAAATACACACCAAAAATTTTTAAAAATACAAATAAAATAAATACAAATTAAAAAAATAAAATAAAAAATACAAAGGGATTCTCTTTAACTCTTTATTTTCCATACATTAAATTTACTCAGATAAAAACATTCTAAAAATGTACAATTTTACTTTTAACAAAGTATAATAAAACATAAAAATCCCAATACCAGAATACTTGACATTTACAATTCAAAATCAAATTAGCTGAATATTAAATATTTACAAAACTATTTAAAATATTTATAAAGTTACATGCACAATTTGTAATACTAGAATTGACCGAAGTAAAAGAAATGGCTCAAATGGGAGCAGGAGTTTCCTTCATTCCTAGTGGAAAGTTATGTCCAAGAGAAGCTGTTAATCTGCACTTGAAAACACACAGGATTTGCTTTCTGCTTCGGTGCCGACACGCTTCTTGCTTACGGAAGGAAATTTTAAGAGAGCAAACGGGTAGTTCCAAGGGTTGATGCCCAGAGGTGGCGGCGGGTGGGGGCGCTCCCGTCCGTTGGGGGGTTTTTGCCCGGATTTGCCCACACCCCCCTGGTTTTAACGGGTGTTCTCGACCACCCCGAACGCGGTCAGTTTTATTTTGGGGGAGTTTTGCTCTGCCAAATCCCACAGACTACCTTGAATTTTTGAGTACCTTCACCCCGAAGCTTGCCAGCGAGAAAGAACATGAAACACAATTTGGGGTTAACGGTAAAGGGCTAGTGTTAGACCATTCAATTCGGAAGTCTGGTGCTTAATTTGTCAAGATTTAGTGACCGTGGTATGAAAAAAAAAAAAAAAATTGTACAAAAAGTGAAGCGTGACATGTTTTAGGGAAAAACACCGTGGAATTCCAATCGATACCTCGCTTACTAACATGAGGCTTCCCTCTTCCCTCTCCTGCTGCTTAGCGTCGAGCCTGGCATATTTATTAATGCTTAACGTGCAGACTGCCAGCGCGAGGAGGAGTTTGCTGGAAATTCCACCCTATTTCGGGTATTTCCATCACCAACGCTCCCAAACGGAAAACACTTCTCCAGCTGAATCGCAACAGAAACCGAGCACGGGGCTCACTCCCCCGAGGGAAGGCTCGGCCTGAACTTCTCCCTGCCCCTGCAGGGAGGTGACTTGGGATTCCCTTCCCTTTTATGTTTAAAAATCTTTTTTTTTTTTTTTTTTCTTCCCCACAGTGAAATCCATTTTGAGAACTAATTCTTTTTCTACTTTTAGGACAAAGATAGGAATAAATAGCATTCTTTGAAATCTCCATCTTTCAGTGTATAAAAATAAAGGTTTTAAGAACTGGTTCTTTCAGCCAGTGAAGCTGGAACTACTATTCTAAAACAAGCTGCCTTACTTTTCCGGGGTAAAAAGATGGGATTTGTGCCTTTTAAAAACAGATGAAGGATTATTTTATGGAACTAAAGTGCTCTGTTCGGACTTCCCAGCTTTGGTTGGTCTCGGTACAAGGTGGACAGCGCTCACGGGCAGGTCTGACGCCGCAGCTTGCTTCGACCGAGGGAAGGCTCTCAGCAAACATTTCTGTGTTACACTCGTGCTGCTCTAAGGTACTCAAGACTTCTGAATCTGAACTTACTCGAAAACCAGACTTCACCATTTAAAAACGTTACCTAAAAGTACACGTAAGCCACTCGTAAGAAACATCAGCCTTAAACTTTACACAAAGGAAACGATCCCAAAGAAAGCTCGGAAGAAAGGAATGAAACGGTTTGCTGGACAGAAGTTCAGTTTTACAGTCCTTTTGTTATGGTTTCAACTCTGCGATGAATATTAGACGAGACTGTGTGCCCAGCCTTGGGCATTAAAACAAAATGCACAGAAATTACCTTTTTTTTTTTTTTTCCTCTTGATTTTTGCTATTTCGAGAGGGTTTTTAACACCTGCGTGAGTGTTGAAATACAGTTTATTTAAATACAATTCAGTTTTAAAATACTGTTTAAAAAAAGTGGAAAAAAAAAAAATAATAATAACGTTAAGGTTTGGCTTTCAGCACATGTTCCAGGCCACTGGAGAGACCCTCAAAGCTGTAAAGAGTAAACATCGTCACTGAAATCTGCGTGTTTCCTTCAGCGTAATACAGTATGACAGATTGTTCCTACCATTGTCTCAAGCTCATTAAGGCAAAGTAAATTGCATTGTCAGGTTTCATCACGTTAGTGTTGCAGGTCTGAAGGTTGTTCGTTAGAATACAGGTAACCTCAACCGCAGGGCAGAGCGAGCAGGAGCGTTTCGGGGGTGCACAACGCTGCGGGGAGCGGGAGCTGGGCCGAGAATACACAAAGCTCGGTTTTTATTTTTCGTTGCATAGGAATAAAAAGAAAAAAATTGTTTTTTTTTTTTAAAAAAAAGCCCAAACGTTACGCAAATTTAGATCTGGGTTTCCACAAAGCCAAATCCGCTAGGAGCTGCAGATCACCAACACCTGGACCTGGGGTTTGGTTTCTGGCCATCTCACACCGCCGTGCCTCTCCGACGGCCGCGGCGCTGCAGACGGCCCAGAACTTTGTTTTGTTTTGTTTTGTTTGTTTTTTTCCCCCTACAAACACAGTCCAGGAAGGCCTCGCCTGCCAGGCCACGCGTTACCCCCTCCCAGTGCCGATTCACTCCTCGGGGCAGCTCCGCACCACTTCAAAACCTCCTCCTCGGCTCTGACTTCCCTCAGTTCCGAGCGCGCGTCAGCTGCGCCACTACAAATACTGTTCATCCTGGTGTGGTTTGAACTGGTGTAAGAAATACCCTCCAAGTGTAAACAAGGCTTCAGACTTTAAAGGTGTCTTCCAAATTACAGTATGCAAATATCTCTATGTCAGACATTTTAAAGAGAAGGCCTCACCCATTTAATGCCGTCAAATTCCTCGGGTGAGCCATGAGGATTAGTATCTTCTTTCAACCAGACAGGACCAAACTGTTTCAAATTAGCAGTTCAAGATTTGTTTGGCTTCCTCTCAAGTCCTAATTTAGATTTGTCACCCACAAATTATGTACGCTAAGTAGTTAACACCAAAGCTAGTCATCTACAATCTATTGCAACGAAGGAGGCCAACAATAAATCCTTCAAAGTCTTGATAATAATGAAGTTTACTACCTTTTACATGTTTTGACTTCTACCACTTCTGAATCCTGTAGCAAAAGCCTTGGGGTAGGAGTCAAAGGGTTGGTTTTTTTTATATAAAGTAAAGCAAAAGCTTACAAACTCTGCTGCCAGAGTTCTTTTTTTTTTTTTTTTTTTTTTTTTTTTTGGATGGTTTAAAATTCATTTACAAAAGCAGAATAATAAGGTTTCTGTGAAAGAGACCTATATACAGTAACAGGACGTAAAGGTTGGTTTGTGTATTACAGGAAAATATCCTTGAAGCCTTTATGACTCTGGAGTCTCTGGGACTTGGACCCTTGGAAACTTAAGTTTATTCCACTGCTGGGAACCCAGCACTATCTAGTAATAACTGAGACAATGAAGCACAAGTTTGTTTCCAGAAGGAACCGAAACTGCCGTGTGTGTTCTTTTGGAAGGGAAAGGAGAGACTTACTTAAGATTTTTATTGTGTAGTTAAAGTCACATAGCCTGCTGGTGCCAATTTTTAAAAGTTGGAACTTCTTTGCCTCTTGCACTGGTCTCAGAGTGACACTGTCTGCTAAAAGTGCAGAAAGCTTGAAGAGTTTTACATTCTTCTGTAGTGCAATCCTTAAAAATCCCAGAGATTAGTGCCTGATCACTTTTGAAAAAAAGTAGACATTTTACCTAGCCCAGGGGTGCCAAAGTCCTTCTGGCGAACGGCCGCTCCTACCTTCAGCCTCCAGCTTCCACTTCAGAATGTAGCTGCCCTGGAGTTAGACGTTTCACCTTAGAAAGTCCACATATGGCAACATTCTCCAGCAAAAAAAAAAGTACATCGGATGTTGTACTTGCAACAGAAAACGCAGCTGGCCAGCCCCACCATCCGTCCAGTACGCATCGGTCCTGTGACACGTGGTCAGAAGTTCCAACAACAAGATCCAAGTTTGAATTTGGCAATCAAAAATGGGTTTGATGCACCCCTAAGCTAGATTTTCTACCTAGTCTAATAAAGTAAAGCACCTTTGGATTAAAAAATACATTAAGCTTAACAGCAACTGGACGTCTCAGTTTTGTATTTCGATCTCCTTCTGTCTCCATGGCTTACAGTATTTTCTTGCCAGAGAAAATATCAGTCTGTGGAGTCAAGACTTTCAGAGGGAGGAGCGTATTTCAGCCTGAATGTACCTGTGGGAGAGGAAAGAGAAGAATTAAACATCAACCTGGCGGAGAGGAAACGGAAGAATTAAACGCCAACCTTTTCGCTGCCTTTATGTCTCAGAACTTTCTAAACCGAACTACTGCTCACGAGGTGCGTAAGGCAGTATTAGCGGCCAGGGGACGGCTGTTTGAACTGAAAAATCAAGGCACACTTTTACACAGGAAAAGTCACCGGCTTGGATGTAGTTTCAGGGCTGGCAAAAATCTGTTTGGGATAGTTTAAATGGAAATTTAGTTAAACGAAACGGAATTCGGCTTCCGAAACGAAGACAGCAGATTACGTTTGTGAAGTTCTCCGAATTAGGACTGATGAGGCAGTGTTGCTGCTTCCCCACTGCCCACTATCGAAATAATAGCCACAGAAACTCCACTAATTAGGTACATTTTAGCACTGCTGCGAATTGCTGCCTCAAAACCAGTCACTTGTTATTTTATAGTAGCCAAACACTTCAGACCTTGTCTGTACCGTGTAAAAGCAAACACAGACACAACTGTAGACAAGACGCAACACAAAATACAAGACCTCAGTGCTGTTTGCTCCAGTCAGAAGTTGGCATTTCATTTTTTAAGCCCACACCACACGCAAATTATCTCAACACAATATGTCAATCGAAATAAAAAGGAAAAATGGGACTAGAAAGTGCTCTTGGTAAAATAATGTTTCTCTCTTAGTTGTTTCCTGCCCGGAATTAAGGATTTCAGCTCTCTCCTGGAGAAGCCTGTGCTGTAACCCTGTAAGCAACACGCCCTACAAAATAATTATAGCAGCAAACACGGGACCTTCAAGAGCATTTGAGCAGCAATTCTCCATTTGGGTTACTATTTTGGGCAGGAAGGGAAAGGGGGAACTGAGATGTTCGAGTTTGTAAACTTCCAGGGGAACTTGCAATTATCATCAAAGATGACCTAGATGAGAAGGCAGAAGCAGCAACAATTATTGCACTGCAATATGTCTGGAGAAGCTCCCTCCCTCCCTGCTTCTCCCCTGCCCAGAAACCCTCCCAAGCCCCACAGAGCACCCAACTCTGACCCAAGTCCTTCCTCGGGCTCTTGTCCTCACATCGCTTCTGCACAAAACTAAGTTCCAACTTTTGCCAATTATAACTCAAACCCACCAGCTGTCCAGAACGAGATATTTTTTGTTTTTTATGCAAGTCTGAAACGAAAAGCCACAGCACTGCCACCAGGCAGCCGTTCCCCCCCCTGCCGTAAAGGCCACGCTCTGCAGGCCAGCCCCCGCCACACCGCCCCCCCCGTGCTGCTTTTACCTTGTCGATTGAAATCCATCGGAGGCTGTTTGCAGTCCTGAGCTCTGTGACCACTGGCCCCACAGTTGTAACAGGAGAGATTCCCATTTTTTTTGTGACTTGAGCCATTGCTGTTTCCCATCATTCCCTGTGCCTGATACACCCCCGCTGTCCCTGCCATAAAGTTCTGCATTGGCGGCACCGCGAACGTCGACTGCCCGGCCATGACGGAGTCCGGCGCCAGGCCGCTGTTGTAAGCGGTGTGGACCACGGGGAAGGTCGTGCTGCTGTTGTACTGCTGCGTGTTGATGTAGCCGTTACTACACAAAGGGTTGAAGGGTAGAAACGGAAAAGTAAACATTGAAGGTCCTGAAAACGGGTGCTGAAAATAATTAGTGTAGCTGACGGTCATACCGCTGGAGCCGCAGTTCCCGCTGCACCCGCAGGAGCTGCACACCATGCACCCGGGCGGCTGCGGCTGCTGCTGCTGGTGGTGATGGTGGTGGTGGGTCTGGTTTGGGACCGGGATGCTCCCCGCAGATCCACTGCTGCTGCTGCTGCTGCTGCTGCTACTGCTGCTGCTGCTGCTGCTGTAGAAGTTGTTCTCGGCCACGGAGGAGAGCGTGGGGCTGGAGCTGGGCGCGGGGCAGCTGGGCAGATTGGCCATGGTGGCAAACGACGTGGAGGGGTGGCTGCTGGAGGAGGCCGCGTTACTGTTGGCGCAGAAGCTGCCTTGCATCGGCGCCACTGGCACGCTGCTCATTGCAGAAAAGGCAACTTTGGTGTTGGCTGTGTACAGAGCAGTCCGGGGATTTATTATTGCAGGGGACACCGTTATTTGCATATTACTGGAGCAGGAAGTCTGTCCGGCAATGGCGGAATCAGTAGGAAGAGATGAAGACACCAGGAGTTTGATGGGTGGACGAGCCACGTGGAAGACTGTGCTGGATGTTACGGTGGCAGCAGTGCTCGTTTCTACTATTAATCCCGGCTGCTGACCTGTTTTTATCACTCTGTCCAGAGTCGAAGCGTGCACAACTTTGGTTCGAGGCCCAAAGTTAATAGTAGACGTGGGTGAGCTGTTCTCAGCAGCCCCTGACAGCACCTGCAAGGGCTGGTGGGGAGCAGATGCAGACATGACATCCACCACTGTATTTCCAAAGCTCTTCTCCATTTTGATGCTGCCCCTAGGTCCAGGCGAAACTTTATTCCTTTCTTCTAAAGATAAAAGAGAATGCATAGACGAGGAAAGCAGCTTCATGTCTGCATTGCCACGGTCTGATTTATGCACTGAATTTAGCATCCGGATGGGGGTGATGTGAGTAGAGCCCGCTGACATCATCTGCATGGGCAGAGCGTGGTGGCCGGACGGGTTGGAGCCTGCATCGTTCTGCACTGGTAAGACCTGAGCCGTGGGTCTGGCAGAGCTCGAAGTGAAATGATTCAGTAACATCACTGGCTTCTCCTTTTCGGAACCGTCCAAGTGAATCTCCAAACCTAGGGACAGAAACATCTATAAATACAACGGCTTCACGAGACAAAGCCAGCTGACGCCAGCCCCTCCCCAGCTGTTTCTCTTACGTCTCTCGTTCTCCTCGGCGCTGTCCGAGCTCTCTTCCCGTGTCTGGATCCCCATGGGGCTGGAAGAAGAGCTGGAGTACTCGGAAGAGCTGCCCTCCCGGGGCAGCGGGTGGGCTGGCTGATCCACATCCACTCGCAGCTCTGCGGATAAAGGGTGTGCGAGCGATCAGGGAATGCAAACAGGAGCAGTAACACCTCCCTGACAGGACCTAATTACAACTCTTTCACGACACCATCTAACATGCATCGATGCCCAAGATTTAGAGAGATACAGGAGGTGTAACACTCGCTGACTAGTGCTATTCACACAGAAGCCATGAAGAGGAAACTACTTGCACTCCATCTAGACAGGAATCAGACTTTCCGATTGCTCCCTGTTGTTTACTGAGGGGAGACCTCCTGGCCCTCGGCAACTCCCTGCCAGGAGGGGGCAGAGAGGGGGGATGAGTCTCTGGAGCCAAGGCCCCAGCGCCAGGCCCCGAGGGAATGGCCTCAAGCTGCCCAGGGCAGGGTCAGGCTGGCTCTGAGGAAGGATTTCTGTGCAGAAGGGGCTGTTGGGCGTTGGAATGGGCTGCCCAGGGCAGGGGGGAGTCCCCGAGATCCCTGGAGGGGTTGAAGAGTCGGGCTGAGCCAGCACTGAGGGATCTGGTGGGGTTGGGAACGGTCAGGGGGAGGGTCATGGCTGGGCTGGAGGAGCTGCAGGGGCTTTTCCAACCCAGATGATTCTGGGATTCTGTGATTTTATTAAGCCACCTACACTGCAGAAGATAAAGCTTACAACAGGCTGGTGAAAAAGCAGTATGAGTTTGTTCTTGTGCGAGGTCATACGCAGCCCCGAGAGCGCAGCAGTGTCCTCTGCTCCTCTTTCTTACCTGCAGCATGGTTGCCACGAATACTCTGGATAGGCCCTACATGCGTAGTAGGGGGAACCCTTGCCACACCACTGCTGGTAACTGAAGAAGGTGTTGTGGGGTTTAGGCACCGTTTCTCTGATTTTTCTCTATAGGGCGATGGAGAAGAGTGTGAAGAAACAGAAACTGGCTAAAGCACAACAACAGATAAATCCACTTCTGAATGAAACTGAAGCAGCCAAAGCCCACTGAACAATCCACTAAAAGCGATGCTGCTTTCAAATGGCAGCTTTTGGAAATCACATCAATCTTGACTGTAGCTTCTTGCCAGCAGTTACATTCGGACTATGCGCCATCTGATTACAATGTTAATGCTCTTATTTGTACAAGGTAAAACATCACCAAATGGTGACTAAATTCTATCGCACATTACGTAAGCGTGTCCCAAACCTAGCCATGCCCACCAAAACAAAAGAGAAGCCAAATGCAGTCCTTTTGCAAACACACTCCGGAAAAAAACTAAGAGCGACGAAAAATGCTGTCAAGCAGCTTTGATAAATGGGCATGGACTTGGATTTTTTAATTGCTTTTTAAGTAACTGCAGTAGCGTCAGAATAAACATTTCTCTCTAAGCAGAGACACAAAAATTAGGACAATCTGTTGCAACAGTTTCCCCAAAGGGCTGTTGTTAATATTGCACAGAGCACTGGCCTTCTTTCTGTCACCTTCACCACATAAAGCTGGGATCTTCCCGAGACCAGGGTTACCCACAACTGGTAAACACGACTGTCAGTGGTTTGTCCCCCCCAAAAAAGGTACAAGTCCAGATCCTGTTGCCTCTGGCAACCCACACCCCAGCTCTGGTAGCCAGCAGAGAGGCCTGAGTGGCTGCAGCTGCCACGAGTCACCACAGAGGCTCTCAAAGTAGCTGTGCTTCGTTCACTCTGACAGGAAGGCAAAAAATTGTCAGGTCTTATGAAGAAAAAGTCCTGCTGGGCATCCTGACCTCCTGTGTGCATCACCTGAGCTCAAAAATCCTCCAGCTCAGCGACTTGCTTGCTTCATTTCCCCCTGCCTCATGAATCTCAGGTAGGTGGTTAAGCCCAAAATGGGACAACAACTACTACACAAGTTTAAAAAACCCCTAAGCAACAGTATGTGTCTTTTGTAAACTATTTAAAGGTGTTCCCCTCCTTAGAAGAGCTGCCAATGTGACAGGTGAAGACAGACCGGGTTACCATATCCATTTAAAACACAAATTCTTTACCTTTGGTTATCCTGACCACTACCCTGAACAGGCAACAGTAAACCAGCAAGTACTAAATATTATCTAGAAAGCCTCCGTTTCAGGAGCTTTTCAAAGTAACCGACACAACTGGAGAGAAGGGAGATAAGCACTACCTGTGTTTACAGGTGGGAAGCCTGGTAGGTTTATGGTCTGGAAAGCAAAGACCATTGTAAAACTTGCATTAAATCTCTTACGACCTTAAAAAGACAGTTCACCCCCCCACACACACACTTACTTCTCCAACTCCAGCTGGGTCTTGAGCTTCTTCTTTGCTCCCATGGTGAGAGATTCAAACTTATTCAGATCTTCCTCAGTAAGACTCAGAAACTTGTAAAGAAAAAAAAAAAAGCATGCTTAGTTTTATAGCCTGAAATAGTCTTATTTACATTTTCAATAAAGATCAGTTCTGAAAAACAATTGTAAAGCCATTTTTTTAAACATATGTTAATTCAGAGAAACTCTCTACTCCAGTTTTAAATTACAGAATTGGTGTAGAATAAGAGCGGGAGGGCTGGCATGAAGGAATAAATTAAATTTAATTAGGTGTGTGCTTATAGTAACTATTCATAATGAAGATGAAGTAATTTGTGTACATATTAAAACAGAACTTTGTGCTATAAATGCACAAAGGATCTGTTTCTCTTAAAAAAAAAAAAAAAAAAAAAATGTGTCATTTAACAGAAATCCATGTGCAGTCATCTCATCAGTTTAATTGGAAAACATACTCCAAAATTAAATTTTATAATAAAATATAGACAAAGAATATGAACTATATACATTTATAATATGATGAAAATGAAAGCCAGCAAAGTATGCATAATAATACATGTTAAAACACACCAGAATAAGCAACGTTTTGGTTCTTTATTAAAGAAAAAGACCACGATATAGCTTCTCTCACATAATGAAGAAAACCAAATCAGAAGACTCTGGTAACAGATTATAAGGAAATACATACAACACGCTATAACTAGCACAAAGCCATCCCAGTTTAGACCTGGCTCAACCTAAGCACTTAGTCCACTGGAGGGCGTTCAAGGCTAAAAGACAGTAAGAGGATATGAATTTTACAGATGGAGCTGGGTAAATGCTGGGTAAAAGTATTCTGTTTAGATAAAATCCAGCACAGATAGGTGTAATTTGTGACTCTTGTTATGCAAATATGTGATTATTCTTCTGCAGAAAACAAAAGCCTCACATTCACTTGCAGGTACCTGCACGTGCTGATGTTCATGTCAGAAGTCTCTGTGGTTGTCCTTATTTTAAAAAATAGATTCAAATATTTTGGGGAAAAAAAAAACATCAAGAAGCAGAAATTTAAAAAAAAAAATCCACAAATCTTAATTATCTACTACCCATCAAAGGGATGAGCAGGGAGCCAAAGCAGAGCTCCTAAGCCAGCACGCAGGATCTTCAAGCATTCAGTGAAGAATTCTGAAACAGGAGGCAGCTGTTGAACAGCCCAAGCCCTGGACACAACACAGATTAAAAATAGAAAAAAAAGTTTTTTATCAAAATATTATTGCTTCAGGAGAGTGCAAACCTCCCCAGCGTCTGCCAACAGCTTCTGCAATTCTCAAGGCAGCTGTCTGCAGCCTCCCTCTCTGCACCAGAGCACCTAAGGATAATTTAAAAGCTTGGCTCCCTTGCCTCCATCCACCGCCCTACCTTCTCCATCGTGAGCTGTTTGAAGACAGGGTAGTATTTGTGCAACCGCAGCTTCCTGAGCCAGTCTAAGATCCCGTTTTGCTCCTGTGTCTGAGGGGTCTGTGGACTGGAAGACATTAACATGGGTGCAGAAGAGGTGTCCATCTGGGTGCGATAGGCCAGCGACGAGGCAGTCCCTCCCGCGTGGGAACAGTGGGGTAGTGCAACGGGCGCAGCAGCCGAGTGCTGAACGTGATTCTGAGAAGACTGAATGCCAGCCACTCCACAGATAGGTCTGCAAAATAGGAACGTAATTCGATTTGGTGCGTTGAATCGGTGTCACCCGGAGGTCAGCTACTACGGCCGTACAAATCTACCACCACTTCCAGGATCTCTGGTAAAACCCGCATTGTTTGATCCAAGTCACAGATTTGTACCTATGCTGTTCGATAGCACAATAAAACCAGCACAGTTTAGGGGAAATAGTAAGCCTTCAGCTGAATCGAGAGGTTTCCTTTTATGATCACAGATAATACATGTTCTACTACCTCTCTGTGATTTAAAAAAAAGATTTAGAGAGAATGGCTGTGGCTTTTGGTTAAAAAGAAGCAGCCCAAATGTAACTCCGTGGAAATTTTTTTTATATGTGGAAGTGGCAAAATAACCCACACTACTGGCTCCTTGGAGGGTTCTGGTTTTCGCTGGAGAAAATGAAAATTGATTCTTAAGAGGGTGAGTTCTGAGTTTGTTAAATCCTAACAGAAAGCAAGAGAATTTCTTTCCTTTGTCTCCCAAAGCTGAGTTCTGCTTCCCTCAGAAGAAGTTTCCTTCCTCCCTCTGAAAGGAGAACTCCTGCTGTACCAGGAAACATTCAAATATGCTGTGGAGAGGAAAAAACCCTTTCAGAGATGCTCTAGTTTCCCTTTGCCCATGAAGACTTTTACACTCGCTACGAGCAGATCTGTGCCTACAATTTGGACGACCATTATTCCTTTTAAATATGTAATTGTGACCGTGACATATTATTCCTTCTATGCGACTGAGACCGTTACGACTAAGACAGTAAGGAGTGGATCGCAAAGAAATCTTCCATCACCGCAGCTCAGTGTTTAAGTGTCGATGCCAATTAATAGTTAAAGCTTTAAATATTTTGAGAAACGCTGTTTAGAAGGGGTGTTCATGGGTTTTACTGCCAGCAGAACGCTGCAATTGTCTGATCTCATCTCCCACGTAACGCCAACCAAAAGGTTTCTCTTAAATTCTTCCCTGAACATGCACAGCTCTTAGGAGAGGAGAGCCACTGCTGATTTCATAACCGTCAGCGACAAGAAATTCTGTCACAATGCTGGAGAGTTTGGTCCAATGGCAATTACATTTTATATCCTTTATTTTTGAAGCTGAAGTTGGATTCTCTCTTCCATTTAGAGCAATCACATCATGTTGTATTTGACTTGCAAAGCGTTACCTCAGTTTTGTTGTCTTTGTGATCAGCTCACTGCAAAACTTTTCTTCAAACAATTGCCTATTCTGAGCTCTTGTGGTTATTATTCTAATACATGTTTTCTTAAGGCATGTGAGGAATGAACAGATGCCAACACTAGGAAATGCCAGTAGGACTTTATACCGATATTCTCACCATTTCTCTGGTTTGGGCAGACCACAGATGAATATGGAAGTGTAGACACGAATGGGGAGACAGATAATTACCTATGTAATGGAGTTTTACAAATAATCAGAACCAATGTAAACCAAATAAATAATTCACCTTCCAGATGTTCCCAGCGTAGTTCCTACTTTATAAAGGGAGGGGTTGCCAGGATCTAAAAACAGGGAACAGAAGTTACAAATGGCATCGGTTTATGACAGGTACATCGGTACAAAACAGTAATCTTTAAACTCGATTTAAACTTACTTGAACTCTGAAGCTGCTGCGAAGGAGATGAAGTGCTGAAGAACTTTCTAACGTGGTCATTTTTCACCACATGGGAAGGTAATGGTGCCAAATACCTGCGCGTTCATCAAAAGCAAACAAACCCCCCCCCCCCTTCTGTTAGATTTGATTGGCAGCTGCCTATGCAATCATCATTGTAGATGGCACATGAAATTTTGAAACTGAAGTTAAGATTTTGAAACTAAACCATAAAAGACGTAACACCATTCAACGCTGAATCAATGCAGACTTGAAATGCATGGACGTTATCTTCAACGCTTCTTAAACACGTTACTGTTGTGTTGCTTTCGTTCTGTTTAGCATTTCAGTAAAGATACTTAATTGAGGAACGCTGAACGCGTGTAAGGCAGAAAACGTTAAAATACCAACTTGAAAATTTCATTTCAAATTCACAAACCTGAAGACCATAAAATATAGATGTATCTGTTATTTAATTTTCTCCTCTTGGAGATAAACAGCAGATGCAGAATCTGGCAGCGTAGGGGAAAAAGGCTGTAAAACTTATGTCACATCTTCCCTAGGATGGCTGTGCCTTCTTTTTGGGGAAAAAAAAAAGGGCAATCTCCTAAAACTCTGTATAAAGTGTGTTCTATCAACATGACTAAACTTATTGTCATGCAAACTGGACTGCCTTTTGCCAAACCTTCTCTAGATTTAAAAGCATACAGAAACCTGTTTAAAAAAAAAAAAAAAGGGAGCGTTTTGACCATCTCTTTGTCATTTTTAAAGCCTCTGAGTAAGAAAATAATTCAGCTATACGCACACATATAAACATGCTTTCCATCTTGGAAAAAAAAAATTAAAAAATCACAGTTCATTTTTGAATTTTTCAAATACGTAGCACTTAACAGCTTCTTCCCGTGCTCCAAAGGCACAACTGTTGCTGTGTAAATGCAGATTGCTGCTCTATTAACCTAGATTTGTAGACTGTTGCTAGCTAAACAGCAGCAGCACGCATTATCTCTTACCCTCCCTAATTCTCATCAATAGGCTGTGATCCTCAAAGCACAGAAGGGACTGTTTGAAATGTTAATGCTGTCTGCAATGAAAAAATAATCTAGGCATGCACCTGCTAGCTCTGACTATGGAAAAACAATATCCACTGCGGCTCTGCCAATGGTGGACAAAAGTCTTGTCTCGATTTAGGGGAAAGATGCTGAAGCTCTAACAAAAGTTAATTAGTCTTTTAAAATGTCATTTAATAATTTGCATAGGTACAGACAGTAGTAGCCAAAAAATAATTTAAGTCCCTCAAATTTTCCTAGCAAAGCTATTTCAGTATTTAGAAAGAGAGAACTGCTGTGACCTGCCACGGATGATGATTTTTAAAAGGCTGTTTTAGATTAGATAATGGGCAGGTGATTGCTGATAATGTGAGGAGGTACTTCCTAAGGCTTCAAAAATTTCTTAGCTGTAATAGTTTCCAAAAATTTAAGGGCCATAATATACACATAAATCCCTATCTTTTTAAAAATTAAAATAAAATACCACGACAACCTAAAACAACTGCAACAATAAAAAACTCTGTGAAAGGGTAGGGGGGGAAAAAACAAAACCAACCCACAACTCATCCCTCAATACAGACTGATGACTGTTCAGGCCACTACGTTTTCCTGAGTTTTGAGGGTTTTATTAAAAGCAGTTTTGGCTGTTCTTTGAGCTCAAACCAAGCTTCTGCAAAGCCAATGATCCTCTATTTGTTTTTAACAAGGAATGAGGAAATGTCAGTTCTCCAGGAAGCTTAATACAGAAGATTATTACCATCTGTATTTCTGAAGAAAGAATTCCTGAAATATTCTTATGCACTGGAATTAGTAGAACACCAAGAAATAACGCTCAGGATCAGGCTCTAATTTCTTGAAAGTAATTTAGAATATGAACATAATATTTCTATTTCCTGTTTTTTTCCTTCCAGTTGGTGATAAAAGCCATGTGTCAAATAAAAAAAAACCCACAATAACAAAACCCCCAGCATACCTAAGGTCCGATTCCAGGTCCATGTGGTTCCGTTCCAGGTAAAATGAATCTGGACCAGCTAGGCAAGGAATGAACTTCTCCAAGTTTTCTTCTGGATACAGCTGAGATAGCTAAAGGTGGAGGATATTCCAAATAATAAGTGAAAAGAAGACTTGTTACTCAAATGAGATGCAAGGCGCAGCAATTTATAGGTCAAACATTTTATGAAATTCAGTCTATCTGTATTACCTCAGTACATTTTGAAAAATGTCATTGAACAAAACTACATACGGGCACAAAACATCTCTCGGTTTGCAAAGTATTTTTCATATAGCCTTTACCTTTGAAATGAATTCAGTCACTTCAGTGGAAGATTTGGTTACCAACGTCACTGAAGAATCAGACCACAGGACCTTAGGAAGGAAAAAGTAATCAGTTTAGCAACTAATAGTCAGGGGTTTAAGTTGGGCTCCGAAACATCAATAACAGGTATCAAATGTCCCCCTGCAGACGGCACGAAGGTTTGTCATGTGTGATAGCAACGAGGAAAAACTTTTCTGTGCACAACTATTGCTCGGTCCTCCCTTGCTGCCCGATTCTTGCTGTTATTATACTTAACAACTATTCCGAATAAACTATTCTGCTTAAAAAAAGCACTTCAGAGTTTACACAGCCATCGCACTCTGCAGACATCCAGTATTAAGGAACAGACTACTAAGTAATGGAAATTTTTATTATTATTATTATTATTATTGTTAAAGAAAACAGCTGGTTTGTAGAAGCTGATGTGCAATCCGAACACCTCACCGCAGCACAACGGTGCCTATTTATAATTAATCAACTCCATATGCCATACAAAGTCGAAGATGGCAGGAAACACCCCCCCACACACACACTTACTTCTCCAACTCCAGCTGGGTCTTGAGCTTCTTCTTTGCTCCCATGGTGAGAGATTCAAACTTATTCAGATCTTCCTCAGTAAGACTCAGAAACTTGTAAAGAAAAAAAAAAAAGCATGCTTAGTTTTATAGCCTGAAATAGTCTTATTTACATTTTCAATAAAGATCAGTTCTGAAAAACAATTGTAAAGCCATTTTTTTAAACATATGTTAATTCAGAGAAACTCTCTACTCCAGTTTTAAATTACAGAATTGGTGTAGAATAAGAGCGGGAGGGCTGGCATGAAGGAATAAATTAAATTTAATTAGGTGTGTGCTTATAGTAACTATTCATAATGAAGATGAAGTAATTTGTGTACATATTAAAACAGAACTTTGTGCTATAAATGCACAAAGGATCTGTTTCTCTTAAAAAAAAAAAAAAAAAAAAA
>NW_020799114.1:2525666-2565404 GCF_003259725.1 Athene cunicularia | reverse complement strand
AAAAAAAAAAAAAAAAAAAAAAGGCAAAACCTCAGAAATGAAACCTGCAGTTACTGCTCTAGCTACTCTCCGTAGGCACCATCTTGTACGTGCCCTAGAAAAAGGAAATCATGCAGTATCTCTTCCCATACGCTTTCTGCATTAAGTCATTACATTCTTCGATACAGAGACACTTATTGGTTGGTAGAGGATTAGTTTAACTGAGCCACAAGTCAGGATTTCTTGGCACAACGAATACCAGCATGAGACCGGCCAACGCTAAGTCCCTCCAGACTCGAGATATATCTATTCAAGGCGTCTGGAAGGGATACGGATCTTGAGCAGTTCTATAGGGGAAGGAGCCGGGTTTACGCGGGGAAGAATCGGGAGGCCGTCTTCTCACATGACACTAGTTTCAATGACAACTGAAAACATACACAAAGTTTTTCCAGCCATCAGAATGCTGCCAAAAAGACTGGTGAGAGGAGAGTATTTCAAAATATATTACATAATGGAGGAATTTCCTCTCTGCAGAGCTGTTACACAAAAAGTAAGGGGAAAAAAGAAATTAAAAAAAAAAAAAAAAGAAAAGCAGAAAACTGAAGCCTGTGGGGTTTTTTTAAAGTTTGTGATAAATGACTTTATTTTTTTAGATTCATGAGAAATTTCAGCGAATGTAGGAGAAATTTCTCTTTCTTTCCAGTTTTGTAATAACCCCACATTTGTAACGACTTACGTTTTGCTAAGTTGTTATCATTTTCGGTACGTATAAAAACAGTAACGTGAACTGCAAACGCAGGAAACAATCGCTTTGTGAAGTGAAGCTGAAAACACTAAACTGCTCTCTTGACCTTCTATTCCCAAGTTACGAAACAAAACATTTAATAGTTGGGTTTCTAACCCAGCAAAAAGCAATTTATTAAGCTCAGCTAAACTATGCTCTTTCAGTTACAAACCGTTAAGTAAAAATACTGCTAAAAGTCGTTTCTGCTATTTATAGAAAAACTTATAATAGGAGAAGATATTTCACAAGATACTAATACGCAACCGGAGTCCAGACAACTGCATACTTTATGCAGATTTTTAAAATCCCTTGAAAAAATCCTGTCTAATATTGATGACATTTGGAACAATCATGGGATTCAGAATCGAGTCATGCAGAGGTTAACGCTGTCAACATCACAGGAAGATGCTGAACTGATGCTCTGTCTTGGGTGGTAGTCTTAAAGAATAACTTGTTGGTAAAAGTTGTCGAGAATTGAAATTCTACTGTCCGTTTTCTTTCGGGTTCTCCTTTTTGCACCAACTGTTTGGCTCTGCTGCCTCATTAAGCAAACCAAAGACATTTTCTGGGCTTTGCATTTTGAATTTTGGAATAAGTCGTCCAACTAGATGGAAGAAAAGCAGTTTGTCATTCTTTCTCGCCAGCACCCTGAATCCACTATTAACACAAGGTTTCACAGAATGAAGTCATCCCTCCACAGAAATTGCGAGCAGCGACTGAACCTCCAAAAGCTGCGTAGAAACAGGGGGGGAAGCCACTTCTCCTAGCAGCTTGTGGCTAACCACTCTCATTCCAAAGAAACTATTCTCACTTCCAGTTTGAATTAGTCTGGCTTCAATTTTCAGACAACAGTTCCTGTTATGCCTTCTTCTGCTAGATTAACACTCCCTTCACCGTAAAAAATATTTTCTTCCCTTTGAAAAGGCTTTTTTATGATACTGAAAGTCACCTTTCAGTCAAGTTCTTTAAGTCTCTCACTACATGGCATTTTCCTCAAGCCTTGAATAATTTCCATAGCTATTTTTTGTACTCTTTAACACCCCTTTTAAAACCAGTAACGCCTGAACCATATGCCACAGTCTCACACTCCCCTCAGTGCTGAATGCAAAGATAAATGACCATCCCACCTCTTTTTCCCTATGTGCAGCAGAGCCCTAAGAGTCTAAATTCTCATTTGTCCAGATTAAGACTTAAATTCTTTCTAGCTTCTGCATTCCAGCACACAGATAAACACTCTGTAACTCTTGTATGATATTTTCCTCTAGATAGATACTTGGACACAACTTCCTGCATTCGAGTGAATTTTTTGTTTGCCTGTGTCCCACTTACCAGACAATCTCTGCATCATCCACAACTGTTCAACAGCCATTTATGACTACTGCCAAATCCATTGATTAAAAAATATGAGTACCATCTATATCCCAGAGGAGTTCCACTCAAATAATTTCTGGGATCTAACAATAAAGTTGAGAATTTCTTTAACTCAAGTATTATCCTCCCTTCCTTCACAGTTAAAAAAACCCAAACAAACCCACAAACAAAAAAACCAAACCAAAACTTACCTCAAAGGAATATTCAACGTTTCTTTCATTCTTCTTGTGTGCCAGTCCCTTTAATTCCACTTTTTCAACACTCACTATGAAAAAGCAAAGAGATAAAAACAATGAGGAGGATATTCTTGAATGCGTGCAGAAGTGATGACTCTTCAGTAGTGCCAGGACTTGCTTTGAGAGCATCCAACGACTTACGGGGGTGCTTCAGGTGCACAGCTCGGGCCGGCCTGGCCTGGCAGACAGAAGGTTGGTACCACTGCCCAGTGGCACTTCCAGTCCTAGCCTCAGCAGGGCTTCGTTTCAACCAGTATCCAAACAATTCACTAAACGCAAAGTTCTTTATTTCCTCATGGCCTCATCAAACCACTCATCGGTGTAAGAACAGCACGCTACACAAACACGCGTGGCTTTATCTCAGTAACGTGAAGCAGCCAACAACCACCCACCCGAAGGAAAAGCGGCGCACAGAGAAATGAAGACGGGCAAACGTTTCCATGTTTTCAGGGGCTGATTTTGCAGGGAGTTTAGTGTGTTTTTACTATAGTGTTGACACCACAGTTCCTCCTTGACTCCAGTTCCGTGGAAAATTTCAGCCTCAATTACTGCAATTTGAGTAAGTTGTAAGTAAAAACAGGATCTTGCTGTGGAAAGGGTTGAATAACAGTACAGGTCACTGCTTCCATCTCTACATATGATACGCAGCCTTTAAAGACACAATCTTACGCATCAGATATTTGATACGCTAAATTCTTGGAGACTCTCATTTCCCAATCCACACAGATCAGAAATTCCACCACGCTAAACTTTATGAAGATTATTTTACTGACTTTCTATTTCTCTTGCAAATCTCTCCTGCCTTTTGACTGCACACATGGGCATTCACAACGAGATTTTTTTTCTTGTAAAAGCCAATTTACATTGGCTTAAAAATTAAAAAGCAATTATACTAAAATAAAGTCACTAGAATTTTACTTCCAAGGGGCAGGTGCTTGAAGGGATGCACGCTGTGCATACTGTGTTTTCACTTTGTGGTTTTAACAATCAAAACCCAGAGCCCTACCATTTTGTTGCTGAGGAACCGCTGTTTACAAGATGTTTACCTGTTTTTGAGACTTTGTACACTAAGACTCAAACCGATGTTTAGCACATCTAACTTCCTCATAACATAACTGCGTGACGAAAGAGTTGCAGTGCAAAGTCACAGCGCCAGCATTACAACAGGCTGCCTATTTCATCAGCAGCCGCACGTCTCCCTTCTCCCCACGGCGAGCCAAAGCCACCCTATTGTCTGTCTGGAGCTTGATTTTCCTCTGCCTTAAAACAATCATGACCTGAAGTCTTTATTGTGGCCATTTAACATGTTCTGTTGTGTCCTGCTCACTTAATGTTACAACTTCAGTCTTGGCTCTTTTAAAGACCTCTTCTTTGAGTCTTATTTTTTTTGCAGTTGAAATTTTTAGAACTGGCAAGTTTTAAATAGATCTACAGGCGTTCATGTCTCTCTTTACAATACAGAATTAACACTCCTTTTATGATCATTTCAATCATTCCTTCTCCAGGTTAATTCTCAACATAGATCCTTGTGCTTCTGAATAACGTCAATTCACTCCTTACTACGTTCTCCTGCATACGATGCTTTTTGTAGACTTGCTCCTTGAAAAGTTTTCAGTGGATTCCTGTCACGCCTCTGAAATGATTTTACAGTGCTACCGTGCTGTTACACTGCATGCTGAGCACCACAGGAATAAATCTTCTGCATGCCAGATATCGATGAGCTATCTAGACAGCACGTAGTAGCATGAAGATTTAAACATGCGCACGGTTCAGAGGTCTTCTTGCCATTTTAAGAAAAAAAATCTACCTTGGTACGCTTCTTTAACAGAATTTAGGGCAACCTTAACTGTGATCACAGTTGAAAAACACTGAATATTGATTAGAATTATATGTACTTCAGAATTAGAAAGAGCTTGTAAAGCAGATATCGAGAGGGGGTATCGCCCTACTGTTGGTGAAACAGCTGAAGGACGAGCAAATTAACTTGGAGAAATCCTAGTGTCAACTGCTGCAACATCTGTTTTTGGAGTAGGACAAAGAAAGCCAGAAAGACATAGCAAGTGTTATTTCACATTTGTTGTTTATAGCAAATCCAGTATCACTTTACTGAAAGTGTTCTTATCACTGGTATTGCTACAGTATTCAAATACTATCTCTTCTACCTATTCCATTATTCCTCTACAGTAAATTCAAGCAAAGTAGGATTACCTATCAACATAAAATAAAGCTATTTCCATTTTACTATGTGGGTTAATAACAAACTTCAAATTGCCCCGTGGATTCTGTTGTGCTGACAGTTACGTGACCTTTTCATGCTAAAGTTCTGCTCTGAACTTGTTCAGTTAATATAATCTGCTGCAGTGAATTTATCCTCGGGAAAATGATTGCAATTAGCCAAGTGAACCATCAGGTAGGTATTTCTGCGCTCTCTGCAGTGATCCTAAACTGAATCTTGTAAGACTGTGTCTGTTCTAGAGCATGAAATAAGAGTTCACTGTGCAGCAGCAATATGCTTCTAGGGAAAACTGACTGGATAATTTCTAATATTATACAAAGTACTCCACTAATTTTCTCCCCACTAGCTAACACAGTGAAAACTATCTGTCCAAAAAAAAATTCCAGAGTCCTTGATTAATTTGTCAAGTTGTATGTTTTTTGTTTATGTGGCTTCTCACATATTCTTTGTATTATTTAACTTACGGTTGGTTTTATTTAAAAAAGCCTTCCTAAACCTACCATGAAACTTAAATTTACTCAGAGCAATCAATCATACAAAATTCAGAAAGAAAAAGGTGCCACCTACCAAGTAGGAGTGCGTGGATATTAAATTTGCTGTCTAACAAATTATGAAGTAAAAAAAGGTGTTGTTTTTTTGGTGTTTTTTTTTTTTTTTACTGTACTTACTCTCAAAAGCATGGGAAATTGCTCAAAGACGTGACTCTATCCAATATCACTATAAATGATTCCATGACCAGAAACCCCTTTGTACAGAATTAAGGACACATGATACTGTTGTCTTTTCAGGGTGCTGAATTCAGCAAAACTCAAGCTTCTCAACTCAGGGGATTTAAAAAAAAAAAACCAAAAAGTTTCTAATTCAAGAGGTAGCCAGAGCAAGTATATTTTGCACTAATTTAAATCTGAGTTTTAGGTCTGGAACTAATCAATAGGAACTCATCCAGAGTTAACGCTCACCACGTTAGGCTTTGTTGGTGTGCATGGGGCAGGATCGGAGCAGAGCAGCCTGGCAGGGTATCAGCCACCACACAGGATCTCAGATGTACCTTTTCTGTCTGCTCCTCTCCCCCAGCACTTCCCTGGAAAATGATCCCCAAAAAGTGTGTGTGCACACATGCCTCCCTCAGTGCTAGGCTTTCTGAGCTGCACGGGCCCAGGGGCACGGAAGATTTTTCCTCGTGGAGATTTATCCATAATTATCTGAGGAATTAAGGCAGATAAGCAAAACAGCCGGATGAGATCACAAATGAAGTAAGTAAAGGAATATAAAGGAGGTTGGTAGGACTTCAGCGCTGCAGGAGAGGCTGCAGCACCCTCTGTTACAAGGGTCGTGTGGCACCATTCAGAAAAGGGCAGAGTACTGGGACCTATCTGCACAGCCCTAAGTGTGCACTGACAGTTACTAGGAATCAGATTTTTCAACAGCTGAACCTTTAGTCTTTTGCTGAACTCCACTTTGAAAGGGCAGCAGAAAGTACAAAACCATCCTCATTCACTCCCAGCGATCAAGTTTCCTAAGGTGGTTTGCCGTTCTTTATCGCTACTTTATTTGCTGCTTTCTTTTAAACACAAAAGAGAAGCACTCTTCATGTAGTTTTCAATCGTACGTTGAATTTTATCAAGTATGGAAGCTTGCATTTGAAATACTGCAGCACAGAGGCAGGGTCATCTTTCCTCCTTTCCAAACAGGGCTTCCCCCATCCCTGCCACTGCTCCAAGATGCCCAGGTAAAACAAATCCAGTGAGTTCAAAAACGTTTTATTCAGTTCTGTTTTCCCTTTCTAGCCAGGGACTTTTACCCATTTGGCTGATCTGTCACTGATCAGTTGAGTGTTTCTGTGAAGGCACCGACAACTCCTTCCCTCTCCTCACGATCAGGAATTAAACCCTCTGGCTTTCTCAGTGCCAGCCACTGCTCAACCTCTCCCTCTGAAAGAGCAGGATCTTGGACCTCCTCCTCCCAAAATGTTAGCAGCTTCAGAAAGTGAAAGACCAAAGCAAACACTTTAGAATTAGCCACTCCTGGCAGGTCAAGGTCAGGGTAAAACACGGAGTGGTTGTGGGCATGAGCAGAAAACACATCATTTTTGGAAACCACCTTAATATCCCATTGTAGAGGTTGTGGGTTTTTGTTTTTTTTTCTAACTCCCTTTTTTCAGCTTCTTCATCAAGTCGCTGTTAACCAGTAAAAGGACTAGACAGATCATACTGAGAATTGTATTCTTCCTGAAAAAGTAAAAAAAAAAAAATAAAAATCAAGATAATCACAAGTGTTGAGTGAAGGGTAGTCCTTTCACATAATATCCAATATTTCAGCACTAACACCAGCACTCCAGAATTAAATGGAAAACACCTTCCACCTTTCACCAGTTTTACTATGCATATCAGTATAAATTGTACCAGTATGTTTTTCCTATGATTTCATGAATAGCTTTACACAGCGGGTTTGTTTTTGTTGGTTTTGTTTTGTTTTGTTTTGTTTTTTAGCAGTTTTCTTTACCAAAAGAAAGCATACCTGAAAGCAGAGCTTTTTTTTGTATGACCCTAGATAAAAACCACAGATAAGACTGCAAGCCAGGAGCAGGTCACGAGAGCTGAGCAACTGGGTTAAAGTGAATGACATTGAAACGATCAGGAAGAATTTACCACACAGTCAGAAAGAGAAATTTCTACTCCATACCTAGCTAGTTGGTTTCTTTATTAAATCACTGCATGTAGGTCCAGTTTGTGTGGCATGTAGCATGGAATTACTGTCCTCCAGCATTCAGGTGATAAAAAAATTTAAGTGTCATAAACCTGGGTTGAACCTGTACTTGACAAAAAAGCAGAAATGCTACAATTCTTAAGCAGGAGAAAATCATAAGTAAAACCCTTTAGTTTGTGTTATAGGAGGCCAAGTATATAATCCTAGTTGATGCTTCTGGATTTAAAGATTTATTAATTTTCACTCATGGAAACAAGCATTCAAACATAAATACAGCAACTGAATTTTTGCTGAAAAGGACTACCTAACAAAAGGGAACTAATAAAATACTTTCCCCATCCTTGTTTACACAGAAGTGGTAACTGAAAACGCAACAGCAAGACTTTCACATGCCAGCTCCTCTTGTTTTTCTAAAACAAATACTTCAAAAGCAGCATTACTCAATGTCCATTAGACATTGGAAGGTAATCCCAAAGGACTGCACAAAAACTGGAAACAAAAACCCACAAAGTCTCCCCACTCAACCCTCAAACCCACCAGCATTTCTTTTCCCATACATACAGGCAAGACAGGGGGGGAAACAGAAGAAACGGTTTAATTGCTAGTTTCAAAGCCTATTTATGGTAACAAAGAACATGAAAGGACAAAGTTTGGGGTGTTGTTTTGTTGTTTTTTGGTTTAAAAAAAAAAAAACAACAAAAAACCCCCAAAACAAAAGGTCAACTGATCAACTGAATTGAAGCTGAGAAACTGCTTACAAGTATCAGCTCAAGAGGGACTTTTTTTTGCCTGTTTTTCAGAAAGCGAGAAGCTTTCTGATCTTTTTAAAGCTCTTCATCCACACTATGATGGAGAATGAGAAACACCCCTAAGACACTCTTCTTACCAGCAAATAGATTGATCCTCTTCCGCCACACACCTACAAGATCAAGTTTTCTCATCAATTAAATTTATTTTATTCCCCAAGCCTCCTACTTCTCAAAACTTTAATTATTAATTAACTGGAATACTGGAGGCCTGAAGAAAACCTGCAGAATCAAATCTTAGGTTTTCAAAGCACATGAAGAAATGGTTGGCCAGAGTCTGTAACATGAGCAGATTAGTGAGAATTTATATCTAAATAACTCAGCACCGATCAGCACCTTTCAGGTTGCTGAGAACTAGGTGTTAATGATATGTCCCCAGACCTCAGATCACCTCAGCCTCGTGTTTATTTACTAAAACACCTTTCAACAAGTCAGAGAGCTACAATATTAGCTTGTAATAGTTTTGTCGTTAAACCAAAAAAGAACTGGCACTGTTGGTCTCTCCCTGAGACTTCTTCAGAGGAAGATTTCACTGGAAGTGTCCCCAGAGCCCCACTTTGAACTTTCAAACTTGGACCTAACAGCTTCTGAATCACTAGATACTAAGAGGACAACACTGAAACCATGCAACTTGAACTCTGCTCTACTCAACAACCAGCAAAAGCACGCCTTGGACTGTCCCATGACACATTAACTCGGACACAAACTATTCATTTTAAGAGATACCTGATCTGCATCAAAATACTGATGGGCCAGAGTCCAAATAATGGAGTAACGAGATGCTCTCTGGTACGTAATGCTCATACTTACAGAAACTGTGCTTCTGGGGAGGGAAAGAACAGGAAAAGGCATGACACATATTCTTAAAATGTAAGTGCATCAAATAATTAAACAGTATTAGAGGTAAATTTAACAAGTGACAAGCGTGTATCAATCAGCTATGAGCTTGTCTATCTACTACAGGGGAAAATCTGCTTCCACACAAGAGCATTAAGAACTGTGTTTAGAATATTTCCTTAAAAGTGAGGGAAAATGGGTAAGGAACTAAGTGCTGCTTTTTGAAAATGATCTTATTTCACTACCACTAGAAAAAATAAAAAAAGTCAAATATAGGAAAGGATGAAGCAATTCTCTGTACAGTTCACTACATTGAGTTGTCATGCAAGAATGACCTTTCCTTATTATATTAGTAGTGAAGAGAAATGACATCTCATTCTCAGCACTCTCCAGACACAGCAGGGTAATTTATTAAGACATTAACCTGTTTTCACGTAATACAGGGGTTATGGATTGTGAAAACATCCTGTGAAGAGGCATAATTGGGACACTTAAGTGATCCCCAAACCTTTATACAACTATAAAGCTGCTGCTGGCTAAGAAATATTTAAATTGAACCGTAAGATATATAGCATTTACCTCCCCCTTCCAAAAGGGGGCAGAAAAACTGTGGTTGATGTGAAAGCACAGTGACATCTTTGCTTATTATCTTAGGATATTCCATGAAATACCCAGGAAATCAGATTGTATTCTAGGGAGAAGACTACTACATTTACAGTATCTTTGAAACTTATCAATGACCACAAATCATTAAAACACTCTTGAAAAGAAGTCACGCATTCACTTGAGACTCCAAACAGAGCAGTCATTCTCTGATTACCAAATTCTTTAAATCAAGCATCCTGCAGGAACTAACCCTGCCTGGCGAGCACAAATTCAGGAGACAGGACTAATTACCATCACAGCTTTCATTTAGAAAAACAAAGGAGGGAAAATTTAGTAGAGGACAAAAAGGAGCCTCTAATTCTTGCCCGTTCCTGTGACTGAAGCTGATGAAGCAGAGTCTGTCATAGTACATGACCCAGGAACTCCTGGCTAGCAGTTACTGAGCACATCGTATCACTTGCTGCTCCCCGCATTTCCACTTTCTGGCCTTTACTTCTCTTAAGATTAACAGTTTGTGGTTCCTTAAAAGTCTAAAAGTCAATGCTAAGTTGATTATCTTCTCTTCATAAGGCAGATGGCTTTGTGGAGAAAACAGAACTCAAGTTTAAGGTATGTTGGACTTGTCAGGACCCGGTTCAGCCTCTTAACAGGGTCCGCTGTCTGGTTTTCTGCTGGTATTTCTGAAGACTGAAAGTAGAAGAGCAGACAGCAGCTTTCCCATAGTGTCTGCTTAAAAAGGAACCTACAGATAGGAAAAAACTCATAACCAAACAGTGCGGTTTTACTGGTTAGCAAGAAAGTCTTCTGGCCGGGTGCTGCCTCCAAAAAAACACACAGGAAGACATTGGAAATTAAAGCTTCATGAATATAATGAAAAATTTCTGTTAGCAGCAACATTAGCAGAAGAAATGCTCTTAGAACTATTATTTTCTTCAATAAGAAATAAGGGTTCTTCCAATTTAGAGAATATTTAAGATCAAAACCAACACAATACTTACAACACGAGTTGAAGCGACAAGTTAATTCTACTTTAATTTAAAAGACCGAAGACTACGAATTGCAATATTCCACAGGAAATAATTACAGAGCTTTTTTTAAAAAAAAATCAAGGACGTTAGCTTACTTTTGGCAGCATACAGGAAGCAATAATATGCTGGGATTGTATCGCTTGCCTCCAATCAAACTAATACTTTTTATGTTCCGGCTCTTTCCTCAGTTCAGCTTATTTAACTTGCCAACTAAGTGACCTTCTTATGTTTCTCCAAAAGAGACAGCTATTTTAAAAAGTCTGTGTATCTTAGCTTTTAAGGTTTTAATTGAATTCATGCACTGTTTTGAGTAATACTGAATGATACTGTCATCACTTTAGCCAACCACAAAAGCCGATCAACCTAAAGAATGGTTTCGCAACTTCGTTGGATTCAAAAGCTTAAATAAAACAAAAAAAGCTGTCTGTACTGAAGGCTGGAGTAGACTCCCATCTGGACACGAAAATGTAAAACCCAGAAGAATCAGACAACTGCTTTCAAAAATCAAGACAGAGCTTCAAACACTAATTTGAAGGTTTTTCTTACCGAGTACTTCAGGCCAAGAGTGCTAGCTCTTGCATTACTGCTGCTAAACCGCCTGCCATTGCCACCGAATAGACAACTGCCTTACAAGTTGCCTTTTTTCTTTTCTAATGCCAGAAAAAGCTTTTACAGAATAAATTATCCAGAAAGGGCTGCTGTATTGGACGTATTTGTGTAACAGCTCCACTGCCTTACTAAATCCGAGCACCAACACATGTCACTAAACAGGTGCTGTGCCTTGAAACATATACTTACCAAAGATATGCTGTTGAAATATATATAATAATGCTCTGGGCAGAAAGAGAGCTATGATACAGAGCCAAGAAAGGCTTCAAGAGTTTGACATTAGTTAAGGACAACGGAGCAACACGTAAAACATATTTCTTAATTCAGGTAGCTCTGATCAAGCGAAAAAAATGTATCTCTCTAATGTCAGGCAGAACACATCCAAAAAGGAATCTTTGACTATGCTTTTAATACCATGGAAACACTTGGGCATTTTCAAGCACGACTTTAGGTAAACACTTGCCACACTGAAGGCTTAAAGGCATCCTACAACAAATTCAGACGCCAGTCACAGCTTGAGATTAAGCATGTGCTCAGGTTTTGTCGCTTGGGGGCTGGGGGACTGCTTGGTTTTTTTTTTGAAGGACTTCAGAATTTAATTTGTAAAATATATATACTGCCTAATTCCCCAAGCTGCCTAATTCTACATGTAACTGCAGCTAATTAACTATTTTCATACAACTGAGAAAAGCATGTGTAAGTCATGAATGCAGCTGTGTACTTCGTTTGCTTAGAAATTATGACTCCTAATGACTCATCTTCCTTCTCCGATTTAACTGGAGTAGGCTCCTCGGAGGAACACCCAGCTTATTTTGAAAAAGTGCTCCTGCAAAAGTGACCGTAAACCCAAACGCCCAGTTTGAAGGCAGCTTCAGTAACCACTAACATACGTTCTGGTATAGGCAATTAAAATAAGCAGGCCATCTCTAATTACACAGCCCATGCTAGTAAAAATATCTCCGCAATCAAGAGATGTTCAACTTTGTATATAAATAATTTTACTTACTGGGTAAGTAACATGCAGTTGTATATTTAGTCTAGTTTTATCTCATCAAGCAATTATTTTATTTACTGTTCTTAGACCACTTTTGAACAAAATATTGGCTTTGTTTCTTATTTTTAAGAGAAGGTTATCTCATCCTAGAGAAGTCTTATGATTCCCTAGAAAGATTTTCTCTGGCACGTAATTCACTGAACCCCCACAAACCCAAGCCGGATGATCTGTTCTAGTCTGAATGCTATATTCACCTACAAAACTAAAAATGCAAAGTCAGTTTTCCATGGAAAACACTCTTGGTAGTGCAGGCCCTTTCCTTAATGACAGTTTTTGTGCTAAAGTGTACCAAACCCCAGAAAAGCCAGGCTTCGCTAAATCCCAATCACCAGAGGAAGCAAACCCAATTCAGCTGAAGCCTTTGAAGTTTGTAGGTCTGCATGGAACAGACACATACCCTGAGCTGAGCTTAAACCTCACCGATGCACCCTGAAAGGAAACCAGATGGGGAAAACATGACACATTCAGGTAGTCACCACAGCTGGGAATCGGAGCTGCCGTTTGCTTTGAAATTTTGAGCGATGTCCTAAATACAGCTGGAGAAATCGAGTCTCCCACCAGCACACCAGACCCAGCACTGAAATAATGCACGATGCCACCTCTGAGTGCAGTTTAACTAACAAACCAACCACCTTTTTCAGAGGGATGAGGAAAATGGGAACTGAGTTAAAGGATGCCTATTACCCATTAGTTTTCCTTCATGGCACAAGATTTTATTCATTTAAGTCTTCTAGGTCCTGTTTAGATAATTATAATCTGCTGTTAGTCTTCATTTAAAAGACCCAGTCCCCACTGCATAAAAACAATTACAGTTGTAAGCAATCACAATTGCATCCGATGAGGATTTGCCCAGCAATGCCTTAAGCTTCAAAGTCACCAAGTCAGGCCCTGAACATACATGTGTGTCTAGACTGATTTTTTTTATATATATATATAATATATATATATATAAAAAATAAAAATGTATGTTTATATTTTTTTTTTTCTACAGCACAGCCAAACACAGATTGTGGGCTGCAGCTTGTAACCATATATCGGCACCGATGGACCCCTGTCAGTGCGATTATAGCACAGCAGCTGCTCAGCCAGCATGCCCTGGCTTGAAGGGCAATCTGGTGATAAAACACCAGAGCGCTGAGATCAGATGGCCGGCTGCTCCAACCTTGGCCGAAGGATTTCTTTCAGCTACCTAAAGGAGTTGAGAGTTTCCAACTCCGAAGCAAAAAAAAATACAGCAGAAATGTGCATTTCAAACTCAAAGGCACATGAAGGCATGCAGCTAGTCTTATGTGAAAGGCAGCTACTCCAGGCCAGCGGAGTTTAGCGCTCACATAAATAAGCACGTGCTGTTTTCTGCATTTTTTGAGAACAGTATCAGCATCTTGAAACTCATGACTAAGGCTGCAATAACAAGGCAAGTATGAGCAGCAAGGACAAAGTAATTTTATACCACCTTCAGTTTTTTTTTTCTTCCCTAAAGAATTATAACATTAAAATCTTGTTAACAATGAAAAAAAAAATATATCCTGTTAGCATACGATGTAAAAAACAGCAGACTAAGGGACTAATCTAGACTAGGCAAAACCTTGAGTACATACAGTCTTGCCAAGAGCCACAAATGCATTCAAGTGCTTAGTCCAGTGGGAAACAAATATCCCTCTGCACAACCACTTGTGTGAGGTTCTCCTTTTGTTAGCAATTACGTCCTCGTACATTTTCAGGTCTCTGGTCTCAGGCTTTAATATTCTTGTTCCCTTTTATACTTTTGTATAAATCATTGTTCCTTCATTCTGGGCCCCAGACAACATCTGACCAGTAATTCAGAGACAGAAAAAAGTTCTAATTTGGCATTTAAGCGTATTTTGAGACGCCACACAACTATTAGACAACTGTTTCTGTAACACATCCATGAAGCAAATACAACAGGAAAGAGAAGACCAAAGCAGATTTTATTAGTATTTGCCAAGGCTGTGAGAATGCCCAGGAACTGAAGTAAAAAGAACAGAAACAAAACCAAACCCCATCCACTAAAAACCTCCAAGTCTTGACACTCTGAATCCCTACACTTGCCACTAGATTGTTCAGCATGCAGCACAGAATGAACCAAAACACATTTCTAGCGAAACTATCGAGTTTTAAGCCCTAGCTCCCCACCATCTTTTGCAATAACAGGATATCTAGCAAATCCCTCAACTATTTAATAGCAGGCACAGGAAGGAACACAAACTTCAAGCTCCCCAGCCACTAGTACTTACTTCACCCCTACTGTTTTTGCAGACCAAGTCCGCTTACTACGCTCTTCCACAGGACTGTTTACAAGAAAACAAAAATCTAAATGCTTTGCAAATACGGTGATCCAACCGCATCTCTGCTTGAACGATACGCATTGAATAATTCATCCACAGAAGTGGAAAGCACAATAGAGATAATCTTCTAAGACACTGTTGTGTTTTATGCCTTTTCCTTTCAGCTGTGTATATTAATGATGTAATTTTAGCAGGGCTACCCCTTGGAGTTACTGGTAAAAATAGCATTCGCACCATACACTGATGAAATGCATCCACTCCCGGCAGTGAAGTAATGCAGCAAGTCCACTGCTTTTTACCAGAGAGATGAAAGAACAAGTCAAAAAAAGCAAATGAAACATTAACCTTTTAGTTTAGCATTTCTGTGCACCTGAGAAATAAAATTTAATTTAATCAAACCCATTGTTTTGCATAATTACAGCCTATGACTTTCCAGCGTAAAAGAGCAAGAGAAAATGAAATTAGAAATTAAATCTGACAAAGCACCTCAACAATGCCAAAGCTGACTATCTGGCTCCTCCTCCACTTGTGTGGCACACTAAGAGATACACCATATGGATCAGAGCCACGATTCCTCTATTCCAGAAACACATCTGACTGCACTAGCATCAAATGCTTAACTACAAGATATTCTACTATAGAGAGGTCCAGGACAGTATGACCCCTTAAAGTTCTCCCAATTTCCACTATCTGCAATCCCCAAATGAGATTTTATTCTCAATTTACTTCTTAGCATCAGCCCACGAACAACGCTACATGCTTTCATTACCCATACAGCTGTCAAATCTCTTAATCCGGGTCTCAATATCTGCCTTGGCTCTGGCATTTTTCAACAGATGCAGTTTATGAAAACTACATTAAGCCCGCATTAAACAGCAGAATCCATCTTTTTTTAAACAACCCCGAATAAAATTTAACTCTTCTCATCTTCATTCTGTCTTCATTTTGATTCTATTTTTAATGAACCTGTGTTACTAGCACCATTTTCTTGTTTGGATATTAGCAAAAGGAGATAGAAGGCGCATATAATTTAAGAAATAATATCTAACTATTTAAGCAAAGCAAAGGGGAGGAACTTGCTTCTGTTGTCTAAAGAACCTTTCTGACCACCACTTAGAAAAATCCTAAACATTTTGACATAAACCTGAGGTTTATTTTCTCAGAGGTGTACGAACATTAAGCCAGCTCTGATGTGAGGCAAGGACTACCCTATAACTTGATGTGTACGTCAACAAGGCTCTACAAAAAATCACAAGCGAGGCCGTATCTAGAATACAAGAACCAGTAGCTCTTGCACAGTGATCCTCAAAGGACACAAGGCACCAATTCCTTCTGAGTTTGAATCTGCAGTCTCAAAAAAAAAAAAAATATTAAAAAAAATCACCCACTGTCTTCCAAGCTGTGAAACAAGGCTGGCATCAGCTGGTAGTCAAAGTGCAAGAGAGCACTGTTTGAAAACCACAAGCAATTTCTTCTCCTCTAACTTCAAGTCCTGCAGCAGTTAGACTCATGGGTTACCATTTGTAAAAGGTCGCTCTCACTAGCGTAAGTATTATTACATTTGTTGTTTCTTCTTTGCAGTCCATCTGTTCCCTTGTGCCAGATACTGAGTGTGAGAAATCATGAGCACTTCCATGGAAATAAAGTGGTGTGATTTACTAAATAAGGTCACTTCCAGATTAGAAAGAAGGGAACCAAAGTAAAGAAATATTTGCTGTAGTAGAGGGGGGAAGCAAAGAAAATTGCTGGCAAAGTAAACAACTTCTTTTGTGACATGTTCTCATCCTTCCTCTCCGCCTACCTCCTCATTTTCAAACCAGACCAATATGAGATGTCAGCGCTCAGTACTAAGGATAATGCATCTCCTCCTGTGACTTACTGCCCTACTTGAAACCAGAATTTAATGTTTCCAGTTCTCAGTATCACCACTTTCTCTAGTGTTATCACAAGCCCTGAAATGTCTGGTATCTTTTCCCTACTGTAGTCTGATTTTTTTTTTGAAATTGCCAGCCTTCCCTGTCTGCAGAGAAGAGCCCCAATGCAAGAATCCTAATGCTGACATCAAAAGTCAAGAGAGAAACCCAAGATTTACTTTAAGTTGTCATGAATTTTCAGATCTGGACCCCAAAAACCTGTGAGGGATGACAACATTTCTAACTCGTAAAAGCGCCAGCTACCTCTTGATAAAATTGTTGTACTTTAAGTCTATTACCCTCAGGGGGCCACCTTTTGGAGAAAAGAATTTATCTAAATGTAAAGGTATATGAAATGAAAAATGTGCTTTGCAAAATGAGGGATTTAACAATAAACTGATACCAGCTAATAACTAACCAGCTATAAAAGCTTCGTAAGCATCCATACACAAGAAAATTGCCATTTAGTCATTATTATGCTTGTGACAATATGTAAAAAAAAAAAAAAAAAAAAAAGGAAAAAAAAAAAAAAGGGCAAGGACATTATGGTCTTTTAGGAATCCATATGAATCACTCCTATTTTCTTCTTTAAAGTGGGGTGTTTTTTTTGTCCAGTTTAGTTTAGGGAAAATGTAAGCCTACATAGGATAAGCAAACCATTTATTTTAAATTCTTGTATGCCTCTGTTTAACATGGCAGTGAAACGGGTTATTTCAAAACAGACATTTCCAGATGTTAAAGAGTGTTAAATTCTACAGAGAGGCAATGAACAGCTGAGCATTTCTGAACATTTCACACATCCCTTAATCTACAAGCAGACGACACCGAAATGTCCAGTCCTAGGGAGCTACTTGCCATCAGGTTGCAGCAGGAATTGCAGGAGACAAGAATCGGCAGCTAATGTTCACCTTCATTTCTTCTTGAGGTCCTGCATGTTTTCTATGCTTCAGTACTTTTAAAGTTCAAATTTCCTCTCCTCCCACTCCCTGCCTTTATAAAGGATTTGCAGTATAAATGCAAGTTTAAACATTAGTTCCACCAAGATGTATACAGGTGAAGTTTTCACAACTCATTCTATTCTGACTCTGGTACATTTTTTTTTTTTTGCATTAAGCCATTACCTAAAGATTTGAGAAAAACTAGTTTTGCTCATTTAATGCAATTTTAATTAAAAGCTCAAGTTGCTTATGTTGTTTCATTACTGGCAGGAGGTCATGCTATTGCTTCCATAGCTGTTGAGGTAATGGCTATTAATTTCATCTGCATTACCAACTAATGTGCCATAGCAGGCACTTTCAGGACTTCACAGACATGAACTGGCAATATAAGAGAGTCCTTCTAGGAAAGTACATGCTTAAGTGTTGCCTCCTGGGCTTCTGAAGAGCCATAGAAAAAAGAAAATAATATTAAATATGAGTTTATCATCTCACATTAGATATTGACAACTAGACGGTCATTATCCAAGATCAGGAATCTGCCTGAGGAATGCATTACGGTGAGGAAAACTCCCTGCCATGGCTGGATTTGCCAGCATACTATTGTTAGAATTTTTATTTTTCAGAGTAGCTTGATTCTAATTCATTATAAACAGAAGTATCATCCAACTCCCACTGAAGCCAAACTGAACAGGCTTCAGAGCACTCAAAAATCAAGTGCTGCACTGACAAACCTTACTTTAGCAGAAAGCTGGTCATTTTCTGATGTTTAATAAGAAGATTATATTGCCCAGTGCACATTCAGAACAAGTCTTTATGTAACATAAGAATAGATAAAAGCAAGATGAATTAGTAGGGAGCAAAACTGGACGATCTTCAAGGTCTTTTCCAACCTAGACGATGCTGTGAGAATGAAGCCTTGATTTCCCATGGACCTATGCTGTATGTCTCCTCTCTTCTGCAGGCTCCAGCTCCATATCCCCTACCACAGACCTGTAACAATCCTACTCTCCAGATCTACCACGTCTACCTTAAATTCTTCCACATTTTCCACATATTCCCTAAACATACACACGTAACTAGCTACCTTCCTTCCCCAGGCACACTTACCATCGCAAGACACCTGCCTCTCTTGCACACCCATTTATTTCTGCAGGATGCCAGTTCAGTCTTGCATCCCCTGCAGCGATGTGCTCTTGAACTGCCAGCTGGGCAACAATCAGCACGTGTTGCCTCTAGTCCAGAAAAAAACAAACACAATGAGTGGCTGGGCAGACAAAGCAGGATAAGAGCTGAACTGTTCTTACCTCTCCTCTTGATGGAAGCGTGAATGAGTCTCTTCTACCCAGACACTACTGTAAATAAAAACTCCAAATACCTCTGTCAAATCTGAATGAACTTCATCAACAGGCTCCACAATTAATAAGGTAGGGACTGACAGCTGCCCGAGCAGAGCGATTCCACCACCTTTATTAAGGAAAAACAAGCAAGAAGCTCGAACTAGACTAAAGAAAGCGAGCCACTCAGATAATGCCTTTATGTATCTGCTTGATATAAGCATTATTTTACTTGACTATGTGAACAAGGCATATGGTATATACACCGCTCATAGGAAACGCACATTAGAGAGTCTCCTGTCATGAACTCCCACAAGAGCCATGGGTCAGTAAAGACAGCATGACTCTCCACTGAAGCCAACTCACTGCAGCTCCTGGCCGAGGGGTAGACCTTTTAGTCCTCACGTAAAGTGCCTGTGAACCAAAGGGCTGCTCTCGTGAAGGAATCTCAGCCACGAATCACAAACTTCAGCAAGAAGCACCTTTATTCCGTGCCCAAAAAGGTTGTGACAATTACTGCACAAGTAGGCAGATCCGAAGCCTACTCGTCATTGTTGGGAGTCCCCGTGCTGCTCTGCCCTCTTCTCTCCCTTCACATCTTGTCACAGCAAGCCCAGTTCTCACCCAACAAGTCTTGTCATGTGGAAAGGGAGGTAACAAGGATGACAAAGAAATATTGGCTCCAACCTCTAGAGAGTACAAAAGTTAACTTATTAACTTATTAAACAGTTAACAGCAAAAATTTGCCAGAGTCCAAGTGCAGCCCCAGGACTGTGGAACTCCCAGCTCTGACACTGCCCAAGGGTGAGCTGCTTAACCTGGCCCCTGGCTTTGGGGACAGAAAATAGTCTTCTATGCCTGCCTATGTAAGCACAGAGCACAGCTGCACAACCAGTAAAAACCTGAGAAGAAATGCAATGTTTTTGAGTTTGGTGCTTTTTTTTTTTTTTTAAACTAAATAAAAACCCTCATGAGTATTGCCTTTATTGGAAAGTTAAACCTCCAACCTTAACTGAACTCCAACTACTGAAGCCCAAGCCGGGCGATTTATGCAACATACAGGCTTCAAGAAATTTCTTCATGTACAATAATCTTTTAGTACAGGGGAAAATATGCAACATCAAAACATTTTTTTTTTAAGTACACTAATCCTTGGATTTGATTGCTAGAATTAACTCTAAATACTTGATACTCAAAACAACTAGTATATTAGAGACAGCCAGGAATGTAATGCCTTGTGTGTGATCTAACAACCTAACACTGCTGAAGTTTAGAAGTAGAGTTCTACTTCAGAGATAAAATGAACAAAGACATATACAAACAGCTGAAAAATTATATACAGTTGGCAGAGGGAGATTTTTCCTGAAGGATTATCATAGCCTAAATATTTCTTTAAGCCCTACCCTAACAGTAGTTGACCCAATATTGTTTGAGATGATGTATTTACTTAAAAATAGAATAATCCAGCTACATAACTGATGCAGAACAAGGCACTATAAATTCTGGACACTGAACCAAAAGGATTTCAGAGCTTTTTTTTTCCTCCCCCTATATTTTCTCCCTGCCTTCACCAGGCTGAACAACTGGTACCAAACATTTCAGAAAGAAAAGACTGTTGGCTGCCATTAACTAAGAGAGCTCCTGCAGTCTATTTTTTTGTGGAAAAAAGGATGAGTCAAGGAAGTGGGAGACAAAAAAAGGTGCGAGACCATACAAATACATTTTGCCAAGGAAAACAAATTGGGTAGCAAAAAAAGTCGTTAGAAGTTCTGGGTAACTCGCACCACACACTTTTGCTGACAATTGTAAAGAAACAATTTAGATACCAAAGCTTGCTGCACATAGCAATCAGCTTAACCTACCTGCAACTCATATCCTACATGAGATCAACAGGATTACTGCAAATAAGGATATATTTCACATCCTAATATTAATACAAACTTAAATCAACACATTAGTGGATGCATTTTCTCTAGAGTTTGTTATTCCTCGTACCCACAGACAGCAGCTCCTCTTTGTCCAGTAAGTCACGTGCCATTCCATGTATTTATTCTAGCCTGGGACACTGCTGAGGCTTTGCAGGACCCTGTATGTGGACTAACAGCAATACCTTCAATTAGGCAAGAAGTTCTACTGTGCTCAGCAGGAGTACTAAATGGAGTACAGACTGTAGAATAAAGCCTACTGCACCCATTTTACATCTAAAAGCTTTACTCCTCTCTGTCCGCAGAAAGCAGTTTGTGCCTATCATTAGAGGCATGTGTTGCAAGAATTGTGATTCAGCTTCACTATATAAGGATCATATTTCAACAGTTGCTTCATTTGAAATGAGACTGGCTCAGAGACAATTTTGAGGTTTTGTGTGGCAACAGCGGAAAGGCAAGATAAATATACAGGAAACGTAAGAATAGGGAATTTTTTGTCACTTCACAGAAAATGAGACTTTTTCAGTCAAGGAAACCATCTCCTAGACTGCTTTATGGAGGGTAACAGTGGTTAAGTGCCACCTGCAACGCCTCATAGCAGTAATGAGCATCTTATAAACACCAACACAGAACTTCCACTGCAGAAAATCTAACACAGAGGCTGTGACAAATCAAAATTTTACTCAGTATTATGAGAAATTACAGTACGAAGACTGCACAGTCTTCGTACTGTAATGTTTTGCAACTTACATTGCCTTTATTATAAAGATTCTTTTGTTCCGCACTTCAACATCTGGTCTAATGTACTTTATTCCACTGTGCTTTTTGGAAAATATGCTGTGGTCAGTGACCATGTTTAATACATTGCTAAAATATGTCACATGTGCAGAGGAGTACTTGCCTAGAGTGCTACTCACCTAATGGCCAAATGGTTCTGCTTGGAACCTTACTGTAAGAGTAATTAATAACATCTCTGGTGTACAGGAAATTCCTATTGCTTTTTTTTTTTTTTTTTAAAAAAAATACAAAATAAGCTGAATTTTTCATTCAGCTTTGATAACCGTAACTACTCTCTTTTAGGAATTGCCACACAAGGTCAGAACAACTCTGCATCTATAGGCTTGTTACAAATCAGCTCTGCAAAAGGAACTTCCCGTGGGTCGGAGAGCTGCTCCTGGACTTTGGTATAACAACTGAAATTTCCCTGAGTTACCAGCCCAGGATTGCCTGCAGAACAAAAGTTGCTAGTGAATATACTATTTTTAACCAGTGACCTTCTTTAATCACCTGGGTCACTGGCTACTGAAAAAAAAGGTTCTGAGGTGGCTCCCCAGAAAACGCAGGGTAAAAAATCCTAAATTTAAGACAACCAGCCTTGGTGGCTTTATCGGAATCTCCAAGTTTGCTGACTTTGTTGGCATCGTGCTGGGAAACACAAACCTGCCAATAGAAAGGACCATCACCATGCTGCTGCACTGTTGCTAAAGTACATGCCTGTCAGGCACGAATTTGCAAGCATGAAATCTCATCTTTGAAACTGGAATCAACATTTCTGACACTGACACCTCCTGCAGTAGCAGAATTCTCGTCCTACTGAGGAAGAAAGCCTCGGGCAACACAAGGGAAGACAGTGTGGCACTCAATTCACCCCATATGCAAAAGAAAAGGTCCAACCTTCACTTGAATTTGATTGTTTTGTTTGGGTCAGCGTTAAAACCATAGTTAAAACCTGACTACATGCTAGAAACAGTGGAAAAAGACTGATCTAGCAAAACATCCTTCTTGGAATTTCACTTACACGTAACACAAGAATCTATCTGTATTTGCCTCCATTCTCCTTGACCAGTGAGATCTGTCAATACCTTAAAACCTGTAAATAAGCCTGTCTGCAGCTTACAAGCATAACAACAACAGCCAGTCCCTGAGAACATGGAAAGCCTCCACTTCCCAAGTTACCTCCAGTTAAAATAACTTCCACATCTGCAAAAACAAGTTTGAACAATCCCATGTCACCAATCAAAAAAATACAAGTAAAAAAAGCACAATCTATACTGCATGTAACAGCCATTAAAGACTTCAGGAGAGGTTCACATCCTTCTATGTTAATACCCAGCCGTGTTTTTCTAAACTTGTATAGGCCAAATCTTTGAACTTTATTTTTATTTTACAAAAGAAAAGTCCAGATAGAGCCCTGATACCTAAAATGCTAATGTCAACAGGTACAGGATTCTCGTGTCACAACTCTTTATGGAAACGTCCACCTGGTTTGCCCTGCTTCAGCACTGATACACGCAGAAGGGAGAAGGGGCTTTGGCTAAAACTAAAGCCTAGAAAAAGTGGTGAATTTTGCTAAGTAACAGTATGATTGCCCCAGCTGGTCACCACTCCCAACACCCTGAGTGTTAGAGCATGGATCCAGTAACCCAAACCTGAACACTGTGCCCACGGTTAGCTGGGCCTCTGAGATAAAAACAAGATGTTTATGGGCTTCTCAGACTCATTTTACAAATTCGTTTCCCAAGGCAGCAATATTCTGAGCAGATAGGATGGTGGAATTATTTGAAAGTTATGTATTTGACAAGTCTCTACATGTATGAAAGTTTCCAGCTAACCACTTAATGCAAATGCATACAGGCTTCTGCCACAGTCTGTTAAAAGAGTATTCAGCAATATACCACTCTTCTCCTCTCTCCCCCATGTAGAAACTTGAAATAGTTTATGTTAAAAGCGAGTTTCTACATGTGAATTAGGGAAAACACAGCCACCAATAGCTTCAGGTCCAAGCCTACTACAAACCCATCCACTGTTCAGCTATATACAGAGCATGTCACGTTACGGACATTTCTACAAATCAGAATTAAAACCATTCACTGGACGAATAGAAACTGTCTCTAATCCATCTGAGCACAATGGATGCTGCACCTTTTGCGAGCTTTCTCATTTTTCTTTTGTTTCAGCTACAGCCTTGTTAACCGAGACACTTGCAGCTTCAGCATTTTGCCAAAAGAGGAATGACAAACTTAGGCAGCTCACTATTTCTGACCAGAAGTGAGAAGAAATCCTGTCCTCTCAAGCTGTCTGAAGCAAGACTCACTAGAAAATTCCAACACAAGAATTACACAACTGGTCAAGCAACCTGTCCATCCCCATACTCTCACGACTGAATTTCATGTGCTCTAAGGTTCAAAAGTTAGTGGGTTCTGCTAGGTTAAAAGATGCGTCTGTTTGCTACAGGAATTAGAAATCTGTAAGCGAGCAAGGGTGGCTCCAGGCTGGCAAATAATCTTCAGTTGTACTCCAACCGTAAGAGGCAGAACTCTCTTACCAGACAGATCATCATATATCAAGGAGATCTCAACATAATCTTTGCTGCTGGTGAACCAAAAAGCAGATTATCAGCAAGAAAATTGTATTTGTTCCACAACTCCTTTCACCAACTACCACTAAGATGATCGATAAATTAAAAAGCTACATTCCCTGAAAACTAAGCAGGTATTCTATAAAACAGATCAGAGGAAAACCTAATTAATTTTCACAGTGTACCATGACTAATCTTGGCATATATAGTACTGGAATAGCAATCACTGAGTACAAATGAAAACAGTGTTGAACCCTGTCCTATTTTTAATCAGATGAAAGCCACAAACCTAGCCATGCTTTTGCTTAGTGTTGCATTTTCTTCTACTCTGATAGCTTTTACAGCTGGAGAAATAGCTACTTACAGCACTATTCTGCTGTAAAAAATTACTGCTACTTACAGCTACTGGGATTACACTTGAGTATGTCGCAGAAAAGGAGGTCCAGTGGAGGCAAAGCTAAGAACATTTCCTTGGGATGTTTAACCTTTTCCAATCAGTATCAGTTCCTCTGAGTGAAGATTTGCTCTGAAATATCACCATTTACGTGGTATTAAACTATACTTGCAAGGGTATGCAGGAAGCCAATGGCAGAGAAAGAGACAGAATTCTGAAGAGCAATTCCAAATAAAAAAAATAATTATATGGTCTGTGACAGTAATTTTAATGATACTTGAAGGCAATATACCAGGGCTGCTAATGTGATGGTGTATTTCCCCTGCATTAGTCATGCCATACAGAGCTATTTTTATTAATACCACAAAGAGTTCACAAAAACTGTTCTACACAAACAGCAGCTCACAGTTCAAAGACTTCCCTCACTTAATAGTGCTTTTTGTATGCGTTAAACAAAAATACCTTTACTCACGTTTTAACCTAGACATTTTAGCATTTGTAATCATAGCCTGGAGTGTGGAAAGGGAATGCATACTTATTAACTCAAATTTGCTAAGCCCGGTTTTTAGCTAGGTCAGCATGCAATACGGCACTACAAAAAATAAGACTTATTTTGCAACAACATTCAGGGTGCACACGTGTGCTGAGAAAGGTGCAAGCTCTCTCTTCTATCCTCCACTCCTCTTCCCTCAGCTTCTCACTTACACATTCTTGTGAACCAAGAGAAAGGTGGAAGGGGAATCCTAACTGCTGTTTTAAATACCTTCTCTCCTCCCCAGTAAAGCATCACTCATCACCATATGCTTCATCCAAGAAATAACCTGCTACTACGTGGATGAGAGAGAGTGGCAGAGATATTCACTCCTTGAGAACAGAGTATTTCACGAGAGCTAAGCTGGTATTTCAACTCATAAGGAACTTTCTTGCTTATTTCCCAACAGAATAATAAGCAGACTTGTCTCTCGCTGGCCATTTTTCACTGATACACTAACACTTCCCACAAAAATCCTTCTTCGACTTCCTTTGCTCAACCCAACCCAGAAGTAAAGAAGCAAAATTCCAGTCTCCAATCACAACTAAAATAACACTAATCGCCATCAAGAGATAGGAGTTTGTTCCTCCACTGGAAGTACGCACGCAGAAAAGGACACACCTTTGGAGTGTTTCCCCGAAGGCCTCTTGGGTAATGACTCCTCAATGGAATGTGTTGATGTATGTAGGACATTTTCCAAACTGTTACTGACGCTGTTGATGGGGGTCTCGGACCTTGGAGTGACCTGGAAAGAAAAACCACAAAAATCCAATAAAATAAACTGAGGGAATGCGCAAACATCACACCTTCCTCCGGAGCGAGCAGAACCCACTCTGAAGGCAGTTAGGAGACATTTACTTCTTTTAAAACCAAAGGGTGTTACTACTGATATTCCCCAAGTAACAGTTCAGGGAAGTTGTTTTAGTCAGCAGCTATTCACAAATCTAGATTATCTTGGCTAATCTATAAAGCTACTTAAAGTATAATTCTTTTTTAAACAATAGTCACACAGCAGTCAATTGTAGAGATATTGCAAGACCCTTAACCTCTCCACACTGCAGTTTTAACTTTTCCACAAGAAAACTAGGGGAAAAGTGCTCTTGGAAAATACCGTTTTTGTTATGTCACCTATCTATACAGATGCAGACTCAAGGCATTTCAAAGTATTTCCACACAGATTACAAGGAATGAATTCCAGTTTAGCAAAAAAAAAAAAAACCACAATTTTCTTGTCTTTGCCAATTAAAAGCCTTGCTATCGTGATCGTGTTTCAATGAAAAACTGCACACTAATAATGCCTGAGCAGAAGCCTGCATCACCAAAACAGACTTCATGGCCTAATATGTACCTTCTAAACCGCATTCAGCATAAGAAAACATATTTTCACCATTACTTAAAACTACAGAAACAAAGATAAATCATTAGAAAAGGCAGAACTGAACTACCCACTTCAGCCGCTGCCCGTAAGAGCGTTTACAATTATGTAGCAACAAGTAAAAACATCTATTACTTGTAGTGTAACATTCATCCTCTGCCTCATAAGCAAGGCAATTACTCTCTTGTTTTCTAGGTCATAAGAAGCAGAAGTGGATGAACAGTTGCATTAGCAGTCCTGAACACAAGGGTTTAAATATCTTAAAGAGAAAAGTGTGCTTTAAAGAGGTAGTTAAGGCTAACAAAGGCACTCATACTAACTCATGCATTACTTGAATTTCAATGGCCACATTTTGAATAAAGTGAAATCCTGGTATGGAGAGCCGTAATTAGAATTTAACAGGGATTTTCGCCTTTCACAAATCGCAGGAGAAAAATGTGCATCTTGACATAAGAAAAGAAGCGATCCTTTATTCATGGTAACAAATACCAGCGACTACAGGTCCCTGTAAGGAAAAAGGCTCACTCCGACTCTGATTACTTGAGACAGCACCATGAGTAGGGACAATTTACTCTTTAAACAATACTTTGCTCACCCTGCCATTACCCTTACATACTGACATCAATCAGAATACACAATCCAAGTCAAAAATAGCACATCTCTAGCTCTATACAATTACCTATTGTAAGCTCCATTTTAAGACTGACGTTTGTAGACTTACGTGCAGTTAGAGGCACGAGCACAAGTGAAAGACTTGGTGTACTTGACATCCACCAAAAAAAAAAAAAAGCTTCTGTGCGCAGAGAAATCAATCCAGAAAGACCAATGAGTGTCAGAGAAAGCAGGATTACAAGTACCTGCTTTCCTTTTCAGCACTTAAATCTCCTTTTTGATCAAAACCTGAAGTTTACTTGTATGTTTGTTTAGCACAGGTTTCCAAAAACTTAATCAAGCTTTCACATTAGAAAGACCAGCCGTTAACTTTAAGCTTGGGGGAGCGTGGGGTAGTTTAGATCTCCTTGCCAAAGTCAGTCTTTACCAAAGTTTATCTCGCACATCTCTCTCCTGGAGCTCATTAAACTCTCACTCCGGTGGGATTGCCACTGAGAGGAAGTTCCAGCGGCCTGAGCAATGACTCCAGCATCCTCCTGGCAATGGGAGACTTCACAAGAGGAACTGAGTAACGGAGCAAGCTAGAAAATTAGATTCAGGCAAGACTACGTTATCCTAAACGCCCAAGTTCCAAATACTCAGAACCACCAGCAAATATAGGCACTTCTGGTACTTAACACTGGGTAATAACACAGCCACGTGGTTTCAGAAAAATCTCTCAACAGTTTGTGACAGCATATTGCCTCCTATCTGGTATTCCCTTCTCTCCACTATCCTTACAATAGGCGTCGCGTGCAGTTTAAAATTTGCATTTTGTTTATACATAACCTCCAATTCTTTCCATAAAGATCTAATTTCTATATACTCGGTAAAGATTAATTTAGCCCATATGTCTCGACTAACTGAGCTCATATACTATCTGATTCAGTCACACATCAAAGCAAAGCAGTTTCAAATTGGCCTAGAAAAATCACAAAGCTCTGATTAGTTCCAAATGGAGCACTTTGTTAGTGAGCTGAATGGTGTTATAACCAGTGAATTTGACTGCTTAAAGCTTTCATTCCAAATTTCAAATAATTTTTTCCACTGACTTAAACATACCAATAGTGCAAAGCTTTGGATTTATTTAGGAAAAGTAAAATAATGAAAAGCGTTTCGCAAATCAAAGTTTTATTTCCAAAATAGTAACAGCCTTTTTATGAAAAAAATAAATGAGGCCAAGCAAAACAGAGGAACAATAAGCCATCAGCTACAAACTGCAGAAGATACTGTCCTGGGAGAAACACTGGCAAAAGCTTAACAGTAGATGCCTGGGAAGGACCTGTCCAAATTCAACTGTAGAAACTCAGTGTCAGGTAAATTTTGGGAGGAAAGTTCATCATATCTGAACACTACTGTAATCCCTAGTTTGGGCTCAGCGCAACCAACTACAATAAGTAGTCACTAGATTCTGAAGAAAGAACATGACATTCCTGTGAGAGGAAGATTCTGAGAAGCGGCAAGCAAATTGCTCTGGACCTTTTAGGATGTGTAGCATCTCTGAAGAAAGCCAAGATGCCATTAAAGAACAAGCATCTGCTGTTCAAGAACTCTTAAAGGCTTGTTTTCTAAAGCAGTAACAGTCCACAGTTAAGGTGGATAAGCTGGCATCACAGAAACCAGAAATCTTCAGGCTGTGTTTAATAAATCACAGGAGGGACATTTTATAAATGCAGAAAAATCCATGAATCATTCAAGGTCTAAGAGGGTACAGCACCAAACATTTGAGTAGAAGACTTTGGATTTTTCAATTGAAATTATTTGAAAAGATCAGCAGAAACAGTCCATGAAGACTAATCAAATACAACAGCAATCCCAGAGAGTTAAAGCAATAGAAATATTCTTCACCATGCCTAGTTTACCCTTAGTACAGCATTTTGAAAGGGGGCCAGGGAGAAGGAAAGCCCTCTGTGGCACCTATCCACAGTTTCATTAGATTATTCACAAATTGTTTTAACATCAGAGTGGCCTGTAAGCTCTTTCAATGGCTCTAGAAGATGCACCATGGGTGCAGATGAGATTCTTAAACTATTTTTACTCTAATGTTGCATCTACTCCCTCCATAGGAAGGCATCTGGCTTACAGATGAACGTCTGATTTTCCAGATGAAAACCTGGCTTCTCTTGAATTTCAAGTGAAAGTAGTAGTCATAACTGAAAATAACAAAGAAAATTCACTACTGCCTCATGACTGAGGCTCAGCCTAAATTCTCCTGTGCCTCATTCTCCATAGTAATGAAGACAGTATCCACCCTGGTATTGGCTACTGAAAAGCAAATCCTTCCCAAGAAGGGCTAGACAGAAGGGTCACAGAATGCCTCCCTGAGGCCTTCCATCCACAGGAGTTAACCAGGAAGAGAAACAACTGCTTTGACTCAGGGGTCAAGGACAAACATGTCAATGTATCAGAAGTCATTGCTAGAACTTTAGCCATTACCACATTTTTCCCTTTTCATCTGCCAGCAAACTTTTGACTTTTTTTTTTTTTTTTTTTTTTTTTTTTTTTTTTTTCAGCCGTGCAGTGACATTCTTCTCAGCATCAGAGATGTGCTAAACAGGCACAGATCTTCTTGGGACAGCAAAAAGCAGTTCTAGAAAGCTCTCCAAAACCCTTGATCCATCAAAAAGCATACAGAAGAGGGAAAATAAATAAATAAATCGCACAACTGTCACTGGGAGCAGTTGCTTCAACAGGTGGTGTTTCTCTTGCAGCCACTGCACCTGAAGTGGCTCTGCCACTACCCAAGACAGTGGAAGTTGATATGGAAAAAGGTAAATCTGTGAAGCCAGATTCAGTAATTGTTAGCTTTGCTCCCCAGGGACAGTGCCTAACATTTAATATAGCAAAGCCTTTCATAAAAATAACAGGACTGATAGAAGTCAAACTTAATGCGGTAAGAATTTTACCAAAACAGCAATTATATGTTCCTTTTAAAAATAACTAAACAGAACACAGAAAATACATGGTTTAATAGCAAAGTATTTGCTGACTTAAGTTTGAAGTGAAGCCAATACTAAAAATCAACATAGCTTACCACCTAAATTGTAACCTGACTTATAATTTAAGGAAACAACGATATAGGATCCGAGCGAACAAAATACTGACTTCTATACCTAGTTAGACATGAAATTTAGGTCATGCATTACGCAGGAAAAGTGAACAAAATACAAAAGCAAGGAGTCACTTAAGTGAGATACTAGGGCTACAGCTAAAAGCCACACAAACACATTCTCACATTTATTACACAGGAAAACTTTTCCACATGATGTTTAGTTTTCAAAAGTGGCCAGCGATATACTGGGAAAGTCCCACACATAAACGCTTCTGCCAATGCTTTCTTTGGAAGCCTCCATTAACAGAGGGTTTTTCGTAATCATAAACTGATCGCCATGCTTGAGACTGATGCAGATAACATGTAAGAGTGCACCCAGGAATTAGAGTACTGAAGTCTTGGGGGAGAAAGAAAAACCCAGTCAACTCTATTCACTCCTGCCAGTTTCATATTAGTGAGTATTAACAGGAGCTTATTTTGATGTTAACACCAAGGTCTTTAACAAAGTGCAATCCTGTTTGCAAAAATGCTCCAACAGAAGGTTGATGGCAAGGATACAGCCCTTGCATGCTTAGGCAGATAAGCTGCTATTTCCCAACACAGAGGCATAACTCAGGTTCCCAAATAATTTTTTTTAAAATGCACTGTTAACACTCAGATGTCATTCTACCGATGCATGAGATTTGTTGCGCTTGGTTTTGGCCCAGACTTAGCCTACTGAACAATGCAGGGACCTGAAACTCAAAATCTACTGAGATTACAAAACCAGGAGGAGCAAGACTGAGCAAAGGTCTTCCTTTTAGGAGCGACAAGCCATTAGTTTGCCCAGCTGCTTGTGAAACCATAGCCTCAGGCACCAGTTCTACATATGCAAATACCTGACTGTTCTCCCTCTAGAAGAACAAAATTAAAAACTACTACTTTGGAGGATCTGGACTCTTCCACAAGGATGTTTAAGGAACAGTCAAACACACCCAACTTTTCACATATCTAGTGATGCCCTCAACACTGCTCCACACTTAGATTTACATGTGTTGTTGCTTTCTTGGATTGGGACATGAATGCAACTGGAAGTGTTTGGTTTGGGCTAGAAATTCATGTAGTTCCAACAGCCAGAGTCTAGCAGAAAAAAAAAAAAAGTGTAAGCACCAGGTGAAATCAAGTCAGGTGTGTCCATGTTTCTCCACAGCTACAAAAGGTCCCACACTTATTCTCATAGGAAGTTGGTAAAAAGGTATCCATCTTTGAACATAAAGTGTGAAGAGGCAATTCACAGTGAAATGGGATAATAGATCAGATGCTTTTGCCCTGTGAGACTATTACTGGAATGAAATGGGGCATGCAGTACTTAAATGCTACGGGACAATCACACACCTGCTACAAGGCTCCATTGTAAATTCAGTGGAGCAGATGGATCAAAAAAGTCTAGGTTGTATTTTACAGACTAATTTCCACTAAAAATCCTTTGGTTAAACAATTGTGAATACTATGTTAATACTAGGAACGTAAATCTACCACGGAGTAACTGGACTTTAATTACATTGTGCTGAGTGTTTGCCATTCAACACGGTCAAAAGAAGCATTTGAAAACACCTGGCAACTCTCCTTTGTGTAAAGATGTGCACTCACCCCACCAGCCAAACAAGTGAAGCTGCACTCTGCAAAGAACTTCCAGAGTTCTTTAATATTAGCTAATGCAGTGTTTTCTGCCACCACCACAGTCTCCAACAGTTAACCAGGGGAGCCTGCCAAACAGGCAGAATATGTGGGATTTCCCGCTGAAGAGATACACTGAGTTAAAGTTTGAAACAAAGTGAAAAACCCTTTATAAAAGGCAACAACAAAAAAAAACAACTATTGATATAATGCTACAAAATAACAGCCTGTTTCACCTGATCTTCCACGATTTACTACAGCTTACTGGACAAGCTGCAACCAGTTTACTTGCCCTGTGCTCATTCAATGCACTTTCATTCTAGATTTCTGGTGCATCAGGCATATTTCAGAAAAGACAGACGACAAGATACTTTCTTTTTCCTTCAAAACAAAAAGTCAAATCTGAATTTTACAAACCAATCATTAAAAAACCCTCAAAATCAAACCAGGTAACTGCTTGTAACTAGACCTTGAACGGGATGCTAATGCTCTATATCCCTGCACCGATGTACAACTACGTCCCCGTTTCCTCACCTGAATGGTACCAAAAGCTAAAAGTGTAGCCACCAGAAGGGAAGATTACCTTCCCAAGAGAACTCAAAGTGTTGCATGGTCCTATCTGCTACAAGCCTTCAGTCCTTGATGACTTCTGCCTTTACAGCCTTAATAATGTTGGCTTTAGAGCTACCATACTTACGTTGCCAGCCTACGGGTGGGAAATTGCCCCCAGGGTGCCAGTACATACATTTGGGAGGTAAAAAGATAGTCAAAGAAGTAATTCTAAAATCTGCTGAAGTATAATCCCAGCCATGATAACGTAAGCCTTTCTCTAGTAGAATGGATCATTGCCACTCTGGTCTCTTCTGCAAGAGTTCACTTATTAACAAGGTTGGCAGAGGTTATCTGACAAGTCACAAATTCACTGAATTGTATTTCTCCCTCCTCCCCCCTCCTCAATATCCATTAAGTAATGGCTTTAGCATAATAAAACTACTTATGGTGAGGGAAAAAAAAAAAAAAAAATTAGATGACACTGGAAAATAATTTGTAATAGGCATGAAAAATGTTCACTTTCACTATTTATCATCATGACTTGGCAGGTCTTTAAGTAAAATTAGGATCTCACTCTTAAGTAATTGATCTTATTACTTCTGGATCACTTCAGCTATTTACAAAAATCCTGAAACCCTACACTGGCCAGAACACCTGTTAAAAAGTTTATCCCTTCCACTCCTTATGATTGCATCATCTTACCAATGGGACCAAAGGAAAAATTTCATTTTAGCATAAGATAAAAGCAAGGAATTTCCATGTCTGCTCATTCCAAAACCCATACAAAGAAACATAGATCTGGACCATATCAACATCTCTTGACTAGATTTAATACTCATTTCAAATCTCAATAGGGAACAAGTTCAATTCAACTTGCTTCAATTCTTCTGATGAAGAATAAAGTCAGATTCTAGTTTAAGTGTGACAATGGTTCTCATTTCTACAGACAAATCAGATCTAGCACTTCTATAATAAGATTCTGTGTATTCACAGAAACTCTTATCTATATTCTTGGGTATAACATTCCTGTACTTGCCTTTTTTTTTTTAGGCAAAAAAGGACTCGACTAAGTAGTAAAACGGACACTGCAGTATTTGCATATAGAATATGACTATAATGTCCCTTTACCAGGGCACACTTAAGAGAAAAGTATGACAGGTACTGCAGCACTGAGAAGTCCATAGGAAAATCAGAGCTCCACCCTGCAAAAAGAGGCAGTGCTGTATCTAAAACCCAGCTAAAAGATGACAGGATCTCGGTTTTAGCAATTCAAACATTTAAAAATAAATAAAGCTAAACCAAATGGTTAAATACTTCCAAACAAGGATGCTGTTCAGTACCTTTGAAGTTAGACATTGGAATGCTTGTTAGGCGTGGTTAACTACTGCTGGCTCTGCTTTTCCAAGCAGGATCTGCATACTGCTTGGACAGATTCAACTAAAACAGTTTGAAGTCTGGTACAGTTCAAAATGTTCAATACCTCACAATGGGCATTTTTATTCCGGAAGAGATGAGACCTCCTTCAGTGTTGCTTAACTGACAACTAACAGTTACAAGGTAATTAGTAGGGGGAAAAAAAAAAAAAAAAAAAGGAGTAAATTAAAAAAAGTGAAGTGGAACGCAGTCTTACAACAAAAACTTCATTCAGCCCGTGCAAAAAATGGGAAAACAGCTCACGGAAAAAACAACATCATTATTAGCTCAACGCAAATTTTTTGGCTGCTCTGTCCCTGATGTTTGGATGTACAGTTCATATCCCAAGCAAACTAATTTAGGTTCTTAAATCCAAGTTCATCACGTAACATATGATTAGGCAAAGTGACTTTGGTGGTCTTTAATACTGTTACTATTGTCTTCCAAGGATTCCTTTATACGTTAAGCTCATTTCTGGCAATATTGCATGTTTGAGACTGAACCATTTTATCAGAGTCACAAAAACTTTTGAACAAGAATATCAGTAAGAAATGAGCCAGAACTGGAAGCCTCACATTTCTTAACTGGAACACCAAGAGGCATGTGTAATCCATGTTGCCTCAAGTACCCAGAATACTGAAAGGACACACAAAGATTGGCACATGTCACCAGCTGGAAGCTACGAGACCTGCCCCTACAGCTCCTGAGGTTAGTTTTATGTGTTTCTGAAAATGAGATCATTCCTGAGATAGCAATTACTGATAGCAGTGAGTAAACACCTCTAATCCTAGCTAGCAACTGCTATTAACATGGTAATCTACTCAAGCTATGAAATACCTTCAGTGGGTTAGGAGGCTAAAAATTAGGTTTTTCCTGATTTATTCTATCCCTACTAGTATAAAAGCTATATATAAAGCTAGCATAAAAGCCATAAAAGCAGCTGAGACAGATCCCTTAATAGCTAGATTGCTTGCTCTGTGAAGACTTAAGGACACAGTTTCAACCCAACAAGTAATAGTTTTTCCAGCTGATCATTCCACGGATGAAATAATCTCTGAATATTTCTGAATATGGCATATGTAACTGCCATCGCCTGTAGGAAATGGTGCAGAAAGGTGAAGGTATTTGAAATGGAACCCTCTGAACAACAGCTCTACACAGCTCCCAGTACATAGTCTTTAGTTATTTCTAAGTTTTAGATGAGCCTATGGAATTAGCACGGGTGAAAAATAGCATCTTATGCTATAAACTTGAAATAGCCATGGGTGCAATATTTGGAAGCTGACTAGGCAAGAGCCCTTTTTCCCATTCACAAGATATCAACCTGAAACAGCCACATAACTACAGTGTCACTGACTCTTATTTCCTTTCAGCTGCAAACAAACTGTAGTCAGACCTACTATTTATGACCCTGGTTCTGCAGCTGAAGCCACAACCAGATCATGGCAGTAAGTGCACTGCAGAGCTCCTGTCACAGCCAGCTAGCAGAGCAGGCACTAAGCAGCCAAAGCATTATCTTGTCTCCCTGATTTTACAGAATGATCTCAATGAGTAGATGAAACAACTCCAAGAAATACAAGGCGACAGATTCATGAATAACTTCTCCTCTGGTTCTGGAAGTTATGTCCTCGGCGTTACTAACGCATGTAGACTTCTTGATAGAAGAATTTAGCCCATGCAGAGATTCGTATCATCATGTCTAGATGAGAGCCAGTATCCCAGTAGGTCCTGGTATGTCATTGTCTACCAGACATAAGGTTCTGTAAAGTCAGCATCACTACAGAATAGACAAAACCATTAAGTTTTCACCTGTAGCAAGAAGAGATGTGTGTTGTGTCGTACACAACAGAAGTCTGAATGGGTGACTCAGGATGCTGGGAGACAGTTTTGAGGCATTTTTCCCTTCTCTGTGGGTCACCAATTCCTCCGCAGTGGCAATTTGCCTATCAAAGCACCCGGATGTGTACATGCACAGCAGGAGACATTTGGCTACTGGTGTCCGTGTGCCCCCATGCTTCCAGCTCCCACTCTCGGGTTTGCAGCTCTACGCACTGTCCATCAGCACAAAAACGAGCCTTCAGATGCTAGGCTCTAAGTGCTGGCCAGGAAACCATTCTACCTCCTTTGTGACAGAGGTATAAAAGCTGAATAGGCATCTGAAGGTGCAAACCCAGCCTGAAAAACTTGGTTGCATCATTTCTAGTTAAAAATAAGACCATTATGGTTAATCCCGGGCATAAAAGTTTTTAAAGAGCTAATTCTTCAGATACATACCTGGGTTTCATTTGAAGACAATTTGCACAGGTTTCAATTTTTAAAACCCACACAACCACCTGAGATTTTATGCCCACAAGCAAGAAGTTTGAAGCATCCCTGACTCAATTCCTGCAAGCATTGGCACCATTCAAAACCGGAAGAAAATACAGGACAAGACAAGGGGCAGAAATTACCATCTTTACAGAGACTAAAACAATAGCCTGCTGTAGAGAGGGCAGCGCTCTCCCTACCTAGGGCAAGGAAACTTAATGTTCATTTTGCACTACCAAGTAGAAACCATGAATCTAATAATTACTGACCTACTTAAAGCCAGCCACAGCCACCTTTCCCTGTAAAGATTCATATAATTCAAGAATAATCTCGAAAAGCACAAATTAAAGCAAAAATATATGGGCAGCTGTTTTGAGCCTCCTTGTAATCAGCAATTGCAGCAGAGAGTGAAAGACAACAGCAAAAAGCAGCGGCTCGCATCACTAACCAACTTTAAATGTGTTCACCTACCCAAAGCAACCTGAATCATGAAATGTTTACAGCAATTTTTATCGACTCTTCACTACGATACATAATTTATTTTTAAGAGATTTTGCTGTGAGATGTGAAAGAGAGAGGAGATGGAAACAGGACTGCAAGCTCCAATCCTCTGGAAAAAAGTTGTAGCTAATATCAAGTTGGGTCATATTTTAATAGGACTAAGCAGAAGCAGCACATTTCCATTTGTTTCTGCAAAGAGAACAAAGAGCACCATTCAACTTTTCCGTTGCATCTCCATGAATAAAGTTAAATGTAAAGGATCAGAAATTGTAACAGACCTCCAGTAATACAGAAAAACAGGTAGTCGCAGAAGTGTTAGTCCCCATTCCCACACTCGGCACAAGGGGAAGGCTGAAGGATAACTAGCCCTGCTCACAAAGAGCTTCCTATTTGCATGCCATTACACATCCACGCCATTCCAGCTCCCAAAAGTTTCTCAGGACCTCAAATGGTGGCCACTTCCCCAGCTCATTTTCCTAAGGATGAGCTCAAAGAGGTTTGGCACTTGAGAATTTAGGAGCAGCACTCACACAGTTCAACACACAGCGCTGACTTCAAGTACCAGCTTCGCGTAGCTCAAGCTGTAGTAAAGCAACAAGAGTGATGAGAAAATGCTGGCTCTGGGGAAGAAATTCTCCTCCAATTCTAAAGAGGATGAAGAGCGCGGGACTCTTGGCAGGCAGCAGCCCAGCGCAGCTCACTTTCTCTTGACATCTGCATTGTTTTTTTCTAGGTGATGTTACAACACAAGTATTGTCACAACATAACTTGGTAACATCACAAGATTGAGCTCCACAGTGCTGGAATTTATTTGTGCATATTTAAACAGTGCTGAATGGAGAAGGACATTGTTTTTTCCACTTGCTTCATCCAACTCCTGTTTTAAGCCAACTGCTCACTCTAAAAGTAGCAAAATGACCCAGCTATCAAGACTGAAAAAATTTAACAATCTTAAAGGAAATTTGCATCCGCTCAAACAAAACGCATATTCAAGAGACTCTGAAAGCCAAGTCACCTTTTTGTTCCCTCTCAACTATTCTGTACTAAGCCACTGGTATTCTTCAGTGACAATTTCTTAAAAAAAAATATGAAGAGACAAACCTTCAATGAGTTCAGAAGAAAAAAAGCCAAATTGGCTGTCCCGTACGCCTTATTGCTGGCCTGAAAAATGGTAGGAATGGCTTCTCCGTCCATCTTAGATTGACATAAATAGTGCTGGAGTTTTTGAGCTACGTAAATCGTGCACTATTTGTGAAGCTCTGAAAGCATGCTCTAAAAAATGTTCCTGCCTGCATAATTTCATCTTTTTTTTCGCTTGTCTTATTTTGGGAAAACTTGTGTATGATTTACAGTCTTTCCTTTCAAACCTAGGGTCCATGCATCTTTTGAATAAGGGAAGTTGCAAGTAGTTAAATACCTGAAAGGAAGCCTTTTCTGGTTTTAATTATACCCTTCTACATTCTGTGTGAAATATTCTTTCCATCTATATTTTATTCACGTAGAGCTTTAAATTGAATAAAGAGGCATTCCCACACCACGTTCTTTCCCCTTAAAACAAAATGTCAGGAACAAGCACTGTTCAAAGACATAGGAAGAGAAGATTAAAAGAAACACTAAGTTTAATAATACTCGTCTTAATTTTACAGTTAAAGCGGCGGTATTCAAAGGAACACGAAATTGGAAGGAAATTTTTATCCGGGGGAAGACAGAGCATAGATTTCTGTCTCGGTCTGAAATTCAATGCTCAACTTAATGAAATCTGTACTGAGCCCTCAGGAACAGCTTTATTTAGGATACTACTCCAACACAGGGACTTTCACAGCCTTTAGGTATACACCATCTTCCCCAATAGAAGGGGAAGGTTGTCACTCGCTGACTGAGCCCGTACATCCTCAAAAGCTACAGCCTGTTAACTGATCACATGCACCCACTTAACTGGTACTTAGTTTGAACTTTCAAGCAGGTTAAATTCAGTCAAGAAGACTGTTTGACTCCCTTATTTGTAGCAGGCTAAGAGCACTTAAGCAGTCAGTAACACATCTAATTACTAACAGCACCTCTTAAAATGTTACTGTCTAGCTTAATTGCTGGCAATTGAATGAACGAACAGCAAGTTAATGACGGTGAACCACTGACACCAAGATCAATACCCGAGAGATTCAGGGTGGCAGGCAACCACAACCTTTCTTGTAGTATCAGAAACTCAAAATGTTTGCCATCACATTCGTCTGTACAAAACCCAGACTCACCAAGATGCCTTTGCCACTGGACAGCTACTCCCAAAGCTGATCCTCCTTTCCAACTTCTTCCAGAGAAACTTTTAAACAGATGCTTGTTCTCCAATCTAGAGATACTACATGCTTGTTTCCCCTACTAAATCACTGTCTTCCACGACACTGGCAGGACCGTCCCCTCAGCAGAAGCAATCAGTTAAGCTTTATACTGCTGCCTGTTGATGAGTTTCTGAACCCCCTTCTCGTTTAAAATCCACGAGCCCACAAAACTCTTTTTGCCCTCAGTTGACCATCCCCATCGTCAACCAAGCAAGTGATCTCTGCCAGCCATCACCAGGATGCCCGTGCTAAACGAAAGGTTTAAAATCACTGCTGGAGGCACGACCCAGCGCCCTACAGCAGGGCCATTATGGGGTGCAAAAGCAGGATACCCACCTTATGGCAGCCAGGATAGGTTGCCATGGTGTTGAGGGTAGAGGTGCTGGGATTCTTGCTGGTGCTGGCCATGATATTCTGGATCTGGGTGAGCTCTTGCCTCAGCACCTGTTTCTGGTGGAAGCTGAAAGCTGGATGGTTGGATGCCATCGTGAAGAGCAACAGGAACTCGTCCCCTGTGCGGCCCTCATTGAGTTGTAGCCCGTAGTTGTTGATGACCGAATCGATGTGGGTGAGGGTACGGAAGAGGACCCCGGCCGCCTCTCGGTGGGCAGAGCCGAGCAGGGCGAGAGAGACCAAAAGTTTGCTGCGCACCACCTCGTCCGTCAGGTTGGTGAGGCTCCCCAGGTCGGCGGGGTTGTTGGCCTTGATTTCGGAGTCGCGCAGGGAGTGGTAGTCCTTGCGGGCCAGGTCCTCCAGGCAGGCGCCGAGGAAGCGCAGCTCCAGCGGGATGCAGAGGTCCAGGAGGCCGCAGAGGAACTCCACACGCTGCGGGGAGGGCAGCTCGGAGAACCAGCGGTACACGCCGTCCCGCTGCAGCCGCGGGCACCGCTTCTCCACCATGGTGCTTCGCCGACCCCCGGCCCGCAGGGAGCACACCCGGGGGGGG
>NW_020799114.1:2503100-2525616 GCF_003259725.1 Athene cunicularia | reverse complement strand
CGGGGGTCTCTGTTGGGTGGTCTTGGGGCTTTCACCGCCTGTGGGGGCCAAGCCTGAGGCAGCGCCCGCCCCCGGGGCTGAGCCGTGCCTTGCCCTGCTCCCGGCTGACCCCGCGGAGGGCCCCTGGTGGTTCATTTGGGCCTGGGGCTCCTGTCGTCGCCCCTCACTCAGCACCGGGGTTGGGCCTGGGGCCTGGGGGCGCTGTCCTGGCTGCTTTTCCAAGTCGGGTTTAACCAGGCTTCGTTCCCTCTTTCATGGTAGGTGCGTTTGCAGCCTGTCCACTGACTCAAAGAGCGCTGCCCGCGCTCTTCGCTGCCCCCGGCGTGGTACGTGCCTTTTCCCTGATTTTTCTGTCAAAATCATCCCCATTTCAGCCACGAGGAGCCGCACGGAATAGAAGAGGGCATGGCTACGGGGCCGTTTTTCCTTGGTTGCTGTCTTGGCGCAGCAAAGAGCCTCGAGGATGGAGGTGCAGAATGTCACGAACTCCTGCTGGGTGCGTGATGCCAAAATCCCGATGAAGCACCAGCGCGTTTGCTGGAGCAGCCTCACCAAACCAACCCGACTCGCTCTGTAGTCAAAGCCAATTTGGCAGTTGACTTCAGATTGTCTTTAAATGCAGTGTGGAAACAAAAGAGACACTGAAGGCCTCTTAAAATGGTAATTTCTTCCCCCCTCCCCATTCCCACTCCATTCTAAACCGGGATTCTGGCTGACGGCAATGTAGCAATGCACATTTTAAAGCAGCTTTATCGTCTTCAGATTTGCCTACGGATGGCATCCAGCAACCGAGAGGCGGGCACATAATTTCTTTTCTTCATAATGTTTTTCCATGGGACTCGGCTGTATGTCTGTTGTAGCCAGTAGCCAGACTGCGCATCAGCTAGATAAATGATACGGGTGGAGATCTTTAAGTGGAGCAGGCCAGGAATAACATTTTTAAATGCAGCCCCAGGCAGGCAAAGGATGATTCCAGACTTGATTTTTATGATTGTAATCTTCTTGGAAGACGGACCGTGTGTTTTATTTTAGCAAGTGCAATATTGCTGCAACGCAGATAAACAAAAGAGCTAACGCTGATGTTTTTACAAGCATGATTGCATTTTGTCTTGAGTTGATCTTTCTGGGATGCACACGATGCCCAAATGCGGGCTGCTTTCTGTCACATGAGTTGTGTGAACGCTCGTGTAAGAGAAAAAGGCTTATTCCTGTGGGGTGATGGTTTATTGGAAATCTCATTATACACCTTGCTAAGACGAACTGCTGCACCACAAAAATTCCAAATGCTGGTAGTTTATCCTTTTTTATTTCCCTGTGGAGTATCGTGGACTATCAACCGCATTTATTGAAGTCCTACTGAAATGCAAGAGTAAGCAATCAACAGACGCTTACTGGGGTTGCATAATGTCATATATTGTAAAGCTACACAACTCTGCTTCTGTATTGCAGGCTCCTGCTGTGAGAGGGTCCTTGAAAATCCCACAGCCTCTCCGTGCCCTTTCCTTGTAGTGATCCATCATTGAGTGCAAACCGTATGTGCTTCCTTTTCCTGCCAGGCCCAGTATTGTCCATCAGAGGAAGGGATATGCAGAAAACAGAGGAAGTGCTCTCAATCCCTTAGGAAAGGTTTGCATTGAATTGAAGCACAGGCCAGGCAGTAGTCATAAGGACGCTGAGAGTTTTGGTGGCCTTTCTCCTTATATTAGTGTCTTTAGTCCAGCATTAATCCATCCTGAATGCTCTACGCTGAGGTATCTGCTAATTGCCTGGTCTGTAGCAAGCGGAAGGTTTAAACTTGTCTGCTTGGGAACCGGGTCTAAGCCTGAGCCCAAATGAAAGTTTGAATGTGATTTTTGCTGCTAAAGAGTGAGTCTGTGGTTTACAGCCAGAGCAGAAATTGTTTGTCTTCGATGCCAGACAGTAAGACAAACTCTTATCTGAAGTGTAGTGTACGAACTGGGAACTTTTTCGCTGATTAGAAGTGGCTTTGGGTGAAGCCCGAGGAAACCAAAAAGAGCACTACATATAATTCTGTCACAAGCCACCAAGAATTCCTGGCTAGCCAGCGGGCAAAGCAAGGAACCGCCCTCAGCAAGATAAATCACTTTTGTAAGAGCTCATGTTACGACTTACTCAAGACAGCGGGTTGGGAGTTGAAGGTCGTTCTGGGGTGCCTGCACAGCCCTGTTCCCCGTAAGAGCACAGCCCACGGGACACCAAAACTGGCTCCTGGTTTCATCCCCAGATCATCTTATTTCCTGCGTCTTCTCTCTTCCTGCAAATTCTCCTCATGCATGTTTGAGATGAACAGCTGGGGAAGATTTCTTGTCGGAGTAATCAGTAAACAATAACTGAGAGTGCAGTTATTTTCCTCTTTTTGTATTTTCAGAACATGCGGAGGCTGTTACTGAATGTCTTGGTCAGGAGAGGGGAGAGGGTCCATTTCTTCAACACTGAACACATCTATTTCAGTTCTCACCTGCTATCTGGAGGGTCTGAATTCTGGTACTTGGATTTCCTCAATCCTGTTTAACCAAGGAGCCTGGCTGAAGTGTTTCTTTTCCTTTAAACAGCCTGTCAGCGCAAACGTAGCCAAATCCACCAAGATAATTTCTTCTTCGTGTGAGTTTTACTCAATTCAACATGGAATGTCCAGAAGCGTATAAAAATTAACTGAAATCATTTCATGTGAGGTGGATAACTGAGTCCTGTGTGGAAGGAGCTATTTCACTTTTTTATCCATCCACAGAGTCAGCAGGAGATGAGAATCTCTACCACTGATATAAGAGGGGGAGCTTTGTTTTAGGAGGCTGCTGCCTAAAAGGCCACTTGCATTACCCAGATCTATCTCATGCCTGATGCTCCCAGCCCACAGGACTCCTCCACAGGGACCTTTTCAGAGCTTTTGTCTACCACATTTAAGAAGTTCTCCAGTTCCTTGAGGAGGCTGTTCAACACTTGTCATTAAATGGGCAGAAGTTTTTAAATGTTTGGCATTTTTAGACCTCCTCAATGTGGCTTAAATCTTAGCACTTCTGCCAGAAATTCAGCCTGGAAATTTTTAAGTCTTCTACCAAAATGACTTGCAAAGCCATAAATGAACCTGCTGCTCTCTTGGTTTCACTGGGTATGAGGTACTGGGGTGGGCATTCTTCCCTGATGTGGGTTCCACCCCAAAGCCAGCTCTCCTCCCTTTTTAAGACTGCATGCTGTCCTGGGACAAGATGCTGAGAGAAAAGCATACTTGTGTCTATCGATGTATGTAAAACCTGACAGATCAACTCTGCTGTTTTGACTTTCACCCCGGAGGAGCTGGCTCCATTTGTGCTACTCACCGCTCCCTCCTTGCATTTCCTCCGCTCTATCCCACCTCTCACAAAGTTTCCACCACTCATCATCCCCTACCTCTCCCCACATGCCCTTCCTGGCTGCTCTCTTCCAAAACCTTGCTCCCCATTGCCAAACAAAACCGCCCATTCTGACCTGCCCAACATCACCCTCTCCCATTCCTCTTGCCCCCACTCAGCTTCAGTGAAGTTTTTTGATCCTGCAGCTCCACCCAAAACTCCCTCGTCTCTTTTTCTGCAGTGAGTGACAGGAGGAAGAGCGTTGCGTGCCGCCTGCGCCGTTATACGGAAGGGAAAGATAAATATTGCTATTGCATGTTCACTCAACTACTTCTGTGCACACGGGTTATTTCCTGTAAGGTTTCTCGCAGATGCTGGAATTGGAGCTTTTGGTTTTGAAAAAACAAACAAACTCCAGCTTTGAAGCACATAGAAAAATATCACGTGGGCTTTGGGAAAAGGGAAAAAAAAAAAAAAGAGAGAGAGAAAAAAAGCCAGCTGTCGGGGCCTGTAGCATCCCTTGCCATTTGCCTTTCAAGTAATAACCCGAGTGCGTTTGTTCCGGGCAGGGGTGGTGGAAGGTGTCCTTGGTGTGACAGCAGCAAAAGCAGGATGGATTAAAGGCTGGCAGTACTGTGTCGGGGATGTGTGTGTGTGTGTGTGTGTGCACTCGTGTGTGTGCGAGTGTCACTGCCCTCTGCCGATAGACACTTGCAGGCACATGCGTGCCTTTAAATAGGGATTTTTCAGGGTTTTTTTCCGGCTGAAAGCCTGAGAGACTTGCCTCTCTCTAAGCACAGGTCCCCCCGCGATCACCACCCTGTCTCATCTCTCACCTTTCAAAATTCAAAGTGTGAGCCAGCCCTGAACTTCCCTCGCCCCGTGTCCCCTGTGTCCCTTCCCTGTGGGATAGCCCTGGCACGTCCCTCCTTGGCCCCAGAAGACAGGCAGACCTTCTGGCTTTGCTCGGTTCCCTGTGGGCCTTGCTTCAGCGTGAAAATCCACAGCCCCTGGCTGCCAAAGACGCTTCCCCCAGCTCCCTTCCCTTACTCCTTGCATCCGTCTTGGAAACCGCTGCGAAAGAAACATTCTTGGTTTTCCCTGTCTTTCAGTGCCCGTGCTTTGGCCTGTCCCTCCCTCTCTTGCTCCGCATGGGGATGGCTCAGCTTTCGCTGAGGCTACCTTGCCTGGGACAGCTTCTCGTCCCCACCGTTCCAACCACAGGGCAGCTATTTCCTTTTGATTCCTGCTCTGAATTCTTCCTTACTTTAACGTCGCCCCAGGAAAGTCACCTTTTGGATGACTCTTTACCAGACAAGGGTGTTTTGCAATCATTTTCAGTGTCCTTTGTCTTGAGCTAGCACAGCTGCTTGCCACGGCAGGGTGCAGGTTGCCGGGGCCAATATTTGCCCCCTGCACAAGCTGCTGCTACGGCAGCCCGGAGTGGAGTCATCCTCTCCTATCCACAGGCTGATTCCAACTCTTTCATCCATCGTGCAACGTTAATTTACTCTTTGCTGCAGCCAAATCACTTTTAAAGCTGGAAAGGAAAGTCTGGAAGTATTTACTCGCCTCTTCCAGTGACATTCCTTGGGGTGTTTTCACATCATATCCCTCCTCTCTCTGCCTTTGGTCGGTATTCCAATCACCAGCTAGATCCGTTGAAAAGGAAGAAAAGGGACGCACACAAGTATTTACTGAATACGAACCTAAAGTTCAGTGTTTCTTTGCAACATTTGCAGTTCACGCTCCACCTGGTTACAGAAATATCAGCTCGGGCTAGGGAGGTAACGTCATCTGCCCTACCAGCTAGCCCCACACTTCGAACACTTCTGCGCAAACTTCAAATATTTACATGTTGCGATGCGCGCTGGAATTGCACGCTGGGGATGATTTCCTGAAGAAACCCACAAATAACTTCTGAATGAAGACCAAAATGAGAAAATTGGGATTGGTTCATGGGCAATTCATGAATAGAAAAAGAGATGAAATTAGCTGAATGAACTGTTCATTATGCATTATTCAGCCAGCTGTACTAATTAGTGCCTTAAGGACTGTTCCTGTTCCCACTGCAGCCAACTCCAAAACTCCTTTTGATTTCAGTGGGAGCAGGACAGAGCCCTCAGAGAATGGGCCTGGTGCCTGCTTCCTCTGCAATCCTTTTTTTTTTTTTTTTTTCTTTTACTATTGCTTATTGATTCCAACTTTTTGTGTCGTCTATTAGGAGGGCTACTCCTAAAGTGTCCTGCGTGATGATCAATTAATCGCAGGAGAAGAAACGTACCATCAGTCCCAGAGCGTGTGTCTTATGCCCTATGTGTTCTCTGAAGGGGAAGGTTTTTCATATGTCTTCTTTTCTTTGCTTTTATCCAGACTAAGTGGTGCCGAGCAGCACAGAAGCTTGAAAGCCCTTTGGAAAACACAAATCAATCCAGAAATGTCACTAGGGCAGAAGGTGCAGGAATTAAATGTTTGCACTCTGAGCCCAGAACTTGCAGCTGGGAATTTAATTTTCTTGTTTTTTTCTGTATAAAGAAAATGTTTGTGGTGTTTCTTTCCCACCAAAAAGTTCCTAGAGCACAGTTTTGCTCTGAATCTGGCAATGTTAGAAAAAGACATCAGTTCAAACTGGTGCCTGTGCCTCTGTCAGAGCTGCCTCGTACAAGACTCGCCTCAGCAGCAGACTGCTTTGTCCTGCTTTCAGATTTATAACACACAATATTATCTGCATCGGCCTCTCTGTCAGACCACTTATGTTAGTGAACAGAATAACATGCTTTACATCTTTCTTTTCTTACCACGGGCAAGCCACCACCTTCAGGAGGAACAAAACCTGACTCTGGCATTGCTCACAGGAGACTACAATGTCATTCTGCTTCCTATTTTATTCCAGGTTGCAAAGCAAATTAATGTGGAGAAGCACAACTGCGGACCATCTTTCCTGCTGGTGCTGAGGCCAGGGAGAACCCAGAGTGACATTCACATCCCAGGATCTCACTTATTTTACCCCAGTCTCACTGCAGAGCCCTCTGGCCCTCCGGCCCAAGCAGAGTTGTCTTCACTGGGGAAGAGAAGCACCGGCCACACAGCAGCTTCCCATTTACACGTAGACACATGCAAGTTTTCCCTGGATTTTGCCCAAGTCTATCCATGTCGTAACAGACATCTTTTTTCTCCCAGTTCTTTTAATCCTTCGGTGAGCAGCAGAGTGCAGCTCCACGGTGCTGATGGTGGCTTTCTGCCCCAACCTGCCCCGACTGAGGTTTTGTTGCTGGTGGGTTTCCTTCCCAGCCATTCAAATTCCTACTGGGGAGAGAGCAGAGGATGTCCCACCAGCTCAGCCTGGAGGAATCTCCACAGCCCCACTCTTTGGGCTTCTCTCCACAGACTGCCTAAAATGGATATAAATGAGCCTCAGAGTGGAATTTATTTTCTTCCTAAGACCATCCTTAAAATAACAAACACCAGAAAGCTGGTGACATGCGGTACATCTGTTTGAATAACACGGACCTTCTGTCTGTAATAGAGGAAACTCCAAATAACTCTTTGATTTGTGTTTCCTTTCTTCTCCTTCCTCATCTCCTCCTCCTCACTACTGTATACAAATCTGTCTGCAAGCTCGAAACCACCAGTGCTCTCTCCTCTGACAAGCTTGTTTTCATGCCATGTGATAGTTACTTAATTTCCTCTTCGCTTCTAACACAGCTAATATTTATCTTTCCTTACGAGATTGCGTCTTTGTTTGTGCACTGATGTCAAGGGGTAAGGACAGCACTTCGTTAGATCCAGCAGACCAGATTCCTGCCCTCTGACTGCGTCTCATGGAATAGCATCTTCCTCTGCAGGCGGTCCCAGTTCAGAAGAGCAATTAGGATTAAAATACATGTTTAAAGTTAGCCCACGTAGAAGTCCTTTTCTAAACCGGGATGCTCTCTAAAAGCAGAGCCAGTGGAGTCACTGGTGTGGCAGGCAAGGTTCGATATGCGTAAGGCTATTCAAATCTGGCCCAGTGTTAGCTGCTTAATTGCTTCCCCAGAAACAGCAAGGCTGTGAAAACAATGGCTAACGGCCATTTCTCCTGCTTTTTTAAGACGACCGTTTAAACACAGAGTTTAAACACATGTAAAATGGAGATTGCGAGGCACCGTTTCCAACAATCCGACTGAAATCAATACAAAACCCTGAGAAAAGGCAGGATCTTACCAGGCCCGGTGTTTTGTCGGTTTTCCTTTGTTCAAAGCTACGCTCTAAACCAAGTTAGGAACCATCTTTTCCTCATTAAATGTGTTTCCTTTCAGCACCGATCCTTTCACTTCATTACCACATGCAATTTTTTAAAGCCCTCATAGCTAATATCACAACTATAGATCTAGGGTTTATTTATAGCCCTAAACTCCGCAGAGAGCTGTGTGTGTCTTGTTGCTGTGGAAACTGGGATTCTAAAAGTAAAAGGATTTTAAAGGGATTTTACAAGGGACCTGCTGAATTTGAGTACTAGCTTTCACTTCCAGAGGTCTGTGTTCGACTGTGCCTTAAACTTACCGGTAAAATGCCTCTGATGGTCTCAGCTAGGCCTCAGGGGATACTGGTCCTCTACGCTTTTTTATGATCTGGCACTTGGCAGCCTGGTTTTTGCTCCCCGTTGCGGGACAAAAGATGCACAGGTGGCTACTGGGGTGTTCAACTCCTGGTGTCGGCAATGGCACAGTTACCAGGCTTGGGGCAGTTGGCTTTTTTCTTTCTTTTTCGCTGTTTTCTGGGAGCTTTTTGCCAAGGGAAATGCCACCTTAGTCACTACTAAGTTTGCAAACGTCCTGCACACTGTGGTAAATTCAGAGCTTTGAGACCAGCATCGATCAGTGTTTCCTGGAAATTAGATTTGAGTGTATTAAACAGTTATTTAAATGATTTTATTTAACTCTGGGCACAGTGAGTATGTAAAGGACAAGAGCATGACTGACGGGCTGGGTCTTACTTATCCTCTGCATCCTCTATTGGTAAGTCAGCAGCGGGCAGCCTCGCGCTTGGCAGACGTGCCATGCTTCACCTGGGGCAGGGATCTCGCTGAGCCACCCAGGGAAAAGCCAGTCCTTCCCCAGGGTCCATCTGGGGATCCTCAGACCAAAGCCAAGCTCCTGCATGAGATGCCAAAAGCCGGCAGCGTGATGCCTGGCCGTGGACTGCGCGAGGCTGTGGGATCATCCCAGGAATGCTCTGCCTGCCACCACCCAGGCTTTTTCCGTGCCTCTAAATGTCAGGTGTCCCCCACCACCCAGGGACGAATCTTTCGAGAGTTCTGCCGAAGGGCTGCGTGCAGGACTTCTCTGGCACTTTCTAGCAAGAGTTAAGCTTTAAAAAAACCCTTATTATTCAAGCAGTAATTCTGTTTACGGACCAACTCTAGAGACCAGTCTAACCTGGGCAGAGATTTGACATGCTTCCAGGCTGCCAAGCTTGGAAAAATAACCTGGAAAATGCCACCCTATTGATGTGGCCAAGGGAGAGGAGGAGAAAAAGGAAGGACAGGCAATGTAACATGACTAGCCCACTAGCATGTGTCTTAAATTCACGAACAAGGCACAAATGTCAGAGCTGATTAGCTATTGCCTTGCATTTCCATAAGTAAAGCAGCAATCCCTGTGCGCCCTGGCTTCCAGGGCTTGGGGGGCGATCACCAGGCAGCCTCTCCTTCCCCAGAGGAGCCCTGACATTTGTTCAGCACATTCTCTGGGTCTGTGCTGGCACGGCGTGTATCGAGCCTGGCTAGAAGTTATTACCGTGATATTAGATTAAAAATAGAAATGCAGGAGCCAAGACTCACAGACCGCGGGAATGGTAATTCAGTGACTTATCTTTTCCATTAGAGGGTGCCAGGAACCTACTGTTGCTGCAGACCCCAGAAATCATGGAAAACGTGACTTTGTCCTGTACATTTTGGGACGAGGCAAATCCGTGCCCATTTTGGGCACCCAATCCTCGTACTGCTCAACCAGGCCAAGTAAAGTAACTCGACTGCCATGCTGAAATGCCAACGAGGGAGAGTTGATGTGGCAGCTGTAAATCAAAAGCACGTCGGCAGGTGACGGCCCGCAGCAAACTCGGTGAGATGAAGCCCTCCTCACCCTGCTGTGTGCGAACAGGAGCATCATCTGGGGGTGGGAGAGGTCTTTAGTGAGCTTCACGCGATGCTGGTAAGACTTGGGTGAAGTCCAGCGTTTTCCACTTTAGACTGCCCCTATATAGGATGGACTTGCAAAGAGCTGGCTTTGCTCAGCCTGGAAACCAGGGTTGTTAGGCTCAAAACACAGACCTGCAAGGTTGTGGCATCCTTTTGGATGCTTGTAAGAAAAAGGGGTGACTGACGCGAGTCAGGGGTGACCCCTGCGTCATCAGTCCCTCCTCCGAAAAAGAGAACTTTCCTGCCGTGCTTCAAAGCCCTTCAACTGTGAAATGTCCCGGATCTCATCTGCACCGGGGGTGTTTTATGGAGCAGAGATGTGTTTTGAGGAGGTGAAGGTGGGGGAGCATGGGATCTCATCACTGCCAAGGGATTCTGGGCACTCTTTGATTGTGAATAGGAAATCCTCATTAAAAAACACAAGTATTAACCACAAAAAGTGACAGAACAGGTTGTAGCTCTGGTGGGGAAACATAGTTTGTATGACTGTCTCTTGTGGTCTGGGTCTGGTGGTGAGGACCGACAGTAAAGGATGGGGCCCCCCTCTTCTAGTCCGAGTCTGCCCAAAATCACCCAACCTCAGCTACAACACAAACCGCCCGGTTTTCAAATGGATCCACCCCAGAAATGCCACTTCCAGGGGCAGAACAGCCTCAGTCTGTGCTTGTCCACAGCAGACACCCAGCAGGATTTTAAGCCTTCCTTGGTTGGAGGGGTGTGCCCAGCTCTCCAGCTCTCCAAATGCACTTGAGCACCGAAAGAACCGACAGGATTTGCTCTCCACTTCTCAACACAGGTGTTGCTAAATTATTAGCAACAACCCTCTACAGCATTAAAAAAAAAATGACAATTCAAAGAAATCAGATCAGCATGAGATTAAAAAAATAAGAGGAAATTTTAAAAAGGGAAAGCAACCCCATCGCCCCAGTTTAGGCTTCTGAAAAGAAATGCAGCGTGGCAGAGGAAAGTCTCCTTTTTTCGTTTTGAACCTTTGGAAAACCAAAGATCTGTAGTTTTGTGGGAGAAGTGTTAGTGAAACTCTTCAGATCAGTTGGTTGTTCCCAGCGTGGAGACCCTGGCTCTTCTTCCTGCCCCCAAGGCAGAAAGAGCTCAGATGGCCGCACATGGGACACCAGTTCCTCTTTACGGTGCAGCTGTGGGGGGCACAGTGCTGTTAACACATGGAAAAAGCAGGACGGAGCCTTGGACTCGGAGATATTTTTGTCTTTGACCTGCCTCTGCAGCGATTCCCAGCGCAATGCTGGGCAGATCCATCCCCATGCCTTGCTTTCCCCATCTGCCTGCCCAGCGTAGTGCTCCTTGGGAGCATGTGGCTTTCTGGTGGGCAAGTTAACTGCGGGGTATGAACATTTTTGGGGTCGGTGGCTAGAGAGTGATATGTAATAGCAGTGAGGGGAAGGGAAAGCTAATGTGTCTAGATCCCAAAGCCCAGCGCTGCTTGGCTCCACATCACACGCTGACAGCTTTTCCTGTGGACTTCAGCCAAGGTGGCTCAGGGTTTGGAGCCGTCTGCTCCCGTCCCAGCCACAGTGGGTGATTCAGAGCAGATGGGATGAAGGGCAGACCCTGAGGCCCACCAGCAAGACTGAGCTGTGCTTTCCCGCTCGGGATTTCAGCATAAAGCAGGAGCAGTGGTGTCTTGACCAGGTGGGTGAGGACTATGTCAGCAGCCAGGTTTTTTTTCCCCAGTTCCAGTAGGAAGCTGATGCTTCTGGACCCAAAAGTTAGCATCGTGCGCCGGGCAATCTGGCTGACAGATGAAAAAACAGGGGTGGTAAAGGAGCAAGTGACTTGTCTGAGACCGCAGTTTTGCAATAAAACCATGCTTGGCCGAGTGCTGGGGTTTGCTGAGGCCATTGTTTTGGTCGCGGTGGTTTTCCCCGTGGAAACTGTGGTTCACAGGCAGCCCACGCAGAGGTCGAGCAGACCTCCACGGGCCGCCCATCTCCGGCTGCTCCCTTGCTGCTGTGGCCAAGGGGCAAGAAGAAAACCCCACACCCAAGTCTCCAGTCCCTCTCATACCTCTGCAGCACTCTGATTTCATGGGACGGGAATAGCAAATTGCCAGGCTGCAGTCACATCCTCATGGAAAGAGCCACCAAGGGATGGTGTCATCTTACATTGCTGGGGCGTCTTTCTTCCCAAAACGATCCCGAAGCATTTTGTGGAGTAAATATAAACCAGAGGTATTTGAGGAGGAGCTTGGGGTGGGATTCATGGCTCAGAACGGCACAGCTCAGCAATTTAGGATAGGAAGGGAAAATACTCACCACATCTGACTACATCGGAGAGAGCGCAGGCCGGCAGAACGTACAGTACAGCAATTGGCAAATCTGGGGCTTGGCCAAGAAAATAAACATAGGAAATACTTGAGACTGATGAAAACCATGGGCAGCCTGCTCTCGTTTAAAGAGGTCTTTTGGGGACACCGGAACAGACGCCTGTTGCAGACGGAGCGAGATCCCAGCCCTGTTCCAACTCGTGGCAAAACCTACACTGACTTCAGCTGGGCCAGGATTTCATTTCAGATGGTTCCGGTTTTCCCCAGGATATGATTTCCCCGTTTTAGGACATGCCCCTCTGCCACCCTCTGCCCAGCTGGGAAAGCAGGCTGTTGCAATTTTGGAGGTTTGTACACAGATTTAGGGACGGATCCGGTACGGGGCTGAGTGCTGCCAGCCTGTCAGTAGGAGCAGAGGATGCTCTGCAGCACTCCAGAGCTATGTGCAAGTATCTAGGATCAATACATTCAGAGCTGAAGAGCAAAACTGGGTGCTCAGCTGCTCTGGTAATCAGTTGGGTGCCTGCACATGGCTTGAAAGCCAGTTTCTTCCAAATTTTCACTTTCAGCAAATAACTTGGAGGATTTTCACTCTAGAGTTTGACTTGAGCCGCTTACTTTAAAAATTCCCCCCCCCCCCCCCCCTATGTTCTTCAGTTTCCTAATGAAGATGGCAGGCCCTGGGGCATTCGAGATAAGAGAGAAATTGAAGCAGGTATTAATTTTGTGCTGACTTTCAGTCTGAGACTGCCTCCAGAATTAACCGTCCAAAATTCGCAGGCTCTTGAAGATCCTGGTGACTTTAATCATGAAGGAAGTTTGGAGTGAAGGGTCAAGTGATGGTGGCAAATACGTGCAAAGGGTAAAGGAGGAGCTTGGGGTGGTTGTGAGAAGAAGAGCATTTCTAGGAGGTGGAAGCCCAGGGAAGTCTGTGTTCCTGGCTGAAAATGAAACGGGGCAAGGAGTGGATGAGAGGGAGGACAGGGAAGGTAGCCTCCAGCTCTGCTCCTTTCGGGGAGCTCCATCCCATTGTGTCAGGGATAAGCTGTAAAGTTTCGGTCCAAATCCAAATTTCCCTCGCTTCAGAAGAGTTCCCAGCGGGGATTTATCAGCACCACGTGCACCTGGGCTCCTCCATTTCGGCAGGACCAAGGTGTGCCTTTCATCACCGTGAAAATCAAATGCCCCTTTCTTCTTCATCCCTGCTGCCTCCCATGCTTTGTGCCTGGGGCGTCTCTTGACCGCGACAGTTGAGTTAATCTGGTGGTTTAGCATTTTCGTGGCTTGATTTCCAAATATCTCCCTGTTCTAGGGAGCCGTTCCTTTATCTCTCACCTTTTCTTTTCCTCCTGGATTATCCCGTGTCAATGGGTACCATGCAACACAGTCTGTTGTTAACTCCTGCTTGCTGATTCCTTAAGCAGATCTTGACACCCCGTGAATCTAGCTTTGACTTTTGTAGAGGTTTGTTTTGTGTTTTCCTTTTTTTTTTTTTTTTTTTTTAAACTCGACGCATGAAACGTGTAGGATAGCTTTCCACTCCAGCTTTTGAGAAGCAAAAGAGTTTCATGTGTTTAGACAGTATAGACACGCTATTCCAGACTGCAGAGTGCATCTGCTTAAATCCCCTACAAAACAGGACGTAAGAAAGAAATCCTGTTTGAAAAACTACATCAAATATGGAATAAATCCTTCATAGCTGTTTGTCTGCTCAGACAAAAAATCCTTTAACACCCTTGTGTGACAGTATTTCATAAGAAAAGACTATGAGTAATATCAACTTTTTTTACATCGCTGTGTCTTCTTGCTTCAATGAAAGGCATTTCTTCTTTGTTGTGAATTCTAAATCTCTATATTGCTACAGTCCAAACAATTCTGGGAACTACTGCCACTGGCTTTCTGAACACAGGAAAATACACTGTCCTTACCATTTGCAATGCTCAAAGTGTTTCCGAACGTTCATTATTCACATAGAAATTTGTGCATCAGCATCTCCATTAAACTGAGAGCGTAAATCCCTACTTTCTAATCAGGTGCCAAACTACTTCATTACTTGGTTGATTCCCAAGTGTCCACGGTTTTAAGCTTAATGTTTGGCTTTTCCCAGGCTGGTGAGTGGCAGGTGATCCCGTGGAGAGGAAAACCCTGCCTAAAAATCCAACGGTCTGAGCTAGCGACAGGAGTGGCTGTGCTGATCCACAGCAGGCTGCAGAGCGCTGATAATCTTCCGTTCTCTTGAAAACAAGTGAGGAGACTTATTTCTTCCATCAAGAACAAATCCTAATCCTGGGGTTCAGAACAAAACCTTTTCCAAAGGGCCAGACCAGAGGAACGAGTGTTTCTTTCTGACTGTGTCTGTGTGACGGCAGCGGTACAGCCTTTCGGTGTCACCTTTGCCAAAACATGTTGTTGGTCCCTGCCTCGGTTTTCTCCCTGGAAAAATCAGATATTAGTATTTAGTCCGTTGGGAGCTTGAGAAAAAAATAAAGTAAAGCCATTTTGACCAAGATTTGCACCCCTCAACTCCAAAAGTCCTGGAGATCTTATGAGAGCTTTCTGAATTTAAAAAAAAAAAAAAAAAAAAAAAGGTGATTTTATGTGGCCGTTAAGAAAAGCTGGGCAAAACCAAGCTCTTCAAACCCAATGCCAATGAGAAAAGCTGGGAAAAACCAAGCTCTTCAAACCCAGTGACGCCAAACCAACAAAATAAAGCCCGTCCAAGTTGTTTATTTTTTTAAAGCTCACGCAGGTTGAAGCCTCATGACTGAGGTGGGACAGAGGGAGCAGACACGGCTTTTGCTACTGGGTTTGGCAAAGCTCTGGGGTGTAAGCCACGGCAGCGGGCAGGCTGACGAGCCCCGCGTTAGCTCCTCTGGCCCTTTCCACCATCAGCGGGCAGGAGCAGCCTCTGCACATGGCAGTGATGAAGATGGAAACCAGCATGCCAAGTCGTTTCCCAAAGCAGGTTTCTTCTCTTCACATTATGTCAGCCACATTTCCTGACAAAACCAGCAGGAACACGCGGGTGACAGATGTCCCTTAATTACCGGCAACGTTCCCACTCCTTGGTCTCAGACATAAAATTCAGAGGCTTGAAATGAAGGCCGTGTTGTGTTTCCTTAAGAATGGCTACCCCGGTTTTATTTGCAAGCATCTTTCAGCTATGGAAAATGAGTCACCTTGGGTTTTCTGCCACGTCAGACCTCCACGAGAGCGGCGGGCAGATTCACGGGGTGGAAAATATGGGGAGATGTGGGTGGCTGGGGAAGCCAAGTCCCTTCAAATAAATGATGTTATTGTGTTGCTAATTGCAAAGGTTTGCCACTTGGGATGAGCAGGACAAAGCAAGGCCACTCTGCATGGCAGAGCGGTGACCATGAGGAGGATCTGGGTTTCGTTGTGAACAAACAGCTCGACACATGTTTATTGTAGGATGAGCCAGTAAAATAAACGGGCAAATGAGATATCTTGAGGGAAAATCGCATTGTTTTCCCTTGGCTTTATTTTTTTTTTGGCTTCCGAGATCACAGTGGGCAAAAGCTGCCTCTGTCCTCCAGCAAACGTTGCAGAGGGATGGAGAGAGGGAAAGAGGATGAGATGCCACCACCTGCGGAGCCACGTACTGCTTCTTTTCTCCTTGCACAATTTGGTTTACCAGCCTTTATGTAGGCTGGCAGGTTGATTTTTACCAAATACACTTGCTGGATATGTTCCACAGCACATAGGCACTCAAATCTAGTCATCGTCCATCCACCAATTTATCTAAACCTGCAGCCACATGGGGTTTTTTTCCCCCCAGCCTGAACGCCAGATGACCTGTATTACCTGCTCATCTTTCTTTGCCCTTACTGCAAAATCCCTCGTGCACACCTCTGCATCGGTCGCGACCCGTTTGTCCCTTCCAGCCGATTGCAGCCCTAGTCCTTGGCTCCTGAAAGCACACAGCGACACATCAGTGCTTGGAGGAGGTCTCTGCCTGCCTGCCTGCGGTTCCCACCCTCCCCAGCTCCTTCCTCCAGGCTGCCTGATGGGTGCTGGGGAGAATATAGGCCCTGGGGGAAAAGATCCATCTGACCACCAGGAAGAAAGCATCACAACGCATTTCATGCTCCCAGCGTTGCGAATCTTCCCTCCCATGTGCTCAGTTGATCAGGATCAGCTTCTTTGCTGCTGTTTTTGTGCTTTTTGATTTTTCCACACGGAAACTGGCTCTATTTTTACCCAGCTAAAGCTGATTAGATTTGCAGTAATTGGCAGGATAAACAGACACATACTGTATGCAGCAGGTTAATGCGATACATTCAGTGACCAGTAAATGCACTTAGCCCATGCCCAGCACAAAGAAGACAATCAAGGTAATTTATTGTACACATGCCTGTAACATGCCCATTAGCCATCCCCGTCCTTCCTCTCTCTGCAAACCCATTTGCCCTCTGAGACAATGAGGGTTATTGCAGAATGCAAAGCATTTCATCGTCTTCTCCTAAGCTCTTTGCAAACCGGTATTAAAGCCAAGGACACGCAGGAGTTTCTCTTTCTGGTTAACTCAGGTCTTGGCTTTCGTTGACCTGTGAGAGGTTATTAGCACTGAAACAGCCACATATTAAAAAAGAAAAAATGCTCCTTACAACTCAAAGGCTGACCTCCTTCAAGTAATGTAATTTCCAACCATTTCAATCACTTTCATAAGCTAAAATCTACCGGAAGATTAGCAGGAGTCCTGCTTGCTGCAATATCATTCTGTTCTTTAATTGGTTTGGGGGGTAATTTAGCTAGAGACCAGCTAGAGAAGAGAAAACCTGGGGACAACATCAGGTGACTGTATATACTCTTGGAATTCAATTAACTGGGGGAGGAAATAAGCGGGAAGCAAAAATGAAAACCATTCCCCTTTCCAAAGCTGCACATTTCAATCTAATGTTGTTAGAGCTTGGGAATCCTCTGGCTGTCGTGGTTGGTGGTGGTGACCAGGTGGTGGCTGTACCACAGTTCAAGCCCCGGAGAGACACACAAAGACGAGCCATCCTCAAAAGAAGTTACAAGCCAGGGTGGGAGGTGCCCCATTTATATAAAAACGCCCGATTCAAGTCTGATCCCATCCCCAAGGGCTTCCATCCCTCCGACTGCTGGGGGACCCCGCAGCAGCCTGGGGGGTTTGAGCCGCTGACTCCTACTCCTGCTGCCAGAGATGTGTTTTCTGGAGAGTCCCGCTGTGCAGGGCTCTGAGCTGGATATAGAGAATAAACCCTTCCTCTTCCCTCTTGCCAGGTTGCTCTGATCCCCAGCATCCAGCTCCGCCGCGTATGCTGGTATTCAGACCACCTCAGGCCTGACCTTACCCTGGCACACCTGCCTCTGGACACACGCTTGCTCGCCGCTCGCTCGCCGTTTACGACTGTACTTTGAGCCCTCTCACGCAGTTTTAATCTATTTAATGCAAGCCCTGTTGATTTTGTATTGTTTCCCGATCAATCCGTCGCATGGGACCGAGCCAAGGGCTGGGTGGAAAGCTAAGGACATCGCATCGGTATGATTATCCCTACCCAACACCCTTGTCACCTCATCGGTGCAAGACGGTGAGCTCACCGCTGCCTATTTCCCTCAAACTCCCGTTTGCCGTTCCTTACATCACCCTCTTTTAATTCTCCATCTATCAAGTTCAGCGTTAGTGGCTCCGTTAATTGTCCAAGATCCCTCCCAGGCTTAAAGGCTTAAAATCAGCGGCGTCCAGTTCACCCCTTGGAGCGTGGGCACGGCGCTGGCTTTTTCCCAGTCCTCTAGTACTTTCAATAACTGTTCCAAGACCTATTGGAAATCACCATTAACTATCCAGACAGCTCCTTGGCCACCTCCTTTACAACTCTTGCAAGTTATTCCGATCTGCTGGTTTAAAAATATCGAGTTCCACCAGCTTGCTGTTCAGCATCCCTCCTGTGTACTCTCGGGAAGGATTTTATTAGCACGTTGTCTTTTTTCCACCAGGTATCAGGAGGAAACCTGCACTGAGCGTTTCTGCCCTTTCTGCGTTATTGATAAATCTCCCATTTCTGCGTAGCATTGGCCCGCTGCTAATGCAAAGTTCATTTTCTTGAAAAATCTTGGAAAATATCCTTCCGTCTTTAATTTCCCCAGCTTCTGAGGTCTGTTAATTACTACCGGTTTCCCTTTGCTTCTTTTTGTGTGTTTATATTTTATATGTTAGCCTTGGCGGCTCTTTCACTTCCTTTCCAAGCCATTTTGGTTTTTTAACAAAGATTTCTGTCTGCATTGCTGCATTTTGGGTAAAATATTCTTAAAGGTTTCTCCCTTTGCAACACATTTTTTCGTTTAAAGTCTTTCTCCAAATTGATCTGACTTGTAATTATTTTCTGCTTTGTGAAACAAGACCTTTTAAAGTGGCAAGTATATATATATATATATATATATTACTGCTTTGAGCTTTACTTCGTTTGCACATAACAAATGTAATCAAGCCGTGATGGCTTGTGCCTAGTACAGTGAGAAATTCATCTTCACCTGCCAGGGCGAGGTTGAATGTGGAATTCCCTCATGTCAGAGGCAATATTTTTTGCATTAGGAAATTATCTTTTTTTTTTTTTTCCCCCTGAAATTCTAAGGATATTTTAATACTGGCAGCTCAAGACCTCCAGCATGTATCACTCGATCTAAAGTCCCCAGTGAGCACAAGAGTTTTATTAGATATTATGGATGTGGCTGCTTAAAGAAGCAAATTGTGTCGAGTCCGTGCTGCAGTGTGGTGGTTTGCTGCAGACCCCTCTTGCCTCGTGCTTTATTTCTTGGATATTGACCCAGAAACACTCTGGATCATTTATTTCCGTGTTGTTAACGCCACGGAACCAGCCTGGGACCGCTGGTGCTCAGGAGATCCCCGCTCCCAAACCAGTCCCAGCGGGATGTGGATTGGGACCGGCAGATCAAGACCTCCAAGTACAAATGGAAATCAAATAGAGAAGGTGGTTAAAACCTTCTGAAATACTCCAGCCAGAGGAATCTCCCCACCACCCTGCGGTGTTAGGAGTGGGGTTGTGCTGTGTATTCAGCAACTCCACCTTGTGCCGTGGGTTTTTGACACTCTGGTTAATTCTCTTTTCATCCTGTGATTGTCCCAATTGTACTTTTTTTTTTTTTTTTTTTTTTTTTTTTGAGTGAGTGTGGACCAGTGCCCTCATTCTTCCTCTGTTATATTACCAGGTTAACATGCCCCTGGCTTGGCTGCCCAAGTACCCCCCAGGAGCTTTTCCCTTTGAGATCAGGTCAGCTGAACCCTCCAGCTCCATCAGGGATGGCCTCACCCTGGGAAAACACAAACCTCCCTACACCACTTAAACAACCTGGTATATAATTTCACATTTAGCTGCCTTTTTCCTTTCTTTCCCTGTGAAACGGAGGTGATTTTTTTTTTTTTTTTTTAAGGTCGCTTTGATGTGCTTCCCCTTCAGCATCATGTGGGCCTCCTCAGGAGCTGCCTGCAATTTGTGAGGTCCTGCAAAGCCCCTCTGCTAGTGCCAAAAAACCATCCTCCCCCGTGGATGGTGGCCCACTGAGTTGAGAAGCCTTCAAATCGCACCTCGTGGCTGGGCTTGGGGTGACCAGGACATCATTCCTCCTCTTCCCATCCTCTGTCATGCTTCGCAGGATCCCATTCCCAGGAAGGGCTGCCTGCCTTCCTGGGATGCTGGGGATGTTTTTCTGGACAGCTGGACTTTTAGAGATACATCCCACCGCTCTCACGCTGAGGATACAGTAGCAGCAGGGATTCCTCCAGCTAATCCTCTCTCTCCCTTTGCTCTGTGGCAGTTTTTTGGTTTTTTTTCTTTCTTAAGCACAGCCAAACTTCCCAGCAGGTTTTCTGCGAAGGCTGGATCTCCCCGATGCCCTGCACTTGTCTTTCTGAACCACACTGCACATCAAAACCCGTTGCCTGCATCCCCACCCCTCCCTGAGCTGCTCCGTTGGGCTGTGCCCGGCTCTTTGTAGGGCCGGGTGCGTTTCTGCACTCGAGGGCAGGAGAGGATCCACCCGAGATCTGTGCCTTTCCACCCGTGTTCTTGTCTGCAAGGCACACCAGGAATAGGCAGGTGCTAATTTAATTCTCTAGATTTTGCACCGCTCCCAGTGCCCAGTGCTATTTTGTCTTCCTCCATCCGTGCTCAGTTACTTATCGTTAAACTGATTGGCTTTTTATTGTATTTTTTCATCATTATTCCAAATAATTATTTCATTATTTCAGCATTATCCCAAACATCGTCTCACTCCCCTCATCCACACATCCACCAGGCTAGTAAAAAAGACTCAACAGCCCTACCTAACGCCGTCTGTACCCTGCAGGGAAACATCTCCAGAGTTAGCCAAATGTACTGGAGAAATCCCGCTGCGGTTTAAGGGCAGCCCAGCTCCAGCCCTGGCAGCGTCTGCCGAGGTCAGCCTGGCACTTGCCGGTGGCAAAAGCATCTTCCAGAGGGAGAAACCGGCTGGTGCTCAGGGCTGGTGTGAAATCTAATCTGGAATTTCCTCTCCCTCAGCCTCCCGCACATCAGCAGCATCGAGGAAATATGAACTGGTCTGGGAAGGACTCCCCGAGGCAGTAAGGCCTGCAGATGATTGGGGTGTGGGTTTTTATTTTAAAGTAATCCTGACCTTTGGCTAAAGTCTGAGAAAATCAGATTTGTTTGGGGATAGGCTCAGGGACAGCAGCGTGGCTGTGTCGCGGTTAACCACCAAGCCACGGGCATCCGTGGTCGTCCATCCAGCGCCTTCATCTGGTATTCCCACAGATTTGGCTGCTAACGTGGGGTTTGGAAATTTTCAGAGCCTCCTGAAGCCCGTCACAAACCCTTCAATAACCACAATGGCCCTTTCTGACCAAATCCTCCACCCCAGCCCCAGGGCAGCGAGACAGGCAACGGTCACACCACAAAACCAAAATCTGGTCATGGACAGAAGACGTAACACGTGGTTGCATTTTTAGTGGAGAAACTGCCCCGCTGGTCAGACACAGGGGTGCTGTTCCCAAAATAATACTCGTTTTAAAACCACGCACTAGCACTTGTCACTAGTAAATCTCATTCTGTTCTCTGCGCCTTCAGCAGATTGTTATTAATTTTTCACCAGGTACCATTAAACGTTATTTCAAACACCTATTTTAGGAGGAGCAGCAGCCCGCGTTGGTCAGAGGTGTGTCACGCCTTGGTGCATGCACAGGCATCACCCTCTACATCCCCTTGAACTCCACAGAAGGAATAGCTGGCCATTAATTAACGGGCCAATTAACTAACGTGAAAACTACTACAACTGTGTAAAACAACGGAGAAAACGACAGAAGGGGGGGGGCTGGAATTTTCTTTTTTTTTCTCTGCCAAAATTTTTATATGCTTTTAAGCAGCTTCAGTCGTAGTGTTTTTCTTGGAAAGTTTGGGGGTTTCCACCCAAAGTCTCTCTCCATGCAAAAAAAAAAAAAAAAGGGAGTTTGCAGTTGCCAAAAAATGCAGTACCTGAAGCGTGGGATTTTTAGGGAAAAAAAACAACAAACACACACACACACCCCCCCCAGTGTATAATGAGTACAGTTCTTGCATTCATGAAGGACGCGGTGAGGTTTGAAAAGACATTTTTCAACTGAAAAAAAAGCTTCAGTGGGAAAATTTCCACCCACTCTGGTTGCATCTCTTGCCTCCAGCTCTGAGAGAGAGGAAGGTTTTCTCCCAGACGAGGGTGGCGATGTGTTTCGATGGATGGACAAGAAAATGCATGGATAGAGAGAAAAAAAAACCCAAAAAAAAAAAAAAACAACCCCAAACTTGAGTGGGAAGACACAGTCCGAAACTTCCTACTAGGTGGGTAATGGAGGCAGGTACTGAGCGCAACCGGCCCTTCCAGCGGGGATGCACGTGCCTAAATCCTGCGGGTTTCCATCCCCGGGGTTTATACAACTCATTTTTTTCCTCGGAGTCCTGGTTGAGACGGGTCCAGTCGCTAGTCTTGGCTCCAAACTAGCACTCCAGTAACGCGATGGCGGGATGCAACCCGAGCCGGTGTGCACCGGAGGTTTTCCGGAAAAGCTGTGTTTTCATACGTTGCTTTGCAGGCAGTTGTGAGCATCTTTTTAATTTTTCTTGAGCAGAGCTCCCCCTTTATTACTTGTGTATTAACACACTCGTGTGTTAATACAAACAGGTCTATACACACGCGCCCAGCCCGCGTGCTGCAAATATTTGGCACGCTTGGAAACAAGGGGGTGCATCGCAGGACCGGGACCCCGCGTGCTCCAGAGGCTCTGCCTGGGGACCATTTCACATCTTTGCCAGTCGCAGGAAAAAAAAAAAAAAAAATTAAAAAAAAAAATATCTGCGGACAGGACTGGTGAGGGCCTGCTGCTGTTTTGCTCCTTCCTGAGGGATGGGAAGGACCTTCGGTGAGATGTTCTGTCTTGAAGGGAGGGACTGGGGTGTGCGGCAGCTCAGCCCAGGGGGGGTGGAATCCAGCCCGGAGTGCTGCCATAACCCCCCCAGCGACAGCGCGGCCTTTTCATGAATAAATAATTTGTGTTGCAGTGTGCTGGACCCGGCACGGAGCAAAGTCTGCCCGGAGACTTGGCGTTGGCGGCGCTGAAACGAAGCGTTTGGTCCTTTCCCATCATGTCCCCCCTCCACGTACACCCCCCACCCCCCT
>NW_020799114.1:2488275-2501191 GCF_003259725.1 Athene cunicularia | reverse complement strand
TTTTTTTTTTTTTTTTTTTTTTTTTTTTTCCTTGAAGCTCCAGCTTGTGGAATCATGTGATTTTTTGCAAGATTTTCAGCTTCATTTTTGAAGCAAGGTTTCCACCCAGACTATTGCAGAAAAGTCATTCTTACAGGCTTGGGAACCAGCAGACGAGAGCTAAAAATGCCTTCTGTTTAAAAATGCCTTGATTTTAAAATGGACCTGATTAATTTTGAATGCTTTGAGTCAGGTAACAGTGACGTAGATGAATGGTCTGTATTAACATAGGCACGACTTGAAGACACAGAAGCTGGGCAGGGTGGGGTTGGTGATGGTCTTCTAGGGGGAAAACCACTGTGGTTTAGCATCTGTCTTGTGAGATTTGTCAGGTTTTGCCTCTCTGGGGTCTGGTTTTGGCGCTGACTGAAATCCTGACCGAGAAAGGATTTTTTTTTTTTTTTTTTCAGGAGTTTGCAATAGTTATGGGAGAGTCTTGATGCTAGTTTGCCTCTGCAGTGAGTTGTTTAACTTACAATTAAAGTATTAGTTAACAAAAAAGGGGAGATTGGAGAAAAAAAAAAATAAATACTTGAAGAGCAAGTGTTTACATTTTGGGGTTTGATATTGGCTTTCCAAAGAGAGATTCTGGCCTTTGAATCAAAAATCCTTAAAAATTGCAATCGATGCATGAACATTCCCTTAGGCCAGCCACTCCTGTCCCAAAATTATTCCCCGAAGAGGTTCCACTGAACGTACAGCAGAGCATCATGAATTTTCAGGAATGAGTGAAGAGCCAGAGCGAGGTCCCTAAGTTTGCAGATATTTGAACCAAGACTCAGGGCATCACTTTGGGTCTGTAAGGTGTTTCTCTGGACTGAATCAGGGATTGATCATTTATTTCACAGGAAATAAGTAAACCCTGCTCTCGCCTCGTCCCGTCCTGCGCCATCCCTGCTCCCGGTACAGCCTCATATCCCACATCCACGGGTTTCTCATCCTCATCCCGTTCACCTGACCCTCTCTAGGGACGCGGCGCCGTTTGCGAGCGCCGGAGAATTAGCCCTTACTCCCGTGAGCTCTGCTGAGAAATGGGGTGAGATCACAGAGTTTGCGATGAGGATTAGAGCGTTGGAGGATTAACGGACTAAGCATTAGCCCGATTTCACTCTGCTTTGTGAGAGGAGCACATTAGCTGTAATAAAGGCGCTGAGCGATACGTTAATGTTTCGCATCCCTCATGCTAAAGCCTCATCCTGGTTTTGGTCCCAGTCGGTGTCCAAATCCACAGGGATCCAGCTGCTCTGGGCCCCGTTTCACCAGGAGATGATGCTCCCTTGACTTCCCCTGGCTCCAGCGGACCCGGCACTTCCCATTCCCAGGAAGACTAGAAATTTCTTTCTTTAGTTTTGTTTCCTTTCAGAAAGCTACATTTCCCCTGACTCCAGGACCTGGCGCTTTAAGAAAAATCGTGACTGGCCTGAGATGCATTATGAGCCCCATCAGAATTAGCGATGGCGAGATTTGATTGTCGTTATAATGGTTTGAAGCATTTCTCCCAACACTGGCTGGAAAAGGCAATTACTAACGAACGCAAACAGAGGAAGCAGGAGATACAGAAGCAGTGAGAAGGAAGAGGGAGGGGGGTGCTCAGCACAGACTCGCGTTTTCCTGCACACCACAGAGAGCAAATTTGAGGTTTTTTCCCCCCCCTCAAAGCAAATAGCTGAAATACCTCAGAAGCTGTTGTCAGGCGAGCCCGAACCTAGTCATGGGTCTGGGGAGATGCTCCTCTCGCAGATGTTCTCTGAGCTGAATTGCCAAATGTGATTTTTCTGGAGTGGCTTCTCCTTAATATTACAAGGGCACGTATTCATTACTGGCCAGTCCCTGTGAAAAATAATTCCTGCTTATCTTCAGGGGTAGGGCACCAGCTTCGGGGCTTTGCCCCCTTCCCTGCCCTGCTGTAGGTTTGCTGTAGGCTGGGCAAAGCCACTCCGTGGTTGCAGCAGGAGCCGCACAGCTCGTTTTGTTGGAGGAGCTCATCCTCCATCTCGCTCCGTGCCTCAGTTTCCCCTCTGTAGGTGCAAACAGCAGCAGTCTCTGCAGTGCCGTGACACCCGCTGTTGTTTGCCAGTGAGGGAAGTAGCTTCACGCTGCTGATCTGATTGCAAAGTATCTTTGGAGCAGGCATCATGGCAATGAGAAGATAAAGGACCGTGTTTTGGATGGGGCTCACCTCCCCCAGATGACCGTCCTGGCCACACGTGGCCCTGCCTTTCAGGTGCGGACCAGCCCTGCACCCACCTCCACCTGCTTGCAAAGTGATCCCCTAAGATCACTCCGTCACCCAAAGCCAACCACCCCGCTGGTTTGGTTCCTTAGATGGAGGGTCCCTGCCCTTCAGCTTGACAAAGCGAGAGCTAACCGTGCTGAGAGGAGCTGCACAGCTGCAATGATTTATTATCCGCTGAGCCCCAGCAATAGACTTGATGCCGCCCAGCACCCAGGCAGCAGCAAAGCAGCCCGTGACAGCTCTGCTCGCCTCCTCCCTCCGCTCAGCTCTTCGCCCTTCTCCTGTCCCCCTTCCCCTTCTCTCCTCCACAGATGCCCAGACCTCACTGTGCCCAGCAAGTATGCATGTATCCAGCCTTGCATTAAGCAACATGACTAACATCCATCACGTGTTCCTGCCTGCAGATTATATTTGCATACTCAAAAATCCATACTTTATTTCTTCCCCTGTGTAAGCAGTTACCAGAGCATATTTTTGGCAATTTAGCAGCCCCAGCAGAAGCATCTGACTGTGTTTTTAGCATGACTTGGTGGTGGTCAGAGGCGTGGAGACCCTTGGCAGGGCTGGCGTTGCACACACGCACCATCACCAATTCCCACCTTCCACGGTGGGCGATGCAGGTGGCAAGTCCTAGCCCTCCGTGCCATGCCTGCATGGGATCTAGGTGAGCACTTGGGGGGACGGTGGCTGCTCTCTGCCCAGCAGCTGGGGACAGGGCAGGGAATGCAAGTCACCCAGTGCAACGCCTTGTCCTGCTGCCAGGAGTGCAGGAGGAACGGCTCTGAGGAGGGCTTGGCAGCAAACGCGCACCCACGTGCACGCTCGGGAGGACCCATACATGCAGGTAGCACCTGGGGGGGGGGCAGATTTTTACCACCGAGGCCCCCTGGCTGCTGGACATCAGCTGGGGTGGCCAGTAAGGGTGTCCCCATCATCACACCATCAGGACTGAGGCTGAACGAGCATCCTCCAGGCCTCTCTGTTCTCTCATACGTCTTCTCTTGGGGATGGGTGTTTCTGAGGTTCTAAACATGATTTGGGCATGAATCCTCCCTGGGACTTCTTGACATCGAAAAGCTGGGAAGTGGTATCTGTAAAACTTCCTCCTTCTTTTGGAATTCAAGAGACTGGCCTAATTATTGCCATCGGATGTCTTTAATTAATATGCTGCAGAGATCAGAGATAAGGGGGGGGGGTGTGAGCGTACCAGGAAGGATCCGTCGCAAGATAAACTAGCAATTTGCAAGGCCTAATTACTTTGGCTGGGCTTGGAAAAGTGGATGGGCGCTTTGGACAACTCAGACCTCGTTCCCAAATTTTGCTGAGTGGCGGAAGGGAGCTGGGAGGGTTGGGCCGCTGCTGCTGCCAAACACAGTCACCGTCACAGGGGATCTGGCTGTGCTTCAAGGATGGGACTGAGGCTCCAGAGAAACCTGCCCTCTGAAGCCCGCTGCTCCCGCGTTCTGTGAAAGCCTGGGTAGCTGCGCCCGTGGCACTGATTATTTTAGTGGAAATACCTTGCCTTGACCCGTGATGGTGAGCCGTTTGTGTTTTTTTGTTGTTTGGTTGGTTTTTTTTTTTAACTCAGCGATGGGTAAGGAATATTTTTCTAAGCATTTGACTTCTTCTGAGGTCGTGTTGTGATAATAATATGTATGTGCCCACGGGCCTCAAAAATACAGCATCCTAAATAACTGCTTGAATTTCTCCGTGTGAGAAACTGAAGAGGGGCAAGGCAGGGCAGGTCTGTGCAAACCTCCCCGTGTGCTTTACCCCACGTGCTTGCCAAGGGCTTTGTCCTGCAGGACACGGAACTGGCTGTCTCTGTTTGGGAAAAGCCTGTGAGCAGCCTTCAGTCCATAAAGCTTGTACTTAATGGTGTCCCTGGAGCGGAGCCAGAGGGCTCAGCAGCCTGCAAAATGCCAAATCCTTCAGTATGGCGAGAGGGACGGAAGAAAATGCAGCCATTCCAACCCCCGAAATCCTGAATTCTGTCTCCTTCCCGTGCCATGGTGGAGCTGGACCAGGTTTATATCCAAGTGAATGATCCCACCTTCAGCCAAGGGAAGCATTGCTGGGTGCTGAGCAGCTCGTCTTCACCCCTTGGGGCCACCACCGCATCATTCAAAAATCCCCTTATTGCTCCGGTGTGCCCCGAGGTGCTGCTTGTTTGTTGGAAAGCTGGGCTCCCCCGGGCATCGTTGGTCTTTGCCATTTCTCCGTAGGCAGGAGAGGACTGCGGGTGCCAGGCAGCCCCTCAGCTTGGGGCAGCAAGCGGCAAAGCCGGGCGCTTTCCACCCTCTGGCATTTCTCACCTTCACCTGCTGAGTGCAGCACTGTAGGCCTCCTCCCTCTGGGCCAGAAAGGGCATTTTCTAGGGGTTTCAGGTCTCCTTTGTCTCTCCATTGCTTTGTTCTGTGCAGAACGCACCTGGTATAGAGACAAGTGGCGTCAGTGGAGGGACCCTTCTTCTTGCCCGAGGTTTCAGCCCAGTGTGCTGCGTGCGGGAAGAGCAAGACGTGAGTTGGTTGCCTCTCCCCAGCCATGGTGAAGACCTCGTGTACAAGAGCGAGCAGCTCGCTCCGTGGTCCTGGGCCCACGAGCACCTACACGAGCCCCACCGCAGCACCTGGACCCCCAGGAGATGAGCTGGAGCTGGAGCTGGGTCCCCTCCTTCCCCGCTCCCCAGGAAAATCCCAAAAAGCTCTTTGGCAAAGCCAAAGAAATGAATGGAAACCCGTAATTCTTTCCGGTGTCTGTCATGCCTCAGATCCTCCAGGAGCACTTTGCAAACAGGAGTTAATTAGTCTCCCCAATCCCCAGCTGAATTGCTGGAGTGCTGCTGCGTTATCCCTGGTCCCAGCAGGGAACGGGGAGGCGCAGAGGTTGCACCCAGCCACCTCGTAGTCGGTTTTGTGCAGGGTCCTGCTCACCTCCCCGAGTCTGCAAGGTGCAAACCGGGGCTAACCCTGATTTCGGGGATTTTGGCATTATGGGGACAAGAGGAGCAGCCCTGCGGGCTCTCTGCTCTCTTCCCAGAATATATTTTAGCCTCCTGAGCCAAATGCTGAGAAAGCGCTGAATAACTGCAACAGATTAGATTACTTTTTGGTACTTGTCATTTCTCAAAACATTTTATCTTCTGCTGGAGCATCAGAAATGATGCTTCGGAGGCCAGTGACTTCCCGCTTTCTGCTTTCAGCCCAGCTGGCTCCCGCCAAGGATGGGGCTCCACATGGTCTTCAAAGCAATGGAAATTCCTGCAGGAGTTTTAAAAGCCGTTTGGAAACAACTCAGCCTTGTTCCGAGGGGAGCGAGCCAAAAAAACCCCAAACCCCGGGCTTAAGGACAGAACTGAAAGTGGCCAACCACCGCATTGCCTCTTTTCCTCCTTCCATGTTTCCGTCCCAGCTTTCCCTGTCTTCCCCACGAACCCGTTCCCTTGCTCACGCTCCATCTGCAGTTTCCAAAGGAGGAATTTTCTTGCCGATCCATCTTTCAGCATGGCTTCAGTTATTTTCTCTTAGCTTAAGTTACGCCCTCCCCTTGTCTCTGCTCTGCACACGCGTGGCTGCATCCCCACCCTTCTTGGCATCACCTTTATCTTGGCCAAATCCTGCTAGAGCGATGACACCAGGAGTCAGGAAATTTTCCCTGCGGTAAAACCACGACAAGCAAGAGCACCACCTGCTTATTCCCTCGGGCTCTGATTTTACTCCAAAATTCCCATTCCCAGGGCAGGATCAGGTCCTCTTTTCATCAGGGTGGTAGTGGTGACTGAGATTTCTTGGCTTGCCTCTCCAGTGCTCTCCTGTCCTGCATCTGCTCTTGCCCACGACTTTCCAGGCAGCCCTAGCCCTGCCCGCGCGATGCTGCCCTGACCACGTAATGGATGCTGCATTTTCCCCACTGCAATCACTCCATCAATCTCGTGCAATTAATGCTTCGGGAAGCTTTTTGAAAATATTGATAGTATGGAAAGAACTACAACGCAGAAATGGCTGCTGCTTCGGTGGTATTGCCATAGTAAGTCACAAATTACCGAGCTCAGGAGGATTTTCTTTCCGTGTCCAAGACATTCTTGGCTGCTCTTTGTCTTTTTTCGCCCAGTGCAAAAGGCCCACACAGAAGTGGGATGGAGATTTGTGGCATCTTGGAGTCATCCATAAGAGTGACCTGCACGTTTTCCTCCCCAGCAGTTCTCCTCCGTCTTGGTGGCTTTGCCTCTTCTCTGTAGGGCTCGGGCAGTGCAGTCAGCTTGTGGCCAGGACTGCAGGAGCCTTGGCTTGCTCGCTGCTCCCCATCCCAACGGAGGCACGTTCCCCTCTTGCACACAAGTTAAAGAGGGCATCTGCTCTTCCGCCCCGACCCTGGGAGGTGCTCAGCTCTCTACATTTGCACTGAAGTCCTTGAGAACCTCCATTCAGCACCTCAGCAGACCAGTCTGGGGGCCTTTAGCATCAGACGTGCTCATCCCGTTACCCCCAGCCCCATCCTATGGTCCCCACGGCACCAGCGTCCCGTTGCATGTCTCTTTTCAGCTCCCTAGCTCTGGAACAGCTATAGCTGGTCCGTCCCGGCATGGAAAGTGGAAAATCATAAAATCCAATTTCCTCTGCAGGGAGAAAGAGTCTCCCAGCTCCTTGTGAGATTAAACTTCGTGCATATATCTGCAAATGTTAGGGGGCAGGGGTTAAGCTGAGCAGTGCAAGGGGAGGAGGTGACAGTGCTTAGCAATGCAGCTCAGAGGGCTCTGAGACCTTCCAGTATTTACGGCCACATCCTGGGATATTTAGGGCTCTAAAACATAATGAAGTCAGGTGAAGTGCTGTTTGGGTAAGGAAGGATGGATGAACTCAGCTCCCTGGAAGGAATCTCTTTGATGCGCTGGTGGCCATGAAGGTGGTCAGATGTCTTGGTAGCCATCAGGGAGGTGGTTGTGCCCTCCTAGGCAATCCCCAGAGGTAATTCCAGCAGGAAAGCAAGTAGGAGAGCAACAACACCCCGGAAAGCACGTGTGGGGTTTGGGTTTTACTCTCTGCTGGGAGTTGCTCCATGATTCCGGGAGCGGAGAAGCAGGACGGGCTGGCTGGCTGGGCTGGCTCCTCACGTCCTTGCATCCTCCGCCTGGAAAAATCAGCCTTGCCAAGGAGATGCAGAGATTGCTCCTGGCAGCCGTGCAGTTCTAGGAGTAGGTTGTAAGGCCACGCAAAGATGACAGCTTGCCGGGCACCTCTGCCTCGCTGGGGATACGCACAGGCGCTCGCTGCAGCTGTAACCTGCTGTGACCAATTTGCCGCCTCTGCTCCAGCTGAGACGCGCTGTCACGCCCGCTCCGAGAGCGCTTTGTTCTGCTCCTTGCCTCTGGTTTTCAGCAAAGGGCCGTGCTTGCTTTATAGTGCTTTGGTTTAATCCGCCTTTTTTTTTTTTTTTAGTCAAGGGACCTGCGTGAGGCCAGGGACTGAGCCAAGGGATTCAGCCAAGGGAGAGGGAGTCAAGGACTGGGGCGGGGCAGGCTCTGACGGAGCTCGGGCAGGATCTTTTCTCCCTGTCCCCATAGTGACATCTTTCCCTGAAACCCACTGAATCCATCTCTGTAGGAGACAGGAAGCTGAGCACGGTGCGAGGACATCCCAAGGCATCTTGGGGGCTCCCTTTGTGGGGGTGCTCGGGGTGTTGGGGGAAATCTCTCTCCCCCAGCCTCTGCCCATCACCCCCAGTAGGTTCCTCCTGAGAAGGAGCCAGAAAGGGAAGCGAGACGGTGCCAAGTCTGCAGGGGATGGACGGGTGACGTGGTGGGCTCTGCCCTGCCCCAGGCACAGTTCCAGGGTGCCACTGGGCACGGGGAGAGCCGCGGTCACACGGCATCAGTTTGTTGCCGGTTCTTGGGGACACCGAAGTGGGCTGCAGTGGGTCAAGCCCGGCTCACAGCTCACACCCAGCCACAGGACATGTCTGATGTTTCTCCTGAGCTGTTTACCGCCTCTCCTGCTGGTTGTCCCCCGTCCTTCTCCCCGCCGGCACTGTTACCACCTCCTCACCTTGTCCTGACATAATCCCGGTGCTCTGCTTCCCTCCCCAGTGCTAATCCTATAAACCCTCAGTAAATCCTGCCCGCCTGGCCCTGCCTCTCCTTGTCCCTTCTCTGAGGCAGACTTTGTGGGGTGCCCTAGCTTGGGGCTGGCATTTTTTGGGGGTGCACAATGCTATCACCCACGTAATATAGCACTTTGGGGGGTTGCTTGCATCCGAGCACCGGGAAGGATGCCCAAGCCCCAGGAGGTTTGTGCAAAGAGCCCTTGGCTATTAGATGAGACAGCTCATGCACCCCTAAATGTGCCCAGATGCTGGTTTCATGCTCTCGGGAAGCAGTTGCTGTGCTCAGCATGAGCCTCTCCAACCTGTACCTGTCTCTAGAGCTACCACTGAGCCCCGGGGACGGGGTGGTGGAAACCCCTAAGGGAGTCCCGGGGGTAGGATCCGCGTGAGGAATGAAACAGAGCAGAAGGATGTGTCGCTGTAGGGTTGGGATCACTCCCTGGAGCGAGGGTTGGGTTTATCTGGGCTGGGGATGGCCAGCACAGCCTCTTTTAATAATCCTTTCCGTTGGGGCATTGGAAAACGTTGAGAAGGAAAACACTGCATCAGGGCAGATATGTCTCAGGGAACAATATTTTTGCAGCCAAAAGAGCCGGCTCAGGTGGACCCAACAGGTTGCTCGTGTCTACGAATCACGACCTGATTGCAAAGAGCATCTTGTGCAGGGAGGGGATGGAAAGTCTTTATCAGGCTGAGCCGGTGGTAATCATCCGGGCTGTTTTCGTTGGGGCTGTTTCAGTTTGATTCTCAGAGGGTTCACTGTTTCAGCAAGTCTATTTTAAGACTCCCTTGGCGTGCGGGAGCCGGGCTGGCACAAAAGGAGGCCCCGATGCTGCAAGGTGCTGCCTGTGCCCGTCCCAGCACGGGGCCCTGCTCTTGGCATCGCCAGCCCGGGGTGGGGGCAGCAGGGCAGCCCGGGGCCAGGGCCAGCCACAGCATCCCAGCAGCACCAGTGCCAGGCGAGGAGCCGTCCTCAGGTTCATCAATCCACCCCACGAGGGCTTAGGCGGGCGGTGAATCACTGCATCTCGAGCTAGTCCAGAAGAGATTAAGCTAACCTATGAATAAAAACAAGCCCCACAGTTCAACCACCTGGGATAAAACGTGAAAGCGTGCCAATCGCCAGGCTCCAGGAGGGGAAGGGGTTATAAACCCCGAGCAGATTACCCTCTCGGTGCACAGGGCAGGCGTTATACTCTGGTTGTGCTTCCCGGGCTGGATGGGTTTCTTGTGCCTCCATTTCCAGTGTCACAGCAAGGTCCCGTGTGCGTTTCATCCCATTAACAACCAGTTAATCAACTCCAGTAAGTGCCCACGCAAATGTAGGAGTTCAAACAGGGGCATATTTCCAAGGAGAATAACCAAATGGATCTCTGCTCCTGAGGCCTTTATTTCGACAGAGCCTCTCCCTTCCGCTACGCGCCGGATGAAAGGCACTACGTATATAAATAAATGCATTGTAATATACCATCCGCTTTGGTCACTGCCGGCAGCATGGATGGGATCAAAGTCTGCTCCCGGATAACAATTCCCCTACCCCGTCTCCCTTCTCCCTTCCCTTTCAAATTAGGGGCTGTTCTAAGGGGCAGTTCCTCGAAGCATCGCTCCCTGCGCGCTGGTGCCATGGCTGGTTTCTGGTATTTCCACGCTGCAGCTGGAGTGCATGCCTGCGATCCGACCAAGATGCTAGTTTTTTTCCCCCCACAACATGACATTACAATGTTTGTCGTGGAGATGGGACTGGGATCCAGAGCTGCATTTTGTGGTTCCTGCTAGTGAAGGGCTTGCAAAGGAGTTGACCCAGCGCTGAGGGATCTGGTGGGGTTGGGAACGGTCAGGGTGAGGTTCATGGTTGGGCTGGAGGAGCTGCAGGGGCTTTCCCAACCCGGATGATTCTGTCATTCTGAGTTTGATGCTGTCAGTGGTCCACGGGATGCCATGCCATGAAACCCCTCTTTGCTTTTGTCTCCTCTTCCCAGGGACATACCAGGGCCAGTGGGTCGGAGGGATGCGCCAGGGTTACGGCGTCCGGCAGAGCGTTCCCTACGGCATGGCTGCGGTTATCAGGTCACCCCTGAGGACGTCCATCAACTCCCTGCGCAGCGAGCACACCAACGGCACGGCGCTGCACCCCGACTCCTCGCCGGCGGTGGCCGGCAGCCCCGCCGTCTCCCGAGGTGGCTTCGTCCTCATGGCCCACAGCGACGCCGAGATCCTCAAGAGCAAGAAGAAGGGAATCTTCCGGCGGTCGCTGCTGAGCGGGCTCAAGCTCCGTAAGTCTGAGTCTAAGAGCTCCTTGGCCAGCCAGCGGAGCAAGCAGAGCTCTTTCCGGAGCGAAGCCGGGATGAGCACCGTCAGCTCCACCGCCAGCGACATCAACTCCACCATCAGCCTGGGCGAGGGCGAAGCCGAGCTCTCCGTCATCGAAGACGACATCGACGCCACCACCACCGAGATCTACGTCGGCGAGTGGAAGAACGACAAGCGGTCGGGCTTTGGGGTGAGCCAGCGCTCGGACGGGCTGAAGTACGAGGGGGAATGGGCCAACAACAAGCGCCATGGCTACGGCTGCATGACCTTCCCCGACGGCACCAAGGAGGAGGGCAAGTACAAGCAGAACATCCTGGTCAGTGGCAAGAGGAAGAACCTCATCCCGCTGCGGGCCAGCAAGATCCGCGAGAAGGTGGATCGGGCCGTCGAGGCGGCCGAGCGAGCGGCCACCATCGCCAAGCAGAAAGCGGAGATCGCGGCGTCCAGGTAAGGTGGTCCCCGTCCCGACGTGGCGTCTCATGGGTCCTGCCTCAATGCCTGTGGTTTGATGGGAGAAGTAGGACAAGACTTTTTGTGGTAGTAGGTGCTCAAGGGGGTGTTTTAGGAAGGCTGCTGGAGGCAGGCAAGTGTGGCGATGGGCGTCTGCTGGTGCAGGCAGCCGTCGGTGCTATCTGGACCCCCAAGTGGGAGTGGGCAGCATCCTGGAAAGCCAAGCCTCTGGGCTTGCCCAAACCTCATGGATGGTGTTCAAAATGAGGTGGATCCCGGCTGGATTGTCCCTCGGCTAACTCTGAGGGGGCTGTGGGTGCACGGCCTTCCCAAACCAGCCGGCGAGGCCACGCAGGCTCACCCGGAGCGGTGCGTTCGCTGGGGTGGGGTGGTTGCACCATGGTGGGACTGCACTTGTGGGTCACGGTGTGGGGCTCACAGGCTGATAGCTGCCACTTAGGAGGCACTGGGTTATTTACCCCATTTCTCCCGAGCTTCTTTAATAAGCAGGATAATAGCCTTAGCAGAAGAGCTCCTGAGATGCTCTTTGCCCGTATCCTCTGTCTGACTTATAGCCAGGAGGAACCATCCGAGGGTTGGCCTATGCTGGGAGGATTCCCAGCTATTTCTGTTCCCAAAAGAGGTTTTGAGTGGAAAAGCAGTCAAATCGCTGGCTGCAGCTGATGCTTGGGGAGGGTTTGCCCTGCCTGAGGCTCTGCTAGAAAGCGGCAGATCTGGGTGCCCAGATAATCCCTACAAGCCTCAAGAAACCTTCACTGCCCGGGCTGCCTGTAGCCATGATGGAACTGCTCAGGGATTCAGAGCAGGGACCTGATCTGGCTGAAAACCAGCAGGAGGGTGGGGGGAGAGGGGCCATGTATAATTTAGGTTGAAATAGGGTCCAGCTTCCAGCTCAAAGCAGGAGCAACTCGATCACCTTCTAGCTGGCTCCCAAAATGTGCCCGGAGCTTCGTGACTCACGGCAAGCTCCCAGACATGAGGTGAGCCGAGGAGGAAAGGCTCCTCTGCTGAATTCAGGGCTCTTTGTACCACTTTTTAGGGTCGGTTTAATAGAGCATGGTCATTCCTTTCTGGTTTCCAAGTGCTACCTATAGCAGCCGGGCTGGGGAAAACAGGTGGGGTTAGGGGAAAAACCCAGGTACCTCCTTAGTCGCCTGTGCGGGATTCATTGTTGGGTCTGGATCATTTGTATGCAGAGTCACACTTGAAATCTTTATCAGCGTGTCTGCCGATGACTTATCTGCAATGTGAATGAGACTCCCAGGCCTGCTCTGGGAGCGTATTTGGGCTTGGTGATGTTTTCAAGCTGATGTTGTACCAAACTGTTGTCAAAGGTTCGGAAAAAAAATAATAAAAAAAATCCTGCTAGATTGCCAGGTAGGAAACAGACTGCAGAGCAGGGGAAAGACCAGATCTTTTCCATGATCTGGGGATGCAAATGCCTCGGTACAAAGGCCTGAATGCAGAAAACATGGAGCTCTCGTCTGCAGGGGGATGCTGGGTCTGGGAACCCGAGCATCCTCCATCCCAGGTGGTAATGGTCCTGGAAAGCCACCAGAGTGGGAGTTAGAAGAGATATGACCTCCCCCATGTTGGAAATGCTTAATGAGCTCTTGACATATAATGTTGCACCTTCTAATTATTAGAGAGAAGGCAAAAACATCAACTTAGATAGGAGTGCCAGGCCATGAATACCTTCCTCCCCTGCACCAGCCGGGGTAACGCGGTCCTGAGCTCCGCTGGAGGGCTGGGGGGGGGGGG
>NW_020799114.1:2482470-2488225 GCF_003259725.1 Athene cunicularia | reverse complement strand
GGGGGGGGGGGTGATGCAGTCCGTGACCACGCGTTTGCATGGAGGAGGAGAAAAGCCGTGGGATGTGGGGACCGCCCAGAGGGGCCTTTTAATCATCAGTGAAGATGCAAAGAAATAAATGAATGGGAGCGCACTGCTTCAAGGATTCTCCGTCAGAGACCGAACCTGGTCCCACCAGAAGATGCTCCGTGAGCAACCCGACATCTCCACCCTGCAGCCCAGCTGCCTCCACTGTTTGCACTCAGTTGTAACTGGTCTGTTGTGGAAGAAAGCAAGTGCTGGGACACAGGGCTTTGCTCTTTTCGCGGCACAGCCATCGCCTCCGGTGGTGTGTTGAAAAGCCCTTTATTGATCCGCTGCACAGCCCATCGCTCGCTGCGCGGGCTGGGGACAGACAGACTCCAACGTGATGCGTGCCGTGCCATTAGTGCTGGGTTACCAACCACAAATGACATCCGTCCCGGGAATTTTTGCTGCCTGTGTTAATGGTTTGTGTTGAGACCATGAATCCTATCAACAAAGAGCCAAACCGTTCGGCTACGGCCGGGGGGGATCGCGGGATTTGGGCTTTGCTGGAGACGGGGAGGGCAGGTGGGATTAGGTGGGTGTAGAGGCTCAACCCAGAGGTTTTGGAGGGTCTTTTGGGTTTGCAATCTGGCTGCACGCAGGAGGGGCCCAAGGGCCTCGACATGGAAGCAGGGAGAGTTGCTTTGACTGAAACCCGCGACCCCTCACCTCGAGCTCTTCCCCTTTGCGAGGGTTTTTGCAGAGACGCTCTCTCAGCGTGCAGAACCAGGAGAGAGCAAGGTTTTACAAACGCGGAACCAGCTAGAAAGGCTTTCACAGAATCAGTCCGATTCGTTTTAAAGCTTCTAAACGAATAAACAGTGCCCACACCAAACTGCGTGGTCCAAACGGAAAGAAGGACACAAAATAGGCAGAGGATGCGCTGCCGGAGGAATCCTGATGCTCATTTCCGTGGCTTTGGGGCTCAGGGATGCAATATCCCCCCTTTAATACCAGTGTGAGCTCTGGTTTACCAGCACCTGGGCATTTTCTAACAGCACTGGTGTGTGTCTGTGTATGTGGTGCATGTGTGTGTGTGTGTATTCTCTTCTGTCTAATAATATGGCTGAGTTCACTCTGCAGCCTTTCCCTTGGTGGGGGAAAATATGTACCCACCCACGTATTTCATTAAATTTGTAAGAATTCAGTATTTTTGAAAACTCTACTGCTCTGTCAGATTTGGTTGGAATTGGCCAACACGTTCAAAAGTTATTAGTGTGGGAGTGATGGCATATAGATATATAAACAGCACAGTCACATAAGTAAGCCCCATTTCCTGAAGGAAGTAGGCTAAAAACATAGTGTGCTGAAGACAAGTAAATTGGATTCTTAAAGTTGTTTTAGTCTGAACGGAGTACAATGTTATCTGTGACACAGAAAAGTAAGCTCATTTAAGGAATAGTTTTTAGGTTCAGTAGATGGTTCTCCTAAATTTTCTTCGACGCAATTACGGTGAAAGGACCCTTTCTTTCCTCCTACGTCTCCCATTTTGCTGAAATAGTTTGTGTGAAGTCAAGGGGTGAGGAGGGCTGTGAATCAGGTCGGAAAAAACTACCGTTGGTATCAACTGTCGGTTGTCAGAGGAAGCCAGGGAGGGAGCCCCTTTCTCAGGCTGTTTAAAGGGAAGGTGCAGGATGTCCTTTCCGTGCTGTGGCTTTATTCCTCTCGTATCAGCCAAGAGCCATCACTCTTTCTGCTGCTACCCTGGAAGGATGAAGGATGCACTGGAGACACCAGCTCCCGTCTCGTTAGTGGGAACGTTCATGCCTAACGCAAATTGCCCGTAGGCACTGGTGTGTCACGGTCACCTAAAATATAATATTGAGGCAAGAGAGGTGGGCCAGAAAGCTCATCCTCACCCCTTGGCTTTTGGCACAGCCGCTGGCCGTGGAGGATGGATGCACGTGAAGCATCGGGAGGAGCTCAGGCCTGACTCCAGCTCTCAGTGACAGACGACGGTAGTTTTAACGCAAGGCAGACAGACTCTAATTCTCTCCAGGGTTTCCTTCTGCTACCACAATTCAAGGTTTTGTAATTAGTGGGTGGACTACTTATGAGAGGAAGGGCTGTCACCAGAGCTAGGGATAGGAGTCCCAAAGATGGGCGGCCTTTAGCAAGCACTCAGCTGCTCTCCAGCACAAGCTTCATGGGGGCCCGTTGTTCAGCACCTTAAATAACAGCTCCTCGGAGCAGCCGATCCCCAGCACCCCAGAGGGGATGTTGTTCTCAGGTTAGTCCCAAGTAATGCACTTTCAGGCATAATTATAGCTGAGCCATTCACCAACGATGAGAAAAATATAATTAAGCTCCATAGTCTCAGGAGGAGTTGGGCTACAAATTAGCACAGTGTCATTCAACTTCAGAAAGGGAAACTGGAAGAAAGAAAAAAAAAAAAAAAAAGAGGATGGGTAAAGGAAAATGTTTGGGCTCAGCATGGAGGCTCCTTCAGGATGCTGCAGCGAAGGCGAAGCATCCGTCCGCGTTTGATGTACGACGGGGAGCAGGAAAGGCAAGAAAAGCCCCGGAGAGCTGAACAGCAAAGTGCAGAAGGTTGCTTGAGCCAAACAGGTATTTTCTTCAGAAAAATGGAAATGCAGCCCAGGCAAAACCCACAGAAAAGAATAGATTCTGCAGTTCTGGTCCCAAACATTTTAAGTTGCGGTAATGTCACTACCGGCAGTACGCTGAGCCGTAATAAACGCTGCTTAATGCTCTCTCAGACCTGTGCCTGCAGCTTTGCAATTGTACTTAGCTGCATTTGATTTAAGGTTTCTGCTGGCTTTTCTGGTGCCTGGGGGAGGTGGCTGCGGGGCTCCTGCATTAGTCTCGCCCTAATCCCCGCCTCATGCAGCCGGCGGGGCTTTCGCTGCGGATGGAGACAGGGATGAGGGTTAAGGGGAATGCTGCGGCCCCGGAAAGGTTGTGTGTCCCCTTCCTTGGGTCAGGGTGGTGGGGACGAGCCGGCGGTGGGCTGAAGCCGAAATGAGTCACAGCTGAACTGGCTGCGGGGATGGGGCTGAGCAAAGGCGTCAGGGATCAGCCCAAGTGTGTTGGGGCCTCGTCCAGCCCCTCTTTGGGCACCTCTGGGTCTGGGGAGGGATCCTCTACTTATGACCCCTTGGAGAAGCGCTGCCCCTTTGCCCCCTGAGGCCACGTAAGCCAGCTGGAGCTTGGGGCTGTGCAGGAGCCACCTCTGTGCATCAGCTGGGGACCGAAGGGGTCACTGACAGCATCCCCCAGTACCCGCTGGGTCTCGTGCAGGGACAGTGTGCGCCTCCATCCCTTCCCCAGCTCTCCATCCTTTCCTGGAGGGGTGCGAAGGGATAGGGAGAAAAACACAGAGGGGATGGTTGGAGGTGACTCAAAGGCTGAGAGAGGAGGTAATTCTTTTTACGGCAGCATTTTCATTTTCATTTTCCTTCCTGCCCTCTCTGCCCACAAACACCCCCCGTGCAATGCAGAGAGGAGCAAAGCCCAGGGCTGGCAGGCTCCGCTGGCAGAGCTGGGCTGAGCTGAGCTGCAGCAGAGCCACTGACTTCCCTGCCTGCCAGCTCCTTCCCTCTGCCACCTCCCTCCCCTCCTCCTGCCCGTGCACAAGCTCCCGTGGGTTGACAGGGGTCAGGCGATACCGCGGCGGCAAAGATTAAGATCAGCTGTTAGTCCTCCCGTTGGTGTGTCACTGTCAGCTGGGATGACACGGGTACCTCTGACTCACAGCAAGCACAATTTCCACCTCTAATCCAGGCCACTGGAGGAACGGCAGATCCCCCACGGCATCCCGGAGCGGCGCATCCTCACCCGTAGCCCGCTCTGGCGGGATCGTGACTGTTCAAGTCCTCCTGCAATGGCAATTTAATAACTTCCTGCTCAAACAGGATATCCAGCCCTTTTGTGGCCGTGTCAAAAGTCAGGACAAGCCGTCGCGCTCGCTCGAGGCCAGCTCGGCACGTCCCCAACTGCCACTCCATGCGGATGGGGAGGAGAGCATCCATGCACAGACACAAACAGGCTGGAAAATGAAGTTCCTCTCATAGGACTGATGCTTTACAAAGTAATCCAACTGGCAAAACTTCAACAGGGTCTTTTTTAACCTCTAGGAGAGCAGCTGAGAGTGGGTTTCTCTCATTGCTTTCCCATCCTTCAGCCCTGACCACCACTCCCGACTCGGCGGCTCCCGCCGCTGAGCTGAACAGGAGCTGAAACACCCCGGCTCCCTGGCCCAGGTGTGCAACATCCATTCATATAATCCTTTCCAACGTTGCTACATCGTGATGGAATAACAGGGGCAGAGCGGAGATTCACAACCCGTTGGATTTGCTGTGGTCCCAGCCAGCTCTGCCCTCCTCCCCGCGGGAGGAAGATGTCCCGAATCCCACGGCTTGTGTCTGCGCAGCCAGGAGGGAATGGTTTTGTCGTAGAGTGAAGCAGGAGAAGGGTCCTGGGATGAGGGAGCAAGAGAAACGCCCAGCAGCAGAGCCGGGATGGGATTGCCGTGCCGGTGCCGGGTGCGATGTGCCGGTGCCTGCTCCGTGGTCGCTTTTGCAGCGGGACCAGATGGAAAGGGGCAGGGATGGCACCGGCGGCGAGGCAGGAGGGATGGGAGGGTGATTCACTCCTGGCAGCCACCACTTCCAGGGAAGGGGCTGCCCCAGAGAGCTGGGCCGGAGGTGGGGGGGCAGCCTGGGGGGCCGAAGGGGAAGCTGCCTCCTCCTCTTCCTCCTCTTCCTCCTCTCCAGCATCACACAGCAGCCCTGATCATCTGCCTGGTTTCTAGTCCAGGCCTTTAACCTGCTTAGCACGTGGGCTGTGGCCAGTGCTGCTGTCCTGCTGGGGCTGGCCCCGCTGCAGAATCAGCCCTTCTCAGGAGATGGTGCAGGATGATTTCAGCCGCCTGAGCCGCGCTAGATCCCCCCACTAACACACTAACCTCCTCTCTGCCCTGACTGCCTGCACAGCACAGGGGAGAGGGAATGAGCGCAAGAGGAGGATGGTGAAGCCTCTTCTCCATGCTGATGCCAGTGGGAGGGAAGTGGGGTGCTGCCTGCTAGCTTTCGGGTGGAGAAGCCCTTCATCAGAGGAGGGGAAGGAAAAAAAAAAAAAAAAAAGAAATAAACAACCACAACAACAAAAAGCCAGCCCCTGATTTTTCCCTTCTGCTGCTTTTCCTATTCAGCGAGCAGAAACTGCAGCGTTGCTTTTCTCAGCGATCTTTGGGAGGGAAGGGAGAGATCCTCCCCCAGCCTGCGCAGCTGCCTGGCAGGCGGGCTGGCTCGCAGCCCCGTCGCTCTCCTCCATCCTCATCCTCGCTCTCCGTGGGTGCGAGGAGACTGGTGGGGGGGTGCTCAAACCCGCAGCCGGGCCCAAGGGCTAGGTGTGGGGGATGCTGACTGTAGCAGCCCAGCCCCTTGCTGCCATTTCCCACCACCCTGAACCCCCCGGCCGTGTCGGGGGGAGCTGCAGCGCCGTGCCCCTGCCCGCTGCCCTGGCAATGCTGCACACCGCAGCTTGGAGAGGGGCAGGTTTGGGGGTCCCTACGCTACAGCTATGCTGCCTTCCCATCTTGCAAGAGAGGCCTGGCTGCTTTTTGCCTCTCCCAGCTCCCGTTTTGGGTTTCCTGGCATGCGTCCCTCCGGCTGCGCTGCTCCCACCCCAGCCACCCACCCACCCGCTTCCCTGCAGCAACAGCCCC
>NW_020799114.1:2478267-2482420 GCF_003259725.1 Athene cunicularia | reverse complement strand
GCAACAGCCCCAACACCCCCATGCTCCCGCTCCCCCCTCAAAGCCCCTTCCTCCCTGGAGAGAGGTGAAAGCAATATCAGGAGCACAACCGAGATGAAAATGGAGAGCTGAGCAAAAACACTATTTTCCTGTTCATGAGCATCACTTCCCAGCGCAGGCAGAGGTTGGGATGCTGGGGGGCACTGGCACCGGCTGTGGGGGGAGCACAGTGGCCGGGCTGGGGGCTCCTGGTCCCTTAGTGCTCTTGCAGTCAGTTTGAAAAGCCTCAAGCAGTGAGGTTTCTGTCACCTCCTCCACGCAGGACGAATGACAAGCTGTCCTGGCTCCCTAATCCGGGAAATGAAAGGATTTGACCATAGACCCTGCTAAGCAAATTTCCCCTCTGAAAATCCCAGGGAGATTTAATCCACGGATCCAACCAATTATTCCTTTAAAGTTGTGACTAAGATAGGTCCCGATTCTTCAGGGTGCTGGGCACCCTAAAATCCCATCGTGGCAGCGACGTGGCCATGCCCAGTGCTCAGCCCACTGTCCGACAAGGCCCAAGCAAGGCTGGGTCGGTGGACACCCCACCACAAAGCATCCTGGTGAGCCTCGATGGCTCGGTGGTGCCACCCTGGACCCTGAGCAGCAGTTCCTGGGGCTCAGACACCCTTACAGAGAAGAAATAGGTTTGGGGGCTCAAAGCTGGACACAGCGGTGACGGTGGTTGTCCCACAGCCCCACCACTGGCAGGTGGCTGTGGCCGGTCCCCAGCCAACACGACAAGATCCTTGGGAAGCTCCAAACAGCCCGTGGCACGTGGCAGCTCTTCCCCCAGCCCTTCGGTCCTGGGGACAAACCCTCTGGGGAAGCGCTGGCAGAGGATGAGGTGCTGGGGGATCCCCTCACTTCTTTTCCAAGGGCAGAGCTGTGGGGCAGGACTCAGGCAGGGGCCAGTAGCCCTCCGGCTCACCTGAGTCGGATAAATGGGCTCTCTGGGGAAAGAGGCTGCAGCCTTCTCTCCGTTGTCTGGCTGTGTCTCTCTGTCTGATCTGTCTCTCATCACCATAGCACGGAGGTGAAGCATAAATAATTAAAAGCCCAGATTCTCTCCTGGCAGAGCCAGGCTCCGAGTCCCTTCCCCTGTTGTGCTGCTGGCTGCTTAAGTGGAAATTTTCACGGGCTTTAGCCTTGGAGGCAGCGCAGACCTGCAAACCCAGGGCAGTCTGCTGGCCTGGGGGCACGTCGGTGTTTGGGAACCAGAAAGGGCACCCGCGGCCCCAGCAGGTCCCCAGCGGCAGCACCCCGTCCCGGGGATCCCATGGGTGTGGGGTGCACTGGGGCAAGCAGCGCCCACCAGCTGAGGATCAACGTTCACGCGTGGCCCCCCCCCGTCTCAAGATGCCTCATGAGAGGTGGGATATTTGGGGGTGCGGGCTGGCTTTTGGGCTCCTGGGTGCTCAAAACCCCCCAGGTGACAGGGAGGAGAAAGCCGTGCAGGCAGCGGGGATGAGGAAAGCGGCTCCTGGGTGGGCTCTGAAGTTTGAGGCAGGCAGGAGCTGCTCGTTGCTGTGGCAACCGGGATGATGTATATTTTTTTTTTTCCCCCCCCACAGTCGACAGGGCTGCGGCCGGCACTCGCACCACAGAGGATCTGCCCACCCCTGCCTGGCTGCCCGGGGCTGAGCACAGCCCCCGAGGCACCCCCAGCCCTTCTCCCTCCTGCCTGCACCCACCAGGGCTGTGGAGGTTGGGGGGGGGACCAGGCAACGTGTGCCACAGGGCCAGGCCAGCCCCAGGCAGTGCTCAAAATGACAAGAAATTTCACCAAACCCTCCCATTCCCTCCATTCCTCCCCATGGGAACAGGAGCCGCGGAGACCGGTGACAGCAGCCCAGCTCTGAACGTATTTCTGCAGCATTTTAGCATCTGATGTTGCTTTTAGTCGGGCCGAGCTGGTGGGTGCCGTTTCCAGCTGAGGTTTCTGGGCACGTCTGTGGGCTCGGCGGGACTGCGCCGCGGGATGCTGGTACCCTGGGTTTGGGGCACGGCCAAGCAGGTTCCTCATCCCCACTTGGCACCTTCCAGGATGGCGTTAAGCAATGGGGCCAAGGGGGTGCTTTCCTTGGGGAGCATTTTTCCTCTGGGTTGGCATTTTGATTTTTCTCGTCGTTCCTGGGGGTTGCTGCTGTGCAGACGGGGGAGCCGGATGCAGCAGTGGGGGATGGAGATGATGCTGTTGCATCCCGCACGAGCTGCTTTGGATCCAGTTGGCCCTTAGAGCAGAGAGAAGTGTCCGCATTATCACTGAGTCCATCCTGGGGAGGCCGAACATGGCCAGAGGTGCACACAGCAGCGCCCACCTCCAGCATCTCGCTCTGGGTGAGGAATCAGCCTCCTCCCACCTGTGCGGAGCAGGACACATATTTGCTTTCCAAGCATCTCTTAGGGCCCTGGTGGTAGAAACACGAGGACTGGACCGTTTTAACACATCCCTTAGACCCCTGTCGCATCACACAGAAGTCCTGTCTCCTACCCCACGGGGCTGGAGGTGGTGGAGGAGCCCCAGAGCGTGAGGTTGGATATCAACCACCTCTCCTCCGACAGCTGGAGAACATCCGTCAGTGCTTCTGAGGCCACTTCAGCTTCATGTCTTGGCCTGAGTCCAGACTGTGCTGGAACTAAAATATTAAGTTCAGTTAAACGAGTTTGTTGTTGATGCCGGATGAGGGTTGGGGTTTTTTTTCAGTTTGTTCTGAACTGGGGTGGGTTTTGCTGTTGGGTGTTGGCTGGTTAAAATGGTGCAATGAATGGCCAGAGGTACGTCATGGATAGTCCCTGTCCATCAGCCCATCACCAAGGGAGAGGAAGACCATGAGCTCAACATTACGCTGCCTCTTTTGGGCTTTTGTGGCTCCAACAGCAGAAAAAAAAAAAAAATGCCTGGAAAGTTCATTTGCTAAACGTCTGTTTTGCTTGAGGTGACCAAAACTTGTGACACTGCCAGAGCGTTTCAGCCAAAACCCAAATAGGGTGAAGGGTCAGGAGAGGAAAAAGAGACTTTTCCTTGTGGTTCTGTTGTGTTTTGCTTCAGACTTTGGTTTGGCTCTTTCTGTTTTAGACACCAGGTTGAAACTGGAATGAAATCAACAGGTCTGCTTTGCTTGCCTGTCGCCGCCTCCCTCACCTGGAGTTTTTTGAACTCCCCAAATTCTCTTATTCTGAGCACTTCCCTCTTGGTTTTAGGGAAAAGTCCAACAATTCCCCAAGAGCCGTTCTCATGGCTCCTCGAAGGGATTTGAGGGCTTCCCTGGAGGCAAAGCAGAGAGTCCCTCAGCTCCCTTCGCCCACGGCCTGGCTGAGTTTCTCTCTCTGTGCTGCATTTTTCACCTTTGGCATTGAGGTTCCCACCCTACCCTTCATCCCGTGTGTGGCATCAGCCAAGCAAGGAGGTCAGTGTGAAAAATGGGGAGGAATGGGCTCTTCTGGGGAGCCTTCTGGTGATGGACACCTGGATGGGATGCTGATGGTCCACTAAATCCTCCACGTTTGACCTGCAGCCCGGGGCAGGTCGTGGCAGGAGGAGGTACCCAGTGTCCACACCGAGCCAGGCTTTTTCTAACGGCCTCCACCCATCCCGCAAAGGTGGCTCCACGCTTGGGGCCGGACTGGGGGTCACCACATCTCAACCACATCTCTACCCTCCTCTCCTCGATAAATCCAGGAGCGCGGGTAACGTTACACCGAGCCGCCTCTCCAGACCCACCACGGCCAAGCCTCCCACCACAACCCGCAGGGTCTGGCTCACGAGGGTTTCGGCGGCGCCGTCTTTGGAGCCAGCCTTGCCCGGAGACAAGGCGATGCAAGCGGAATGCAGGATCCAGCCTGAAGTCATTACAGTCAGCAGCATGTACAGCCAAACTCAACGCTACACATGTCCAAGCAGGCTGAGTTATGGCTGCTCGGGGAGCTATAACTTGGCCTGTTGTGCATTTAAAAAATCTCCACCCGAATGCGGCATTGATGTAGGGCTTTTCTGCTCTTCTGTTTTTGCACTGAATACAGACGGTGTAGATCTGCAGTGTGGGGATGATCCAGCGCTGCCCAGGTTCCTTGGAGATTTTTTTGTGCCTTCGCTCGCTTTTTTTTTTTTTTTTTTTTTTTTTTTTTT
>NW_020799114.1:2475860-2478217 GCF_003259725.1 Athene cunicularia | reverse complement strand
TTTTTTTTTTTTTTTTTTTTTTTTTTTTCCCCTTCTTTTAATATTCTTCTTTTCCACGGGTTGTTAGTGATTTCTTCCAACCTGTTTTGCCGCCTGCCTGGAAGCGGCAGGCTCGTTTGTAACGTGCTATTTTTGCACAGGGTTAGAGGAGCTTTTGTGGCGTGGTTGTGCCGTTGGGATGTGTGCGTGGAGGGCTGTCTGCTGGCACTCTGCGAGAGCAGAGGATGAGGAGCGGGACATCAGTGTTTCCCATTTCCATTTTGCACATGTCCGTTATGTACATTTTCCATCATGCACATGACATTTATCCAGTAAAATCATGGAAACCGGCCCCATCCAAAGCGTGACAGCTGGAAAGCAGGCAGCACCCCCCCTGCTCACTCCTTTCCCTTCCTTGAAGCTCATTCTTCCCAAACCAGGTGGGTTCCTGCAGGTTTTGCATCACAACCCGTCGCTTCCCAGAAGATAAAGATGCTCCCAACATCGCCACAATTACCTCATGCCTTCCCCAATTTATAAGAAAAGGGGAAACTCCATCCCCAGAGCTGGAGTTTGCTGCCTCTGTGCCCAATGAGGGAGAGGGGGCTGCCCCGAGCCCCGCTGCCCATCGCTGCCGTGTTTGAGCCAGCAAAGTGCCAGGTCTGGAGTGAGGCCAAGCCTGTCTTCCAGTTGGTCAGGCTGGGGCAGTGATGGGGACAGTGGCATCGAAACTGTCCTTTTCCCAAGGCAAAGCCCGGCTCCTGTGAGGTACTGCCTGGCCATGTCGCTCACCTGCATCCTCCGTAGCTTCATGACAGGTGACAGATGGCAGGAGATGCGACTCCCTCTCCAGATGTTAATTATCTCCCGAGCTGTAAATAACATCGCCGGGCAGCTTTCGCATCATCTCCGGTGCAAAAGACCCATCAGCTTCACCCTTGCCGGGGGGCAAAAAATTCAAAGGAAGGAAACCCATCAGGAGGGAAATGCGCAGGTCAGCTTGGTTTGTGTGTCCCTTGGCCGGAGAGAGATGCTGGCAGCATCCTGGCTAACGGTGGCACGTGTGCCTTTGGGTACCAGCTCCACCTGGCCCAGCCCTCTGAAGCCGATGGGGTTTGATTGCCTTGTGCAAGGGCTGGCATTTTGTTGTTTGGCAATAACAGGGATAAAATAAAGAAATCTGAGCAGCCCCGTGACCAGTTTGGGATGATGACAATAAGGTGAGCTGGAGAGGATCGTGGCGTTATGGCCCAGGAGCTGCTCTAATCCTTCTCCACCAGGAAGGAGCCAGCTCAGGGTCCTGGGGGATGCTCAGGGGTGGGAATGGCTGAGACGGTCACAATTCAGTTCACTGCCAGCTGTGGGCTGTGGTTGGAGCCATATTTCTCCCAGGATTTTAGGGATGTGACGTTTGATTGTGGCCCATCCCTCTCCCCCAAGTCACCGTGACTTTGTACCGTTACGTGTCGTGAATTCAATTCCCCAGCAAAACTCATTTTGGCAAGGCATGAAACAGAAGGGCACAGCCTGGGATATTTTTTTCCCTTTTACTCAGATTTCAAAAACGGTATTTCAGTGCAAAATGGCAAGTGACACCTTGGTGGATTCGCTCTCCGTTTGTAAGCTCCAAAAATATAAAGGTAGTGGAGAACCTGGCAGAGGTGCCTGGAGCAAAAAGCTAAATAGGAACTGGCTCCATCCCCGTTGCCGTGAATTCTGAAGACCCTGTGCACGATGTGCCCCGACTGGGACACGGGCGCCTGCTGTCCCCAAGGTGTCCCTGCTGGCTTGGGGATGGTTTCCCCACGTAACGTTACCTTTCCTGGTGTAAAACCACAGGGAAACTCAGATACGGGCTTTTAACCACAACGTTTTCCACGCTTCTCTGTATTTCACTTTCTTGGGCAGTAACAAACACACGCATGAAGGTTTTGGGGTTTTTTTCAGGATTAAGTTTGACTTTTTAGTTGTTTTTTTTTTTCTTAAATTCAGAACTTTTCTCATGAAATGTGACTTTCGGGGCGATTTTTTTTCAGAGCCTGCAATAACCATTCCCTCTGCTCTGTGCCATCCCCAACCCTTCCCTCCTGCTGTCTCACTGATGGGAGGTCTCCTGCTCGTTGCTCTCCGCCAGCACACGGAGCTCAGGCAGGAGTGGTCCATCCTCCCATCCCAAAATCTCCATCCGGAGCTGGGAAGTCTGGCAGCGGGCACGGGGTGAAGCCAAGCTTTCTCTTTGCTATGCACAGCACCTGCTTTCTGTCTGGCTGCAAAGAGCCCGAGCAGACGTTTTTGGCTGCATTACGTCATGTCAGAGGTCACATTAGCTGCTTTTTCTCTTGATTAAGAATTCCAATGATGGGGGGGGGACCAGGCAA
>NW_020799114.1:2470954-2475810 GCF_003259725.1 Athene cunicularia | reverse complement strand
TCCTTGTTGAAACACCCTCCCCCAGTTCAGCTGGGAGTGCACTGAAATGTGATTTAGAGGTTGTAACCATCCTCCAAAGTCCCCCCGCCCTTGGGTGCGCTGATGTTGAGAGCTCCAGGCCTCTCCATCACCCCGGGGTGCATCGCTCCTTCTCCCCTGTTCTCCCCCCGGCTCGTCCATCGATGGCAGGAGAAACCCAGATGAGCGCCTTCCAGCAGACGTGCGACTTTTTAATCAGCGCAAATAAGACGAGAGGGGCGCTGAGCTTTTGCAGACAACAGCTTTTCTCCAGTGGGCTCATTACGGGATGGAGGACACCACGGGAGGTAACGAAGGAGCGATGCAAGAGGATCTGTTTAATTCCTCCCACCCCTGAGCATCCCCAGCCTCCTCCTCCAGCTGTGATGAATCCATGGGGAAGGATCCAGCCTTATTTTGACTGTGGTTTCCAGGACGGTGTCTCTGTCTGGTAAAGATTTATGGCAGGAGGAGGAGAGTGATTAGATTGGGCCCCATCTATGTGTCGTGGAGAAAGACCTGCTTTACAAGGAAATAAACTCAAAGCAATTAACCGGGGAATTAAGATTTAGCGCAGGCTACGAGCAGCAGGCATGTATAAAGGAGACAGCTGTTAAATTTAGTATGTGACAAAGTCATGCGAACACTAACTGGATTACTTGCATTTATTTGGGAATACTTATGTATTTTATTATGCGACATATAGATCACCATAATTCTGCTTTTCGCTCCGACGGCACCTCTCCTCCGAGCGTCTTAGAGAGCATTACAAACAGTTAAGCCTTGCCTGCGCCTCTGCGCAGCGCTCGACGCTGTATCTGCTGTGTGGGTATCAAATATATTTTAGATTGGAGATGGCTTAATTAATGTGATTGATTTTTAACTCTTTCTGGCCCGAAGCCCCTAGTTGCAGCTTTTTCTGGTGTGATTGTGGAGTCCATGGGGATGAACTAGCCTGGAAGTCGCCGGAGTGAGTTTTGCAGGGATGGAAATCAATCCATCCATCCATCCATCCATCCATCCATCCCCCAGGGATGGTGATTTTGACCCATTTTGATCAAAATAAAAGGGAGAGGATGAATGCTGGGGAGGAGAGCGTGGCTTGGGTGGTGGCTCCACGTATGCTCTTGCAGTGTCACCCCCCGCTCTGCAGCCACCTTTGTGTGTCCCCAGGAGCCTTGGAAGTGGCACAAGCTGCTTTTCAGCACTTCCAGCCTCCTTCCCTGGCAAGGAGTGACAGATAACTGCCTCCAGTTGCATCTCCGGGGAAGAGTTTAAGGAGGCAGTGTGTAATCCTGCCTGCTGAGTTTGGTCCAGACACTCTCAGACGTTATTAATCCTTTGTATCAGGCCATCAGGGACCGGCAGCCCGCTCTATAAAGGCGCTGCAGAATGGGAGGGACAGTCCCTTCCCGGAACAGTTTTCAGTCTGAGGGGATGGCAGAGGGACAGACGTGTGGATGGAGGATCTTCGGGAGCCGACATCCAGACCACTGAGAAGCTCCTGTGGACCACGCCAGCTGTTTTAACAACCTCAGAGAGGCAGCATCTCTAATTTTAAGTCTCCTGTGGCACCGCCCTTGGCACCGAGGTGGTTTATTCGGCAGGTCTGACACCTCAGCCTTTCCCACCGACCACGCTGGTGCCAAAAACGGGAGCAGTTTGCGCCTCCTCTCCCAGCAGTTTGCTGCAGCTCCTGCTTGAAGCATCCTCTGCTCCTCCTAAAAGGGCTGAACTGGGATGCCTGCCAGGGGATGGGGCTGTAACACGCTTGCCCACCCCTCCAACCCTGCCTGAGTGTTGAGCAGAGTGAGTGCTGGACCCGGGGTGGGTAAAAAAACCCATTTAAACCCTATTTTCGGTTGCGTCATTCATGGAGGACTTGTGGGACCTGCGACAGCATCACCACAGCCCTTCCACCCCTGTTGATAGCTCCGAAAGAACAGGTTGTATCCGCTCCCTCAGTCACACCGAAGCAGCCAATTTATATAAATAAAGCACTTATTAGGGCAACGACAACTTGTCAACACGTGAAAACAAGCGACAGGTCGGCTCCAGGAGCAGCGACCAGGCGTCTCGCCCGGGCTCAAAGAGGTGACAGCACACAGACGCACGCACACCCGGTTTTATATCCCCGGCTTGTGCTGCACGAAGCAACGCCAGGCACATTACTAGCCCTATTTTCCATTTATAGGAGCCTGTCAGAAATGGCACTCCTCTCCGAGCAGATGTCGAAAAATTAGAGGGAATTCAGAGAGCGGCAGGAAAAAAAAAAAAATGATTAAAGGAGATGGAGGGCCTGATTTTGGAGGGAAAAGAAATCAGCTGAGCTATTTATAATGCTGCCTGCACCAGGGTGGGTAGGAACAGGCAGTTTTTTACAGTGCCTCGATAGCTCAGCTAAGGGGAAGGGGCCAACCAGCCTCTGAAGGCTACTCGGGGGAGCGCTGCAGAGGGGCTGCGTGAGAGGGTGTAAATCCCGAGCGATGGGATGAAATGGCATCAAACACGAGTGTCTGGGGAATGGCTGGTAACGGGTGAGTGCAGGGGACAGTCGCTCATCCAGAGTGAAAAAAACAACAACAAAAAAAATGCCCTGGTAAAGCCGTGTTAAGGGGTGGGAGAGATGGCAAGCCCCCGCTCCTACCTCTGCTCTCGGTGACAAACCGCACTTGTATTTACATCCAGTGTTTTACGCAAAACGTGGTGGCGGGGGTGGAAATCCTCACTTTTTCATCCAAAAGCAAATGGTTTTGGTTAAAAAAAAAAACAAAAAACAAAACCAACCAACCACTGCCTTGAAACTCAGGCCTTCAGCTCCAGAGGCTCGCGGGAGATGCTGCGGCCGTTTGCCGGGCTGGGGTCCCCCACTGAGAGATGGAGGGGACCAGCCTGCTTCGGGGTGATGCATCCCCCAGGGGAGCAAAGCATCCTGCCCCTATTTCCAGATTTCCTGATTTGCCGACTAAGAAGCAGCTCGTGAAGGTGTTGGGGGTGTAACATCGCCCATTCCTCAGCGAGCCCCACGTCCCATTGGCGACTCCTCCATCGCAGCCTAAGGGGGTCAGAGCGAAGGGGTTTCGTGGGGGCAGTTTGGGTTTTTCTGTGCTGAGGGAAGCTGCCTAACGCGGGTTTTGTCTCTCTGGTTGCCTTGCAGGACCTCTCACTCCAGGGCCAAGGCGGAGGCGGCTGTGACGGCGGCGCAGAAAGCTCAGGAGGAAGCGCGGATCGCCAGGATCACTGCCAAAGAGTTTTCGCCTTCCTTCCAGCACAGGGAAAATGGTCAGTGCGTGCCACCGTGCCGGCCGGCTCCGCGGCCGTGGCTTTCACCCTGTGTGGCTCTCTGCCCAGCTCAGCCCTGTAGAGACCCCAAACCCCCCAAAAATGAGCCCCGTGTGGAGGTTCGGTCTGTGCTTGCCGCTCCCGGTCCTCACCGGGACGCTTGGGCTGGGAAACGGGCCCGTAACACCAGTTTTCGGGGGTTTTAGCACAAGGCTTTCAATATTCAACACTTCCACCCTGTGCAGTCCTGTCATTACAGGGATCTCCTCTTTTCACACCAAAACACCCCCATTTTTATAAGTCGTAGTCCTTGATGGTTGCACATAAAAAACCCAAGCGCTCTGAAAGCAAAATGGAAACATAAATGATCCCTGAGGCGGTCACTGATTTTACACCCTTGGCTTTGACGGTTCCTGATTTCTTTTAAACACTTGGGCTTGCAGAGCCGGGGGCTGCATGGGTTTGTACCCAAACCCTCCTTTGGGCGTGCAAACCAGCGTGCAAAGGCACCGGGGAAACGCGCATTTGAGGTTTTCCTGGTGGTTCTTCCTTCCCTCCATCATCTTCGACGTTTCTGACTGGTTGGTCCAAATTTTTGCTTGTTGACAAGAGGCCGAGGCTCAGCAAAGGCTCGGGGAGGAGGAAGCTGGAGCGGAGCCGTGGTCGGTCAGGGGTCTGCAGCCAGCGGGTGCACAGGGAGGATTCACCCCACGAAGGCTGCGCCTCTCCGGGGCTGCTGCGAGTGGGCGTGGAGAGCTCCAAGTCCCCACAGCAATAATTAACATAGTAATTAATATATGTGAATGGTTTTATTCAGAAGTTTTCCTTCACCGAACCCTCATTAGGAGGCATCTATCATTATTTTCTCCCCCTTCCAGCTCTCTGACTGAAGATTACTCATTCGGTTTAATTGCTCCAGGGGCTGGTGCCGGTGACTCACGTCGGTGCCAGTCCCCGAGGCCGGGGAAAAGGGATTTTTTGTGTCTTTTGGACCAGGCAGCCCATGCACGAGTCCTCACTTAACTGCAGCAGGGAGGCCGTGGGGGCGGCCGAGGGCACCCCACGGCTCGGCGGGGATGAGGAGCGATGAGCCAGACGGGTTCTGAGGTCTGGCTCCAGCCCTGAGCCTGCCGGGGCTGGGACCGTGCGCGTAGCAAAGCCCCATCCCGAGACACGGCCACGTGTGGACGGGCACTTTGGGGGGCGCAGCGCGCAGAGCCCCTCGCAGCCGAGCTCTCTGCTCGCTGGAAGAAGGCGCAGCCCTGTTCAAACACCCCTCGGCTTTTCTCCTGCAGAGGCCCAATTTGTCTATCAGAGATCTGAGCTTTTTTGCAGGGCTGCGTGGTCCCAGGGGCTTCTTCAGCCCTGAGATATTCCTCATCTCCATTTCCTCTTGCCAAAAGACTTTGCTGTTTTAAATCACCTCTTGAAAAGATATTTTTAGGTAATGCATTTTTTACTAGCTTCTAGACAGGGACATAGTGCTTGACTTGTGTTGGGGCTTGTGTTTCTGGTGCTCACGTCTGGGTGGGTTGTGTGTGAGTGAAGTGGGGGGG
>NW_020799114.1:2460974-2470904 GCF_003259725.1 Athene cunicularia | reverse complement strand
ACTGGTCCTGGCATTTTGGTTTCTGTTTTCATCTGCCTGAATGTTGACAACCGATGGGCGTTTGCTCTGTGTGTGCAGGGGTCGGTGCACACAGAGACACAGACAGAGCAGGTGGCTTTAAATGTAATTTAAAAGCGTGTGTATGACTTTAGCGCCGGCTTGATGACCCTGAAACCCCGAAGTCTCCTGATAGCAAACACCAAGCAGCGCTGAATTTCATCAATGTTATTGAGCAGTGGCCTTAAGAAATAACCTTTATAAGAGCAACTTGCAATTACTAATGGGCCGCCCCAATGAAGGGGGGTTCTGGGAGCCTCTTTTTAAGGGGCTGGTGAAAAATGACCGAGAAGAACAAAGTTCCTGTAGCTCCTATAGCGGCCTGTACGTCTGACTCCTCTGCAGAGGTCTGCATCCCCTCGTGGGCACGCACTGCAAGAGGTTGGACACCAAAGGACACCCCCCCAAGCTGTTCCAGCCTCATTCCTAAGCCAGAAATCAAGAGAAGTGATAATTTTAAGACTGTGTTTTTGCAAGACCTGCGTCCTTATCCCGTTCCTGCAAGCACTGCCAGGGGTGTGCTTGTTCTCCAAGCTGGAGCTGGCACTCCAACACAGAGCCAACCCACTGGGCTCACTGACGGCGTGCATAGAGCTGGGTTATGGCAGATTATTTTTAAAACAAGCTAACCCATGAGGGTGACCACAGTTCTAGGCAGAGATACTCCAGGTAGGGAAAAAACCCAGCCCTACTCAGCTAAAGAGCATCCTTCCTGTTCACTGCCAGGCACCTTTCTGAAACAGCCCAGCTGTCTGGGAGAGGAGAAATGCCCTTTTCAGCGAGCAGCTTCACAGATGGCAGCGCTGTGGATCACAGGGAAGCGGGCTGTCAGGCAAGCTGAAACGGCGTGGGCACACACGCGTGCACGCACACGCGTGCGCACCGCCGGCCTTCCCGGGAGCTGCGCTTCGCCTGCGCGCTGGAGGCGAGCTGCTGGGACTCGGAAGGGGAGTGGTATTTTAGGTATTTTGGGCTAGCCTGAGAAGTGGGGCTGGGGGGAGATGCACAGTGGTACAGGGCCCGTATGTGCCCCCCATGCTGCAGGTGCTGTTCCCCTTGCACAGCGTCGGGGGGGCTGGATGTGCCCCTGTTGCAGAGTTGTGGGGGCTGGATGTCCCCCCCCTGTGTAAGGTGTTGTGGGTGCTGTGTGCCACCCACCTTCACAGCACCGCAGGGGGGTTTGTGCCCCCCCTCACTCCATCCCTACCCCAATTTGAACAGAAACAGACTCCAGACCTGCAGACACTGGTTCCGGCAACCCCAGACACACCACAGCAGCGCCACAAGGCCTTTACCTGGAAAAAAACACAAAAATATCCCTGCTCAGCACCCTGCATCACCCTCTCCCCCGAGGTTTTCCACCTCTGTCTGCTGCAGGGATCCTCCACATCCCCGCCACGCTCGCTGTGGTCGTGCCTCCCCACTTCGTGGCTGCCAGCGGGGTCAGCCCGTGGGCTGGATGGTGCCGGTGAAGTGACTCCCCCAAGGTGACAACAGTGTGTTGGTGGCAGAGGCAGGAGCTCAGCACCGCTCCCGAATCCCGTCCGTGGGTCCTCAGGGGCACGGCAGCGCCCGGGGACACGTGCGTGGCTTTGAAGACGTCGTGGCTGGGCACGGCTGCCTCAATCCTGCTGGAAATCCAGATTTGGTGCTCCGCATCCTCCTTCGCGCTCTCACAACCGTTCTTCCAGGAACATCACGTGCTCCGCGACTAATTTTAGCTCAGAATAATTGTTGCACATCCTCGGGTGTCGAAAACCAGCAAGACGGCACCGTGCATCTGTCGAGTTCCTCTGCAAGGAAACGCCTGCATCCCCGCGGGGCTCCAGGGCTGGAGGGGTGGCCGTGCCCTGGCATTGCTGGCCCCTGCCCCTCCACGAGCCCCAGCTGCAAAACTCCAGGAATTAACCCATGGGGAGACAGAATTAGCTCAGCTCGTTGCAGGTGTGGGTGGGGAAGATTTAGGACGAGAGGGTGGTCCCTGGTGTGCGTCTCCTGGGTGAGGATGCTGGAGTATCCCTGGGCTTTCTTACCTCCGTCGCGGGGCTCGGGGGATGAGGGGAGATTGGGGCTGGGGCTCGGGTGTGGGAGCAGAGGGTGTAGTGAGGCTGGTTGTGCTGTTGGAGATTGGCTTTGGGGCCGCTGGGGCTAATGGGAGGCTTTCAAGTCCCTGGAACTCCAGCGGGAGCCCTGGAGACCTGAACTGGGGAAGCTCGGCCAAAGCCTGAGACACAGAGGGACACCCTGAGTCCCGGGTGAGACCGTTTCCGTAGTGGCTTTGCAGCTTGCTCACAGGAAGCCATTTGTTCTGTCCCTGCCTCAGTTTCCCATCTGCGATACTGGAGGGCGGCTGGAATGGGAACGTCTCCACAACAGCCACAAAATCAGTCTGTATTTTTCCCCAGAGATGGTCATTCTGAACAAAAACTGAGGGGGTGAACTCCACCCTTCTCCTTCACCACAATTTCCCACCAGTACGCGGGTTGCTCAAGGGCCCTGGATAAACCCCAGGAGGTTCAGTCTCCCACAGACAAACAGGGACACAGGGAATGAGCTAAACCGACTATCTGAGTATTGTCCCAAAACACAAACAGATTTTTCTGTGGCAAACAATACCAAAAAAAAAAAAATATCGACAGTCATTAGGAGACAATTTCCTACGGAGAAATTGCTTCAGTAGGAAATTTCCAAGCAGCCTTGTTACTATTTACCTCCCCTGCAAGTGCTTCGTTGGGGACATCCATCCCCACGCTCCCGTCATCCCCCGCACAGCTCCAGACCCCGGCACAGTGGGACGCAGGGAGGCTGCAGGCGAAGGCTTGTCCCGGCGGCAGCAGCTCCCCAAGAAGATGCGATAGAGAAAATTACTCAGCAGAAGTGAAGAGATTAGAGCAGGCGCTTCAGAGCATTTATTTTTAAACCCTGGTAAGAAAGTGAGTTCTTCCTTTTTTTTTGAGGCTCATTTCTCGTCTAGCCATAGCAATTGCAATTAGATGCATTTCAGAGGCATTAGGCAGTTAATATATTTATCAAATTATTCACATAACGTGGCATGGCTTTAGCTGGGAACAACTATGCCTTGAGAGGGTAAAATGAGAATTAACCACCGTTAGCCTGCACCCCCTTGAAATAACGTGGGGTTTTATCAATGTGGGTTTTTTTTCTAAATGTCCAGAGAAGTGACACGTCTCTTGCTAGCAGAAGACAATCAGCTGCTCTTGAAGTCCCTGTCCCCAGGGAGATACTGTCTGGGGTGTCTCTGGGCTCAAAGGGAGCGAAGTTCAGCACGGTAAAGAAGATCTTATCTTTAAAGATACGGTGTATTTTGTACTCATGTAGCCCTGAACTTGCTCCCTTGCTCCTGCCTAGAGGCACAACCACCCGTGTGCTCCCCGTCACGTCGAGCGAGGGGGGCTGACTGGGGAAATGTCCACACCCTCCTTGCTGCATGGGGCAGGAGAGCTGCTCGATATGTGTTTTGTGGGGTTTATTCTTAGTGAGAAGCTTGCCCATCTGCCCAGAGGGGACCATCTCCCTGCGCAAGCTTCAAGGTGAGGTTCCCCTTCTGAAGCCGTTCATCTGCAAAGCCGATGTGTTCCCCATCCAGGGAGGGGGGTGAAGGCTGTCAGCAGCGAGTGGGGCACGAGGTGACCCCAGCAGCACCCCACAGGGCTCAGGGTGAACTGGGAACTGATGGGCAAAGGTGGTCAGAGAGATCCAAAAAAACCGGTGGGGCAGGAATGGTGCTGTGGAGCAACACGGGCTGGTTTGGAACGGGGCTGTGAGCTGCTGCATCCCTGCGACCTGTTGGGGAAAGGCAGAAGGCCCTGGTGCCCGCTCCCTGCCTGCACAGGGCTCCCAGCAGCTCTGCCGGGGCTGCAAAACTCTTGCAAGTCTTTTTATTTGTAATACAGACGCAGGCTCCTCCACGCACGTCCCCAAGCAGGCAGGGTGCCCTCCGGCAGCAGGGCCGGCGAGAACTGCGGGTGCTAAAGGAGCAGCCGCCCTGGAGCCTGTCTGAACCCGCTGGAGATGAGAGCCACAGTGGTGCCAAGGGTTGGTAGCCCGTGTGTTAACAGCAGTGGAGAAACACAACCTGAGTGCAGAATGCCTCGGTCTTGACAACGCCACTGGTAGCTGATGCCAAACCATTTTCCACACCGGGCTGCAGCCGCTCGCGCCGCGCTGCTCTGTGGCTGCCGGGGGGGAATAGTAGGTTTGTTGTAAAACCAGCGATGCCTTTTCTCTGGGTCTAGTCGCAGAAGCTGTTTATTGTGCTACGCTGGTGCTGTCCTGATCGCGCCCCGCGGTTCCCCTGCCGTCCAACCCTCTCAGCCCTATTCTTTGACATGAAAAACCCAGTGGGCGCCCGCGGAACAGAAATAATCCTGTTGCATTTCTCTCTCTCCCTCTCTTTTCTCTTAACGACTACACAAAAAGGGCTCGAATGCCAGAGACCGAAGCGCCAGAACTCGAGCGATGACATTGAGGTCCTCTCCACCGGGACACCTCTCCAACAAGAGAGCCCCGAGCTGTACCGCAAAGGGACCACCCCGTCCGACCTGACTCCCGATGACAGCCCGTTGCAGAGCTTCCCTGCCAGTCCCTCCTCCACGCCGCCCCTGGGTCCCTCCTGCAGGAACAAGAGCGCTCACTTCTCCAGGCAGGTCTCGGTGGATGAAGAGAGGGGTGGGGAGATCCAGATGTTGCTGGAGGGACGCGGTGGGGATTACTTGCGACCCAACAGCTGGAGCGAAGAGAAGGTCGGCGGGACTCGCGGCGTGAGAAGCGGGACGCTGCGCAGCGGCCAGCTGGGCTCAGCCTCCGTCCCTGAAGACTACAGAGGTCGGAGCGGAGGACACAAACATTCGGCCTCCAACCACAAGCAAAGAGAGAGGTGGACAGATTCCCCAGCCACGGTTTCATGGACTTCCCACCACAGGTCCCACAACCACAGCTCAGGGAGCTCCAAACTGCTTGAGCTAGACGAGGAGAAGATGAGCAATTACGAGATGGAGATGAAGCCCCTCATGAGGATGGATTCTTATATGCAAGAGATTCACACCCAAAAAAGACACTATAGCAAAGGGGGACCCTGCCGGAGCATGGCTGATGACCACCGCGGGGAAGACCGGGGCTTCGGGGTTCAGAGACTGAGGTCTAAGTCCCAGAACAAAGAGAATTTCAGGCCAGCTTCCTCTGCCGAGCCCACGGTGCAGAAACTGGAAAACCTGAGATTTGGGGACAAAGCTGAACCTCGGCTACTAAGGTGGGACTTAACCTTCTCCCCGCCACAGAAATCTTTACCTGTTGCACTAGAATCTGAAGAGGACAATGGGGATGCGCTCAAATCCAGTACGGTAAGTAGGCGAAATTCTGTGTTGAAATCTGGCTGAGAGACCCGGTGCAGAGCTGTTGTGGTGCTGCAGTGGGGCAGAAAGCGAAAACCTCAAATTATCGTGGGTTTGTGCCTTGAATTCCCCCTCCTCCCTTCTCCCATCCTACATAATAGCGTGTGCTGGAAGTCAGTGTGGGGTTTTCTCTGCAAACTCTTGGTGGGAGCAGCAGATTTTTCACTGGAGGATGCGAGCAGCAAGTTTGAGTTTGTTTTGCAACTCAATCTCGGGGCCAGCAATAAAAATATGTTATTGCTGGGATTCTGAGCATTCACTGGGTGGAAAAGCTGCAGGAGTAGGCAAGGTGTTGGTGATGCTTCCTCGTGGTTATGTTGTGGCAAAAGAATGTCACGCTGGCCCAAGAGTGTGGCTGGATCCTGTTGTGATCCCAATCCCGGTAGCTGGGCTCAACCTGCACTGGCTCTCCATCGCTCTGCTGCTTGGTGGTGGCACCGAGGCGGTGGCCTTGTCACCATGTCACACTGGAGGCCTGGCCCAGGTGGAGGAGGGAGCTGGGGACATTGCAAAGGGGTGGCCTTCCCGAGCTGACCGCTGCTCAGGGTTTCCTGTACTGATCTGCACGACGGGATACAGCTCATGTTCTTTGGTGTGTGGATGCCGCGGAGCCAGGAGGGGCTACCAGCCCCTCAGCGGGGGGATGTAATGCTAAAAGGGTCTTGGCAAACTGCAGACAAGAAGATGCAATTCAGGAAGGATACCCGGGCAGGGAAAGCCACGGGCAAGTACGGGAAGGGTAGTGGGCTGGCCAGGAGCTTGGCAGAGCAGGATGATACTGAGGACTGCAGCCAAACGTCTACTGTGAAGAGCAGAAGCAGGAGCATAGATTGTAGGACTTGGAGGATAACCCCTCGTGGGACATCCAGTCCTGGGCTCCTCGGCTGGGAGAGACAAGGACACGTTGGGCATTAACAACTGGCTGAGAGAAGAGCTGGAGGTGTTCGGGCTGAAGAAGAGGAGACGGAGCAATCTTCAAACACCTAAACCAGCTGCTGCAAAGTGGAAGGGAATGATCTGTTCTTGACAGAAGTAATGGGCTTAAATTCAAACATTAGAGGCAGTGGTTAGCTGTTAGTTATTACTAGTGAGAGCTGGAATAAATTGCCTGGGGAGGCCGTGGGGGCTGGGAGGGAGGAGGTGGTCTCTGACTTGGCTGGACACCTGCAGCTCAGATATAACTTGAACTGGCCTTGGGAGGAGGCTGAGCTGTGTGATTTCTCAGGTCCTGTCCTGGTTTTTGGTTGATTCTCGGACTGACTGTTGAGGGCAGCTTCCTCACTTGTTCTCCCCGTTGGTTTGGCAGTGCTAGGAGAGGCGATGGGGTCTGGTGGGAGCAGTGGGAAACCCACCACCGCTCCAAATTGCCCCTTGTTGAGTCAGCAGCAAACACAGGGCAGGGCTGGAGGGGTCCCACGCTGCTGGACGTCCTGCAGCCCAGGCCAGACCTACACAGGAGAAATGGAAAATCTGTAACTCTCAGGTGGTGACATTTCAGCCTCTGGCAGAAGAAAGGAGCTAAACCTCCCTGTCAGGGTGGCAGAAGATGATGCTTGGTTGTTTGGGAGACAGGGATCATGAAACTGGAATGACGTTTGTCAGTCATGCCCAGAGTTTGGGCTGGAGGCATCACGGTCTGTAAGGTACAATTCCTGAGCCACACCTACAGCATCCCCACTCCTCCAGCTGCCCCCCGACAGCTCTGCCAGCACCGCAAAGGTGTCTGCACCTGCAGCCAGGGGATGGGAGCGACCGGGCAGGAGAGAGGAGGGAGCAGGGACATCTGCAAACTGTGAGCAGGCGGGATGCGGGAAGGCCTAAACTACAGCTCTGCCACAGTTCCCCTGCTGTGGCTGTGGAGAAGTCACCCCCACACACAGCCCTGTAGCTTTCTGGCTTCCTATTCATCTTGCAAGCTTCGGCGCAGGCTCCAAAGCACCCACACAGCATTGAAGAAGAGCCGAACACTGTGTGTTTGCTGGTGGACTGTGCCGTAGGACACATCTTGCCAGTCAAAAAAAAAAAAAAAAAAGAGAGCTCCAAGTGAAGCCAGCCCTGAGCCCACGGTAGTGAGCAGACAAGCCGAGGCCAGGCCGGGCTGTCCTTCCCTGCTGGCACAGATGCCTGTGGAGCACTGGAGAAAGGACAGGCAGCATTAGGAGCCTGCCAGGCTTTCAGAGGGGAAAAGCAGCACTAATTGTGCGGACATCAACCCTGCGGAAGCCCGTGGGACTCGCAGAGGGTCCAGCACCTTTGATAACGGGACCTCACGCGGCGACAGGGAGCTGCGAGAGACACGGAGCCCAAAGGAGGAACGAACCCCCCTGTTTCTCCTCGCTGAGAGCCAGGTGCTGGTGTCTCTCCCCACCCCACCGAGTCAGACGCGCTCCCCCCTCGCAGACAGACCCCAGCCCGGGCGCCGGAGCCAGCACACACCAACCTCCCTCCCGGCGAGGGCTTGAGCTGCAACGCGGGAGGTGAAGAGCCACTAATGCAACGTAACGTTAATGGCTCTTTCGAGTGAATCCCGAGCAATAACGAAGGGGGGCACAGCCTGCATGGAAAGGCGCACAGAAAAGCCATTAGGATGCACATCATACTTTTTAAGTGCTGTAGCTGTGAAGCAGCATGTTCAGTTTTCTCACATTCATAACCGAGGGTGGAACAGATGGCGAAGGTTTGGGAGGAAGCTAATGTAATACAGAGGAAGAGATAATATGTAGATTTAAATAACCTACAATGCCAGCAACAATTTGTTCTAGCAAGAATTGCACTGTGCTAGCAGGGTTTTGTTCCAGTGGCCTGGCAGGGAGGGGGTGGTCGGGCAGGAACAGGGGAAGGAGCAGTAGGAGAGGAACGGGAGGTGCAGGGGTTTGTGGTCCAACCTCCCGCCTAACACCATGACCTTGCCCTCACCTGCCATCAAGGATCTCAAATCGTTTCAAGCTTCGGCAAGTGTAGTGAGTCACTGAGGAAGAGGAGGGGAAGGCTAAGGGGGAAGGATTTATCCCACAGTCCCCATACCCACCTCCCCCTGTGCGCGCTCAGCGACACGGGGTGTTCGCCTGCTTACTCCTGCAAAAAAATCCACAGCATCCTGCTCACGCCCCACATCTTTTCAAACCTAATTAAAGCTCCCCAACTTCCCCCCAGCCCCACTTCTCAGGCTAGCCCAAAATACCTAAAATACCACTCCCCTTCCGAGTCCCAGCAGCTCGCCTCCAGCGCGCAGGCGAAGCGCAGCTCCCGGGAAGGCCGGCGGTGCGCACGCGTGTGCGTGCACGCGTGTGTGCCCACGCCGTTTCAGCTTGCCTGACAGCCCGCTTCCCTGTGATCCACAGCGCTGCCATCTGTGAAGCTGCTCGCTGAAAAGGGCATTTCTCCTCTCCCAGACAGCTGGGCTGTTTCAGAAAGGTGCCTGGCAGTGAACAGGAAGGATGCTCTTTAGCTGAGTAGGGCTGGGTTTTTTCCCTACCTGGAGTATCTCTGCCTAGAACTGTGGTCACCCTCATGGGTTAGCTTGTTTTAAAAATAATCTGCCATAACCCAGCTCTATGCACGCCGTCAGTGAGCCCAGTGGGTTGGCTCTGTGTTGGAGTGCCAGCTCCAGCTTGGAGAACAAGCACACCCCTGGCAGTGCTTGCAGGAACGGGATATGGACGCAGGTCTTGCAAAAACACAGTCTTAAAATTATCACTTCTCTTGATTTCTGGCTTAGGAATGAGGCTGGAACAGCTTGGGGGGGTGTCCTTTGGTGTCCAACCTCTTGCAGTGCGTGCCCACGAGGGGATGCAGACCTCTGCAGAGGAGTCAGACGTACAGGCCGCTATAGGAGCTACAGGAACTTTGTTCTTCTCGGTCATTTTTCACCAGCCCCTTAAAAAGAGGCTCCCAGAACCCCCCTTCATTGGGGCGGCCCATTAGTAATTGCAAGTTGCTCTTATAAAGGTTATTTCTTAAGGCCACTGCTCAATAACATTGATGAAATTCAGCGCTGCTTGGTGTTTGCTATCAGGAGACTTCGGGGTTTCAGGGTCATCAAGCCGGCGCTAAAGTCATACACACGCTTTTAAATTACATTTAAAGCCACCTGCTCTGTCTGTGTCTCTGTGTGCACCGACCCCTGCACACACAGAGCAAACGCCCATCGGTTGTCAACATTCAGGCAGATGAAAACAGAAACCAAAATGCCAGGACCAGTGTAGGTGGTGTTGGATTAAGGGGTTTATATGAACATCACCATCCTTTCTGGCCTTAAAGGCCCATGAGGCGCAAAGCTCAAGCCTGTGCCTGAACGCTTCACAGGTTCCTAGAGCCTTTGAGAAGATCTAAAACGGGAAAGGAAGAAAAGGGATTGTTGAGACATTGGAAAGAGGCTTTCTAAAATGCTAGCAACCCTTTGATCCATCAGTACAAAACACATTTTTAGGGTTGGGGGGGGGGGGGAAAGAAAAAAAAAAAA